>NC_041062.1:435000-760889 GCF_900634775.1 Gouania willdenowi | reverse complement strand
TTTTTTGTTGCCCTTCAAATATATATCAACTTGAAAAAAAATAATCTACATTGTTCAATATAACTGGAACTGTATAGAATCTTTTTACACTGTATTTTTGTTTTATTTTTTTCATTTAGAAGATATTCTTTTGGGCTCCAGAAGAACTTTAATCCTGATTGAGAGTAAAGCTTGTGTTGGGGTTAAATGACTTAACGTCCCATAGTAATAGGGAAGGTTGGATTTTAAACATTAAAATAATAAAACAGTTAAATTATTCCATGACTTTTAAAAACTGGAAAATCGTTTTTTGTTTTTCAAATTCCATAACTTTTCCATGAATGTCATGACCATGGAGACCCTGAATAATAACAGAGACTCGTTTAGTGCACGTGTTTGACTCCTTACCTCCAAACCACTCTGAGGAGATGTTCTGCAGCAAAGTGAAAGGGATGCAGAAGAAGGTGATGAGCAGGTCACTGACGGCCAGAGAACAGATGAAGATGTCCGTGGCTGTCTGCATCGCCCTCTTCTTCACTATGATGTAAATGACCAACGTGTTCCCGCTCAGAGCCAGGATGAAGATGAGCACATAGAGGACCATGAAGGTGCTTTTAGCGCTGGAAGGTAACTGTGGGACGTAAACCAGAGGGTCCAGATTAAAAGTGTTGATAAAGTCCTGTCGGCTGAGGTTGTAGTAGCGGAGGGTCCTCTGCAGACCCTCAGGAGTGATCTCTGTGGAAGCTGCTGCTGCTGCTGCTGCTGCTGCTGCTGCTGCTGCCATCCCACTGACTGAGTGCGTGTGTGTGTGTGTGAGTGTGCGTGAGGAGGAGAAAGTGACAGGATAGAGAGAACGAAGAGCCTCTTAAATTTACAGGTGCACGTGGAAGCTGCGCTCAACCTGTCTGCGCATCCTGCAGGTGTCGCTGCAGCTGATGATGATGATGATGATGATGATGATGATGATGATGATGATGATGATGATGATGATGATGATGATGCGCTGGACGCAACTGATCACAAAGCCACAGCCAGAAATGATCCAACAGGCAATTAAATGTGTTTTATTAAAAAGAGTGACAGAAAACATTAAACAGAGCTTAAAACATTAATAAAAAATTTTTTAAACAGTTTTAAATCAACAATATTAACATAAAATCAACAATAAAATAATTTAAAAAATCTCTGGTAACACTTCACTTGGAGCTGTCATTAGCATTAATAAAGCGTCATGAAGGCTGTCATTAAGTCTACTTCGATATATTAGGACATGTTTCGCTAAATTATGACACCTTTGGAGCTATGTTGGCATTTTTTGGGTTAGGTGGACTGTAGGGTTAGGGGTTAGGGTTGGAGTTTAACTTGGTAATTTAACAAAAAAAAAGAACAAAAAACAAACCAGTAAAATAAAAAATAAATAAATAATAATAATAATAATAATAATAATAATAATAATTAATAATAATTAATAATAATAATAATAATAATAATAATAATAATAATAATAATAATAAATTAAAAGGATAAAGGTAGTCTAGTTTAAGTGTGCACATCATTTTTAAACTAGTTTTTAGGGTCTTATGATGGCCTTATCTGAGAAAGAAAAATCCAAACTTTTTTCCATTTTTATGCCTTACTGTTTAAAAGGCTCTGAAAATGTGGATGTTTCTCATTTTTCATGCTTTACTGGATTTTATCCCCAGTTTAAGTGTGCTCATCTTATTTGACTTAGTTTTTAGGGTATCATGGTAGCCTTTTCTCAACAAAAATAAATAAAAAAAATCTCCAATTTTTTTCCATTTTTATGCCTTACCTCCAGTTTGGGGTGTTATTCAAAATTTCAGATTATTCATGTCATACTGCATTTTAACCCCAGTTTAAGTGTGCTCATCATATTTGAACTAATTTTTAAGGTCTCATTGTACCCCTTTCAAAAAAAAAAAAAAAAATAGAAAATTTTGCAATTTTATGCCTTACTATAGCCTTACCTCCAATTTGGGGTGTTATTCAAAATATCTCATTTTTCATGTCATACTGCTTTTTAAGCCCAGTTTAAGTGTGCTCATAATATTTGAACTCATTTTTAGGGTCTTCTTGTAGCCTTTTCCAAAAAAAAAAAAAAAAAAAAAATAATTAGAAAATTTTGCAATTTTATGCCTTACTATAGCCTTACCTCCAATTTGGAGTGTTATTCAAAATTTCAAATTTTTCATGTCATACTAAATTTTAACCCCAGTTTAAGTGTGCTCGTCATATCTGAAATAAAATGTAGGGTCTTATTGTATCCTTTTCCAAAAAAAAAAAAAAAAAAAAAATAGAAAATTTTGCAATTTTATGCCTTACTATAGCCTTACCTCCAATTTGGGGTGTTATTCAAAATATCTAATTTTTCACGTCATACTGCTTTTTAACCCCAGTTTAAGTGTGGTCATCATATTTGAACTCATTTTTAGGGTCTTCTTGTAGCCTTTTCCAAAAAAAAAAAAATGAAAATTTTGCAATTTTATGCCTTACTATATCCTTACCTCCAATTTGGGGTGTTATTCAAAATATCTAATTTTTCATGTCATACTGCTTTTTAAGCCCAGTTTAAGTGTGCTCATCATATTTGAACTCATTTTTAGGGTCTTCTTGTTGCCTTTTCCAAAAAAAAAAAAAATAGAAAATGTTCCAATTTTATGCCTTACTATATTTCCTTACCTCCAATTTGGGGTGTTATTCAAAATTTCAAATTTTTCATGTGATACTAAATTTTAACCCCAGTTTAAGTGTGCTCATCATATCTGAACTAAAATTTAGGGTCTTCTTGTAGCATTTTCCCAAAAAAAAAAAAAAAAAAAAAACATCAAAAGATTTTGCATTTTTATGCCTTACTATAGCCTTACCTCCAATTTGGGGTGTTATTCAAAATTTCAAATTATTCATGTCATACTAAATTTTAATCCCAGTTTAAGTGTGCTCATCATATTTGAACTAATTTTTAGGGTCTTATTGTAACCTTTTCCCAAAAAAAAAAAAAAAAAAAAAAAAAAAAAAAAAAAAAAAATTTGCATTTTTATGCCTTACTATAGCCTTACCTCCAATTTGGGGTGTTATTCAAAATATCTAATTTTTCATGTCATACTGCTTTTTAAGCCCAGTTTAAGTGTGCTCATCATATTTGAACTCATTTTTAGGGTCTTCTTGTTGCCTTTTCCAAAAAAAAAAAAATAGAAAATTTTGCAATTTTATGCCTTACTATAGCCTTACCTCCAATTTGGGGTGTTATTCAAAATATCTAATTTTTCATGTCATACTGCTTTTTAAGCCCAGTTTAAGTGTGCTCATCATATTTGAACTCATTTTTAGGGTCTTCTTGTAGCCTTTTCCAAAAAAAAAAAAAAAAAAAAAAAAAAAAAAAATTTTGCAATTTTATGCCTTACTATAGCCTTACCTCCAATTTGAGGTGTTATTCAAAATTTCAAATTTTTCATGTGATACTAAATTTTAACCCCAGTTTAAGTGTGCTCATCATATCTGAACTAAAATTTAGGGTCTTCTTGTAGCATTTTCCCAAAAAAAAAAAAAAAAAAAAAAAACAGAAAATTTTGCAATTTTATGCCTTACTATAGCCTTACCTCCAATTTGGGGTGTTATTCAAAATATCTCATTTTTCACGTCATACTGCTTTTTAACCCCAGTTTAAGTGTGGTCATCATATTTGAACTCATTTTTAGGGTCTTATTGTAGCATTTTCCAAAAAAAAAAAAAAAAAAAATGAAAATTTTGCAATTTTATGCCTTACTATAGCCTTACCTCCAATTTGGGGTGTTATTCAAAATATCTCATTTTTCATGTCATACTGCTTTTTAAGCCCAGTTTAAGTGTGCTCATCATATTTGAACTAATTTTTAGGGTCTTCTTGTAGCCTTTTCCAAAAAAAAAAAAAAAAAAAAAAATAGAAAATTTTGCAATTTTATGCCTTACTATAGCCTTACCTCCAATTTGGGGTGTTATTCAAAATATCTAATTTTTCATGTCATACTGCTTTTTAAGCCCAGTTTAAGTGTGCTCATCATATTTGAACTCATTTTTAGGGTCTTCTTGTAGCCTTTTCCAAAAAAAAAAAAAAAAAAAAAAAACAGAAAATTTTGCAATTTTATGCCTTACTATAGCCTTACCTCCAATTTGGGGTGTTATTCAAAATTTCAAATTTTTCATGTGATACTAAATTTTAACCCCAGTTTAAGTGTGCTCATCATATCTGAACTAAAATTTAGGGTCTTCTTGTAGCCTTTTCCCAAAAAAAAAAAAAAAAAAAAAAACATCAAAAGATTTTGCATTTTTATGCCTTACTATAGCCTTACCTCCAATTTGGGGTGTTATTCAAAATTTCAAATTATTCATGTCATACTAAATTTTAACCCCAGTTTAAGTGTGCTCATCATATTTGAACTCATTTTTAGGGTCTTCTTGTAGCCTTTTCCAAAAAAAAAAAAAAAAAAAAAAAAAAAAAAAAAACGTCAAAAGATTTTGCAATTTTATGCCTTACTATAGCCTTACCTCCAATTTGGGGTGTTATTCAAAATATCTCATTTTTCATGTCATACTGCTTTTTAAGCCCAGTTTAAGTGTGCTCATCATATTTGAACTCATTTTTAGGGTCTTCTTGTAGCCTTTTCCAAAAAAAAAAAAAAAAAAAAAAAAAAAAAACGTCAAAAGATTTTGCAATTTTATGCCTTACTATAGCCTTACCTCCAATTTGGGGTGTTATTCAAAATATCTCATTTTTCACGTCATACTGCTTTTTAACCCCAGTTTAAGTGTGGTCATCATATTTGAACTCATTTTTAGGGTCTTATTGTAGCATTTTCCAAAAAAAAAAAAAAAAAAAATGAAAATTTTGCAATTTTATGCCTTACTATAGCCTTACCTCCAATTTGGGGTGTTATTCAAAATATCTCATTTTTCATGTCATACTGCTTTTTAAGCCCAGTTTAAGTGTGCTCATCATATTTGAACTCATTTTTAGGGTCTTCTTGTAGCCTTTTCCAAAAAAAAAAAAAAAAAAAAAAAAAAAAAAATAGAAAATTTTGCAATTTTATGCCTTACTATAGCCTTACCTCCATTTTGGGGTGTTATTCAAAATTTCAAATTTTTCATGTCATACTAAATTTTAACCCCAGTTTAAGTGTGCTCATCATATCTGAACTAAAATTTAGGGTCTTATTGTAGCATTTTCCCAAAAAAAAAAAAAAAAAAAAAAAAAAAAATCATCAAAAGATTTTGCATTTTTATGCCTTACTATAGCCTTACCTCCAATTTGGGGTGTTATTCAAAATTTCAAATTATTCATGTCATACTGCATTTTAACCCCAGTTTAAGTGTGCTCATCATATTTGAACTAATTTTTAAGGTCTCATTGTACCCCTTTCAAAAAAAAAAAAAAAAATAGAAAATTTTGCAATTTTATGCCTTACTATAGCCTTACCTCCAATTTGGGGTGTTATTCAAAATATCTCATTTTTCATGTCATACTGCTTTTTAAGCCCAGTTTACATGTGCTCATCATATTTGAACTCATTTTTAGGGTCTTCTTGTAGCCTTTTCCAAAAAAAAAAAAAAAAAAATAGAAATTTTGCTTTTTTATGCCTTACTATAGCCTTACCTCCAATTTGGGGTGTTATTCAAAATATCTATTTTTTCATGTCATACTGCTTTTTAAGCCCAGTTTAAGTGTGCTCATCATATTTGAACTCATTTTTAGGGTCTTCTTGTAGCCTTTTCCAAAAAAAAAAAAAAAAAAAAAAAATAGAAAATTTTACAATTTTATGTCTTACTATAGCCTTACCTCCAATTTGGGGTGTTATTCAAAATTTCAAATTTTTCATGTCATACTAAATTTTAACCCCAGTTTAAGTGTGCTCATCATATCTGAACTAAAATTTAGGGTCTTATTGTAGCCTTTTCCAAAAAAAAAAAAAAAAAAAAAAAAAAAAAAAACATCAAAAGATTTTGCATTTTTATGCCTTACTATACACCCCAATTTGGGGTGATATTCAAAATATCTCATTTTTCATGTCATACTGCTTTTTAACCCCAGTTTAACTGTGCTCATCATATTTGAACTAAAATTTAGGGTCTTATTGTAGCCTTTTCCCAAAAAAAAAAAAAAAAACATCAAAAGATTTTGCATTTTTATGCCTTACTATAGCCTTACCTCCTTTTAATTCAGTTTAAGCATGCTCATCATATTTGAATTCGTTTTTAGGGTCTTATGATAGCCATACCTGAGGAAAAAAAAAAAGTAAACTCAGGTTTTTTTTTTTCATTTTTATATCGTAATACAGCCTTACCTCTAAAATTGAGTGTTTTTCACTCCCTTTTTTTCTAATTGGCACATGAAGGAATTGAACCCTGCTTGCTTGTGGACACTAACCCAATGTCCTATTGTATCACAGACTTATCCACTACACCATTAGTTCACACACCTCCACCAATGCTCATGGCATATTTGACTTGTTTTTTAGGGTATCTGTGTTATAAAATGTAAGTGACCTATAGCTTTGACATATGATGTTTCTGATGGAGGATTAAGATTTGAACCCCTGATCTGCTGTTCCAGAGTCACAGCATCACACACTACGCTAAAGCTCCTCTCGCTGAGAATGCTTCTTGTAGCATAATTTGATGTTTAAATTAGAGAATGAAACTGTAAAACTGGTTCTAAAAATTTGTTGTTGAGTGAGACATCAGTGTTTGAACCCCAGTCCTTCCTGATGAACATGTGATTATTAGAGGTACTGTTTATCCACCTCACTATGTGATTATACTACAAGCCCATGACTCATGGGGTATTTGACTTTCACATTTGTGGATATTAGTTAAAAGGTTAGCATTGAACACGCTGAGTATTGAACCCATGTTTAGTCAGCTAAAGGAGCAGTTCTTAATGTGTGAGCTAAACTCTGATACACTGGTTGGAGTCTAAGTTTAGAAAAAGCAGCTAAATCAGCGTTCACGCGTTTATTTCGAAAAGAAAATTTGGCATTTTTATGCCTTACTATCGCCTTACCTCCAATTTTGGGTGTTTTTCGAAATTTCTCATTTTTCATGTCATACTGCATTTTAACCCCAGTTTAAGTGTGCTCATCATATTTTAACTAATGTTTAGGGTTTTATGGTAGCCTTATCTAAAAAAAAAAAAAAAGTCAAAAATTTGACATTTTTATGCCTTACTATCGCCTTACCTCCATTTTTGGGTGTTTTTCAAAATATTTAATTTTTCATGTCATACTGCATTTTAATCCCAGTTTAAATGTGCTCATCATATTTGAATTCGTTTTTTGGGTCTTATGATAGCCTTACCTGAGGAAAAAAAAAAAAATTAATCTCAGATTTTTTTTCCCCAATTTTATGCCTTACTATAGCCTTATTTCCATTTTTGAGTGTTTTTCAAAATGTCTCATTTTGCATGTCATGCTGCATCTTAATTCCAGTTTAAGTGTGTGCTCATCATATTTGAACTAAAATATAGGGTCTTATTGTCGCCTTTTCCAAAAAAAGAAAAAAAAAAAAAAAATCAAAAGATTTTGCATTTTTATGCCTTACTATAGCCTTACCTCCAATTTGGGGTGATATTCAAAATTTCAAATTATTCATGTTATACTGCATTTTAATCCCAGTTTAAGTGTGCTCATCATATTTGAACTAATTTTTAGGGTCTCATTGTAGCCCTTTCAAAAAAAAAAAAGAAAATTTTGCAATTTTATGCCTTACTATAGCCTTACCTCCAATTTGGGGTGTTATTCAAAATATCTCATTTTTCATGTCATACTGCTTTTTAACCCCAGTTTAAGTGTGCTCATAATATTTGAACTCATTTTTAGGGTCTTATTTTTTTCCAAAAAAAAAAAAAAAAAAAAAAAAAAAATCAAAAGATTTTGAATTTTTTGCCTTACCTCCAATTTGGGGTGTTATTCAAAATTCATACTGCATTTTAACCCCAGTTTAAGTGTGCTGACATCTTTAATCTTACTTACCTAAATTGAAGTTTTGTGCAGAAGTTACCAATATTGTCTTTCTATAAAGCTCTATAAATCCCTGTGCTGCACATGTATCAGGAGGACAACAGGCTGTGGAAGGGTTTCATCTAGGGGAACATTGTAACTTGCAATCATTCTGCTGATTATTTATCTTACTGCGAGTGAAATTGGGGAAAAATAAGAAGCCTTTCTCCCAGACATCATCTTCAAATGATGCAATATCACCAACACTGTAGCTTGTGATTATCTCAATGCCACAGATGTTTATTTCATCCTCGGTGCCGCCAATAAATCAAGGTTGTCCTTTTCAGAGAGCTGTGCAAATTTCAGATTCTCATTTTGGGGAAAAAGCACTCATTAATATTGTGATGTAAAGTGTGTGTGTAAGTTTATTTTATTTTTTATAAGGACAGTGCATTTTGACACAACAGCTGAACTGTAGAATCAACCAGAGTTAGACAAAAGGCTAGTTTTCATCTGTAGTCCGAGGCCAGATGTACAATAGGCACCCTGGAAATAGGTAAAACTAGTTGATTATCACAATAAACATTACACTACATTTGCTGCATCAGCAGGAATAAGACACCAAAACAAACAAGCAAAAAAGAGTTCATGTGCGACAGAGCTAAAGTGGGAATGCAAATGGAGGCAACAGGACATAAGGCACACGCAGCAGTTCATGAAACAACTAGAATCAGTATTAAAATACATAGTCAATAACATTAGTCACTTATAATACAAGGCTTAAAAAGGAGAGTGAACATTCAAATTAAATACATAGGAGTTAAATTGAAAATGTCCATATATTTTACTTTATATCTATAAATATAATTTAGAAAATAGCTACATTTAGGTGAATTAACAATTGATTTGACTAGGAATGAATACAAATACAAATACTTTTTTCTTATTTATTTTGAAGATGAAGAAACTTAGAGTTTCTTTATGCATTTTTTATTTTTCACTTTTTTTTAAACCCCTCAGGAAACAACGTCCCATTGTTTTCATGTGTAGTCTCTAAGCAACGAAAAGCAACACAGAGCACTTCATACCAAAGGGTTACAGCTGAAGCGTGCTTTTAAAGGTAAGTACCAGTAGTTATTTGTAATGATTTAATTGTTTTTTCTACTCAATTTATTGTATTTTATGTGAGACCAAAAATACGTCATAAAAGCCTAAACCATTCATAGCAAAGGAGGTCAAATGTAATATTTTTTTCATCTTTTAGAAGTTTTTTTTTTTTTTTTTTTGCTCTGCAACATACAAGACAATAGACAGGAACAACCCGACAGCGTACAACAGTATTTACAATTTATTACAGTACAGTAAACTGTTTCTCTCTCTCTCTCTGTGTGTGTGTGTGTGTTGTTACAGCTTAAAAACAACTTTCAAACAACAACAAATTTCTGTCACATCTAGAGGTTAAAAAACCTATTTTTTCCAGGTAAAAACATGTCGAGCTGTCACTTTGAAGCAGCGACAGCAAACAGTCCCAGTGTCAGAGGAACAACGGGTGCTGAAAGGAGCCTCTGTGGGACCAGTCCGGTGCCGCTCACCGCAGATTTCACTACAATGATGTCGAAAAGCTGTCCACGCTTTGGTTCCCTGAGTCACCATTCGTTCTTTTCCCGCCACAACCCTCACCCCAACAGGGTGAGACACATCCAGGGTGAGTCTGCAACTCAGGTGATAATAGTGCATAATTAACATTAAAAGTTGCTTGAAAAATCTCTATTAAAGATGAAGTGTAACTTTGCAGTGACTGGAAATTATTTTTTTGTAGTAGTGTTAATTTTTTAAGCATTGAAAATTGAAAGCCAACGTACAGTATGTTCCAGGTTTTAGTCTCTGGATCTTTATTGGAACAATTTGGTGAATATGTTTCACCACAGGTCTCAATGGAAGGCCAATATGTTCAGTGAGAGACGACTGGTTTGTTACCTCGTCATTATTTCCTCATCCACTTCTTAAGAGTCACGTCTTCAGAACAGCAGCTCAACCTGTTGCACTACCACAGGCCCAAACCCTTTCTGGAGGAAACAAATCTGGTAAGGTTATAGATGTACATTCTAAATACATGTACTTCATGTAAACTGTTTCTCTCAGCACTGTTTTCAGAAGCGTGGAGGGATGAACTCAAAGAACTCGCTGCAAAAGTCAGTTTAACTTCTCAGGAGAAAAAGGCCAAGAAAGTGGTACGTGCACGAGAAACTGTATACTGTAATCTGATAGCATAATTATAGTTTGTATCTCTACTACAGGCGTTCTCAACATTGGGGTCAGGACCTCATTTGAGGTTGTGAGACCTTTTCTAGATATTTTCTCCATTTTCAAGACATTTTCAGCACTTATAAAAACTTTCCATCACTTTTCCACCTAATGTCACATTTGTTAACCCATTGTTGTCACTTTTCATGATTATTTTTGCCAATTTAACCACATTCACGATGCATCATGTCCATTATTTGCCAGTTTAAACTAATTGTTCCTACTTTTTAAATTACATCCACCCCCATTTCACCTCCTTTTCTACCATTTTTGGTCATTTTGAACCATTTTATTAGTGATTAAAAGCAGGATTTCCATCTTTAAGATGACTATAATAATAATAATAAACATCCTGGATAACAGTGGATATTATTCAGATGAATAAATAAATGTGGTTATCACAGATTCATAGAATAATGGACCATCATTTTACTGACTTTATGGATGGACCCCAAATCTCTCCCCTTTATTCCCCCTTATAGATGATTTTTAGGTATTCTTCAGTCTCTTGCATTTTATTTTGAAGGGTGGGCTGAATAGGTTTAGAATCACTAATGGTTCCTATCTTTGGGTTCCAGGAACCATTGCAGGCTCCATGGGTGCGTTCAAAAACTCAATCTTCACCTGGAACTGGAAGAATAATCCCTCCACACACCAAGTCTTCATGGCGGAGATCAAACCAGCAACGGAAACATCCCCTACTTTTCCAGGATCAAGAGCTGATGGTGAAATATTATTTAACTGTTCATTCATTTGTTCATTTACAGTTACAACAATATAGACTCTGGTAAAAGTAAAAGTATTGAAGTTGCTCCCTTACTTGCGTAAAAGTAAAAAGTAAAGGCTACTAAATGTACTTTAGTAAAAAATTAAAACAAACGTCTTTTCAGTAATAAAACAGGGTTTTAAACCAGTGAATTCCATATCCTTCTTCTTTTTTTTGTTAGAACTTGTAGAAAACTGGTACACAGAAATAAATTAAATCTCTTACCTTTGAACGTCTTTTTTTTTTAGCAGACATTATAAAAAACATTTGAAAATAAAATGTGTCAAGAAAAAAAAAAAAATCAATTTTTAAGAACTTTAAAATATAAAACTAAGGAAGGTGCTTAACAGAAAGAAAGCTCAAACTACCAATGGAACAGTTCATCTATCACACATTATTTCATTTATATCTGTCTATACTTCAAGTGTTTCAAAACATTTAAATAAGACTTTTTTCCTCAGGTTTTTGAGTTACTTTGTCAGATTCTGCAGACGGACTCACTTTCCTCGGTGCAGCAGTGGCTTTTGCTCGCAGGCCAGAGAGGTAAAGTTTATTCTACACAGATTCAATTATTAAATTATATTCATCATTAGATCTCAGTTATTACAACTAATAACCAATGTTAGCTCTAATATTTGAGTATGTCTTTAAGTATTAATATTCTGATATAATACTCTTGTTGTTGTGTTACAATAGGTGTAAAGAGTACAAGTAAAAGTTACTACCAGTAGTTACTTTCACCCCCCACCATTTATTCTTGGTAATAAATCGTGTCACGGTTCCCTTGGATACAGTAAACATCTTGTATAAAATTAAAAAGGCATCTGTACAAAATAAAAGGTGTGTCAAAATGTACAATTCTTTTTTAAATTAAATAATACCAATAAATTTAATTCAAAATAAAAATAAATTCTCAGGCTCTAAGTATAGATACATTTATTAATTATGAAACTAAGAAAATAACGATGTTCAATGGTGTTTTGGCGCCATGCATTACGTTTAATTTGATTGGTTGGTTATGATGTGATGCATTTGATTGTTCTCTAGTTTAACAATGTCTGTTGATCATTTTAAAACAAAAAATAATAATAATTTACTCAGTAATGGTTGGGTGTAGAAATGTAACTAATTACTTTACTTCTTTTAAAACCTACTTAAGTAATATTACTGATTTAGAAATATACTCAAAAAAAGTACAAGTACCCAGCTACTTGATTACAGTAATGTGAGTACTTGTACTCGTTTGTCTTTTGTTTTGCAGGTATTTTAAGTGATAGTTGCTTTTTTATTTTCTAAATAAACTTTATTTCATAGGTTAGATTTGTACATAGCATGTTTGTTAGCAGAAGTAATAATAAAATTGATCATATCTTCGCACATACAATAAGCTCTCAGAAATAATAGCGTTTTAATGCTGCAGGTTATTATTGGCTAGCGTTTTCCAGGTGTTAGTAAACAAATCTTTACAAAAGGAACAACATTAGCATCAGATGTATTTTTTCTCCACATTCCGTGTCTATGTGGGAGGAGTCTGCTGTTATTTCACCTCACTGCACTTAGTGAACCAAGACGAAGCTCATTTATGTGCAGGCTGTAATCTTACGCTGTGATTGGCTCGTCTGACACGAAGTCATTTGGAGTCAGATATTGGAAAGGTTATCCACACTCATCTTTTCTTACGCACGTCACTCTGTGCTCCTATAAATTCGATGCTTAATCCACACTTGAAGCTAACATGGATGAGTAGATCTGAATTGGAGGAATTCTGCTGCACTTTGTGTGCGTTCATCAGTATTCAACATGTGAACATCACACCAGAGAGTAATTTAAAGAGCTGTCAGCACAGCGTGATGATTGATCAATTTTAGCTTCTTATATAATATTAAAATATTGCTTATATGTAAATGTCCCCATTTCATATATCACATGTAATGTCGACTGAACGGATCATTTCCTGATGTACTCTGACAAAAGGCTGTCAATCAATTCATTCTGTCAACAATAGTTTACATTTTTTACTTTAACATTTGAATATGTGGGAATAAACTCTGTATCTACCTTCATTCCTGTGATTTGACAGAAAAGGATGTGGTGATGGGGATGATCAGTCAGGCTATGGATAGCATTGATCTGTCAGGTCGTCCATGTGCATCCTCTCCTGCATTCATTCCATCCTCTGATCAGCCATGGAGGAAATCAAGAAAGACTAGGTCAGACTGTACAAAATCAATGCTTCCTGTGCTGATGAATTAATAGGAATATTATTTGTTTCCCTGTAGCTCACATCACGTAGATCAACCATTGGGCGTTCTCAAACCAGGTAACGCAATTCCACATTACTTGATTTATGCATTGTTCGATTTATTTCAATAAGGGTACATCCAACTAGCTTCATAATTTGTGTATTGTCCTTGTCTATCCATCCATCCATCCATCCATCCATCCATCTATCCATCCATCCATCCATCCATCCATCTATCCATCCATCCATCCATCCATCCATCCATCCTAAACAGGAATGTATTGAAGTCCTTCTAAAACAAATGGGTTCAAAAAAAGTAATTTTGCGACTTCTTCTTTCTTCCTGTGTTAAAAGTGTTTCTGACTCAATTTTTCTTCCCAGAAATGATCGGTAATGCTGAGGTCCTTGAGGTCCACACAAGAACTCCTCTCGAAGATTAAGTCACATACATTAAGAAAGCAACGGTCTTTCACTGTGTAGAATAGATGATTGAACTTCCTCCTTTATTCCTTTACAGTTGTATAGATATAATAGAGACTTTAATGGCTTATAGTGCTGAAGTGTGTTGTTTTTTTCTGCTGTGTACGATGAAATAAAGTAATTTAAAAATCATTTATTTTTTCTTCTTCTATCTTTAAAGCTATTCAGCATTTTTGTTTGTTTTCAAGAATTGTGTTTTATTTAATTTTAAAAAAAAATGAAAAGCATTTTTCACCAATGGTGTTTAGACTAAAGCATTTCATGGACTCATCACTCAGGGATTTTCACTTCTTTTCCTGATGGTGTGGCTGCGGTTGGAGGTTCAGCAGGTGAAGTTCAGCTTTCACGTCATGAATCCTTCTCACAAGGACACCTGTGGATGATAAGAGGCAGCTGTGCTCTCCCTTTCTCTATCCCAGGCATTCCTATAAAAAAAGCTCTCACACACACACACACACACGCACACGCACACGCACGCACACGCACGCACACGCACGCACACGCACGCACACGCACACACACGCACACACACGCACACACACGCACACACACACACACACACACACACACACACACACACACACACACACACACACACACACACACACACACCACGTTCCTGAGTTTTTAAGTTCCTGGCTCCCCCGTGACACGTACAGAGTAATGGGCCACATTTATATAATGGTATCTGTCAATGATTCAGTTCCACCAACTGTCGTAATAATTGACTCGCAAATAAATGAGAAATTGACTTTTGTTTTGTTTTTTTCTTTTGGGGCCCCTAGGGGCCTCCCTGGGCCCCAAATCAAAAATCGGGCTCCGAGTGTTGATGCGTACACATCCATAGATTATAGCTTATATTTCAGCCTGATCTGTTCATGAATAACTGAGGAGAAGTGATTTTAACTAGTGTACACGAGGAGGAGGAGAAGAACAAAGTGAGAGTGTTTGTAGCTCGCCCTAATAATCGGGGAGAGAGAATATATAAAATATAAAACAGAACTTGTGGTAATTTGAGTGAATTACTCAGGTATTTAAAATGAATAGCTTTTCTTCCTCAGTCCTCACACACACGTATTCTAATCTAAATGTAATGCATAATTAAACTTTGCTCTTGGATGAAAGTATTGTCAAGGCTTTCAGGACACGAGGCAGGATGGGTTCTATTATCGTCTACGGCCCTTATCTTGCTCAAGTGTCCTTCACAGATCATATAAAGCGGTAAACACACTCCAGTTACTTTGCCGTCACTGCTGAAGACGACATGCTGCCTGCTGTTGTGAAGCTCTGCTGTGGAATATCATACCCACATCTGAGGAGTATGGCAGGTAGACACTCTTTGTATTCTAACACACTAAAATATAGTTTATACATGCAACAAAACCTCAAACCCATGTATTTAACTCCATCTTAATATATATATATTTATATATATAGGACTCCAACGCAGGGCAGTGGCAGTGATAGGCCAGGAGATCTCACACCTGCAGCAGTGGGTGCAAATCCAACAGCGTTTAAGACCCCGACCTGGTTTGCATTTCAATGGTGAGCGGTAATCATATTCCTATATTAGCAATGTTAATGTGCAAAAAATCATGCATTAGAAAAATACTAAAATGAACATGTATTGTATCCTATGTCGTGTATTCTACAGAACCAAGGCCAGATGAAACAAAGCCAGTAAAAGAAAATCTGCTGTTTTATGAGCAACAAGGTGAAGAAGCAATGAGAAGAGCTCTGAACATGTTAGAAGATAAAGATGGATGGAAGGTGGAGGTTACAGAGGTAATAGCTCGTCTGTGTCTCTACAAATCACAAATCCTACAATGGCGTTTTCACGTATATGTCTTATTGTGTCTTGTTCTTTTCTTTTTTCAGAGCAATGGAGATGTGATCAGTAGCAAAGTGATGCCAGGAGGCAGGAAGGTGTTCAGACTGGAGGCGGTTCTGGAGGCCAGCTTGGACCAGCTCTACGACATCCTGTTCGTCAGAGTCGAGGAGATGCATCGGTGGAACCCGAGCATACAACATATTAAAGTGAGTGGGTTTTCATCTTAAACCCCGTGAATGTTCTCCTTCTGTTTGATACACCAAATGTAAATATATATATATATATTAATGTGAACATAATTATAATAATAATATATAGTATAACTTACTCCTACCTCCCCTTTGACAACATATTCATATTTAAAAGCTACATAAAGATGAAAATAACAAGAAATAGTAATTCTTTGAATCTTGGAAGTTTTTTTTTTTTTTACAAAGGAAAACATTTAACTGTAAGTTTGTAAATGTGAATGTGTCATTTTGAAAGATGATATTGACAATGGTTGTCACATGCTTTATGGAGGTTTCTCTGCTAATCTAATTGGACAGTTTTGTGTTTTCTCTGTAGATTCTGAAACATGTCGGACCACAAACTGTTGTGACTCATGAAGTATCAGCTGGGACAGCGGGGAATCTGATTGGCCAGAGGGACTTTCTAAGTGTCAGACACAGCTGCAAACAAAAATCAGGAGTGTATCTCGGAGGAGCAGCAATCGAGCTGGACTCGTTCCCGCCTCAGGCAGGCTACGTCAGGTACAAATGTCTGACTTTAAAAACAATATCAACATGTTCTCTAATTAAACACGCTCCAAAAATATCATTTTTTAATCCGTAAAATAATAAAATGTCAGAGCTGACATTTTGATTTGAACTGATTATTTGTTAAAGTAGAGCATTCACAATCAGTGGCCTTCAGTGTCTCCTTCTGCTTTCTTATCTCATGTAAGTGACATTAAATAACATTTGATAAAGTGATTTTAGAAACCTAAAGAAAAAAAGAAAAATCATACTAAATTAAATCATTTCACTAAAAACATGACTATCTGATACAGGGTGGAAATGGATCTTTTCTTAAAAGTTTACCATTAGGTTTAATAAAAAGAAACGTATACACAGTAAATCCAAGAACAAATCAACACATGCATTTAGCTTTATGTTGGTGGATAAACAAATGTTTAGCGTTTAAATTCACAAAAGATTTTGATAAAGAAACTAAGATATAAGGTGCAGTTTTATGCTTGGTGAATATTAAAGGTTTGTGTGTGTGTGTGCGTGTGTGTGCGTGTGTGTGTGACTGCAGAGCCGAGGACGGACCAACGTGCATCATCATAAAAGCTCTTAATGATAATGGAACAAGAACACACTTCACGTGGCTTCTGAACATGGATGTCAAGGTAAACATATGTTCTGTTATTGACATAAAGCTACACTGGAAACTGTTCTTTAAAATAAATAGATAAAAGTTATGTTTACTGTCATTTTTCTCTACTCATCACACTCAGGAGGTAGAAACAATAATCAGGCCCTGGAAATAGAAAAAAACATTTGGTCACACTTCACTTGACGTTTTATTTATAAAGGCTGACATTAAGCTGTAATTAGCATGACATGATACCTATCTGTCATTAACATGAATAAGGCGTCATAGCGAACGACACTGAATGACACCTTATTCATGCCAATGACAGATAATGACAACCTTATGTATGAAACTTCAAGTAAAATGTTATTGAACACTTTATAACTGCACATTAATATTTGATTTCTCATAGGGCTGGATGCCTAAGTCCATTGTAAACCAGGCTTTGCCACGTGCACAGTTGGATTTCACCAAAAACCTTCGCCAACAACTCACCCAGCCAGCTTGACTCGCACTCCGCACGTCCATCCAAAGAAAGACTGACATGAGCTGGAGCCATGATCATTGTCGTCATCGTCACCATCCGTCTTCCCTGCTGGGTCATAAAGAAGTGGGACGCTTCAACTCTAGAACTGCTGCTCTCCTGACAGACAACAGTGGTTTTCTAATAGGAATTATTGTCACATTGTGCCACTTAAACCTCATTATGCATTGCTGGTAGAGCCATCATCTGTTTATGTGTTGATATACTAAAAATCCACAAGGGCATTTATTTAATACACTTGGTACAGAATATGTGGTTACACTTTATGTGATGTTTTATACATTAGGCTGTGGTTATAATGACATGAACACCGGTCATTAGCATGAATAAGTCCTTTAGTGTTGTTAGTTACCTTAACTCTAACCCTGACCCCTTTAGATCCCTCCACCTAACTCCAAAACTGCCAACATAGCTCTAAAGGTGTCATAATTTAGAGAAAACTGTCATCATTTAAGGAATGTCAGCTTAATGACACCATATTCATGCTAATGACAAATAATGACAAAGTAATGTCAGCCTTATGTAGAAAACTTTAAGTAAAATGTTACCAAATAGGTTTCAAAAGAATATTGGAAAAATCACAAAGATTTAATTCATTGAAATGTATTTTACTTTGTTCATCATACCACTTAAAAATTCAATAAATATTACCATTTAAAGCTTTCATTCACATACATGTATATATACAATAATTATACAATAAACACGTTAATGTATTAAACTGCAATGTAACACCAGTGTAACATGTGCGTGTGTATATATATAGGTATTATTTCTTTTATACTTCTATGTATGTATATGTTCATATATACACACCCACACCCGCCACAATGTCTGTAGACTTACACAGTTCCTGTAGTTTTCAATTGGCAAGCAGACCATTCCATATGCTGAAATTTACACTATAGAAATGTACACTATAGGCAGTAATATGTATTGTATCAGGTATAAAAACATCAGACTGAGGTTTTCTTCTTTTTGCTTCATGGTCTGACATTGAGAAGGTGTCAATAGACAAAGGCCATCGTTTTGGGGATTCCAGTAGATGAAATATGGCTCTGGCTTTTCTCTCAACATTTACATTTAATTAAAAAATAATGTATTAGTCCCCTGATGAAGATTTAATTTAGTTTGACCCTTCTTTTCAGTGAAGTTCTAGTTTCAGTTGTCTAAAGTCCAATAATTTACCTCACAGAGATTACATCTGGTTGACTCACGTTAGCTACTACCAGTAGTTGGACAAAAATAGTTTGGACTACTTTTAGTCTTTAGTTAACATTTTAATCTAAGTTTGTTGAGTAATTATTAATAAGGGTGGGGCGCTATATAGTGATATTTAAATGTAATAGAGAGCTATTGTCGATGGTACCTGCTACATCTGTCCAAGAGACAAAGTCAATGTTGTTAAAAAATAACGTATATCTCATATATTATCCAGGCAAGTATGTCACTATTCCCACAATTTAAGTCAAATAAAAACATGGTTATTTTAAAAACTGCAATTTCTTTTGTCTTTTTCCAAAATTTTCCAGGCCATCATATCGAGAACTTTGTCTATCGTCCCACCCCTAATTAATACGAGTTCGTCCTGACTTTATCTGCATTTAGATTTAGCAGTAGTGGATTGTCCATTTCACACTAATGTCTTCACTGGTGTCCAAACTAAATTATTACGCAGATTATTTTGTGTATCTCTAATACATTTGACCCAAGGGAAGAATGTACTTGTGCTGTACGAAGAGTCCAAGAACAGAACCTTGAGGAACCCCATGGGACATCGTTACACTGCCAGACTTAAAGCATCCAATGCTAGATAAACCACTCAGGTTCTCCAAATAGGTTGGATTAAAACAAGAGTCAATCATTTTAATGTGTTTAGACCAGCAGAAATGGTTTTGCTCTCCCTGATAGGTAGATAAAAAAAAGTGTTGAGGTGTGGGAATTAATTATAGCGTTAAATAACTTGGGACACATCTATGATAGGTCAAGCTGTGCAACAGGAAGGAAAACATCTAATGTAATCAGTCGTCTCCACACTTCCACTCCTGGGGTTAATTTAGAGTCAAAAACCCAAAACATGTTTTTGTTTAGAGCAGATATCTGAGTAACCATCCATTATCAATGTTAGCACAGAATAAACCTCCAATTTCCCCTCAGAGAAAATGGACATGGGTGGTAATGAACCTATAACTTTCCTGCAGAGAAGCAAGAAAATTTGCTTGCACCGAACCACCTGAACAAACTAACACCATAATGTTGTTTCATGAGCCTTAACAGTGAACAGAGTTGGATATTGCCATGGTTATTGATTATTCTGGTGACACACTCAAATGCTCAGATTCACAATACAAGTTCAATAGTAGTTCTAATGCACTTGAGGAAAGAAACGGCTTACACAACTGTACACAGATATAAACATGAATGTATCAATGCAGTCATCACATTTTGAACACGTTTAGTAGCCGTTAGTTTACAGCACCTTAGTTTGGACAACTTCTCATTGTCCCTTTTCATACTTTGAAGCACAGAACGCAGTCCGCTCTAGAGCTCTGACGAGGTAACCCTCACTGGTTTGGTAGGAAATTCACTGGCATGACTGGAGAATACCGCAGAGTGTTTGAGATCTTCTTACTGAGCAGTTGATTCACATTATTGATCACTGCTCAGTTCTGAGTTAACAAGGTCCTGTGACGCGAGTCCCTCTCGGATCCTAAATCGTCCCTTCTTGTTCTGGCAGCAGCTGGAACTAAAGTGCTGTTGGGTCTGCGCTCCTTAGAGTCTGACGTGGGCTGTGCTGATGGCCCAGGAGGTAGAAGAGGCTTTGCATCCCAATCTCTACCCCCAGCATCGGGGGAGGAGCTGTTGGTTGGATGCTGAGTCATGGCAACACCTGTCGTTTCTGAAGCTTGGGTGACGGCAGCTGTTGTGGGCAGAAAGCGGTGACTGTTGGTTTTAGTGGTTGGTGGTGGGGTCAGAGTTGGTTTTGTTGAACCAGTGGAGGTCTGATTATCAGTCAAGGCCAATGGGGTGTTGGGGACGTCAGGACTGTACGTGGAGAAGACTTCTTTCTTGTTGCAAGACTCACAACAGAGTTTATAGTATCCAGGGATGGAGCAATAACGAGCCAGAACCTCCATTTGACAGAAAATAGATTTATCTCCAAGACATGGCTCATCTGACAAGAAAAAATACATGATTTATATCAAGTCTAAAAAAACACCTGGTAACATTTGACTTGAAGGTTTTCATTATTAGGACATGACACCTGCCATTAGCATGAATAATATGTCATGAAGGCTGTCATTAAAGGTATAGAGGAGGATTTTCCTGAAGTTTAGAAAAGAACAGCCTGTGTGCAATACTCGACCTGGTCCCAACGCTGATTAAAGGAGTGCGAGAGAGCGTGCACGAGCCCAGTTTTCCTCGTGCACAGCTGTGTTTACAATGGTGAGCTTCAATAAATGGCTGAAACCGTAGCTCACGAGACACATAAACACTGGTAAAGATGCGTTCACACCAAACACGGCTATAGTGACTGTAGTCACTTCAACCGCCCATGATGAGTCGCTTGAACACAGTGGCGTTTTTTGGTCACTTCATTGCCCCAGTAACACGATGACCAGGGAACAGTGTGTGTGTGTGTGTGTGTGTGTGTGGGTGGGGAGAGAGGGTTGATTCAAGAAGATAACTGCTTTAGTTTTGCACCGGTAAATTCAAGAGGTCCTGTCTGCAGACCTCTGCTGCAGCCATGTCACTGTAGGGAGGAGGCTTCTGTCTCGGCTCTACAGACAGTGAATGACGGGGGAGATGTCGCTTGAAGTTGCTTAAAAAGTTAAAATTTTTCAACTTTAAGCGACTAAGTCACACTTGACTAGTCGCTTGTATGTCTATGCTGTACAACCCCTCGTCAGAATAATTAGGAGGACCAATAGTCTAGATGATCCACCTAAAATTGGAAGCCATAATAACATCCTCCACAATACTTTTTTAAGTGTCGTTAGTTACCCTAACCCAGGGGTGTCAAACTCATTTTGGTTCAGGGGCCAAATACGGACCAGTACGATCACAAATGGGCTGCAGGTTTTAGGCGGAAAACAATTCCAACATTAATGTGCCCAAGTTTGCACTGCCAGTTATAAATTAAACATAAAGTATGGAATACATCAACAGTATCTAAGCAATAAGTGACAGATACTTAAATATCCTTTGATTTATTTTTGACCAATGTGTATTTAATTTGGGGAGATTTGGTAAAATAATTTGAAAAAAAAATTGCAAGATTTGGGGAAAAAATTGAGTTCTTTCAACAACTATTTACAACTCAATTAATTGTTAATTTACACAATGATTCATATTTTTGCTGTCATTTTCACTTTGTCCTGCAGGCCAAATTGAATGCACTGAAGGGCCTGATTTTGGCCCCCAGGCCTTGAGTTTGACACGTGCCCTAACCCTTCGTTACCCTAACCCTAACCTAACCCCACTATATCCCTCCACCTAACCCAAAAAACACCAACATAGCTCCAAAGGTGTCATCATTTAGCAAAAGGTTTAATAATCTAGCAAACAACACCTAATGACACCTTATTCATGCTAATTACAGATAATGTCATCTTTAAAACTTCACATAAAGTGCTACCAAACATCTCAATTATACTTATTTGAATTTGTGTACACACTTACTTGAAGAGATTTTTTCGACCAGGTTTTTAGGAACCTTTTGGAAAAATGCTTCATCTTTGTTTGTAGAATTTTCCAGAGTTTGAGCTGTGAGAGACACTGGCTGTCCTGTAGTGCACAAAATAAAAGTCATGCAACGACACTGACAGGCATGACACAGAAATTGGGACAAATATTCACTAGTACAGTAAAACAAAATAGGTTTCTCAGCATGAAAACAGTCAGTAGCACAAACCAGCGGGGCTGTTATTTGTAAAGAAATAAAAAAATAACAAGGGAAAAAAGTGGCTTTTATTTCCTTTCATTTACCAAACAATCATTACCTGTTGACAGCCTGAGCCAATTAAAAAGCGACCTTTGGTTACCAAATTTGTAACTCAAGTACAGAAAATAATCTTTTTTTTTTACTGCACTTTGGAGGCAGTCAAACTGTGATGAATAATTTTAATTGACATATTTTTAAGGCTAATTGATTTGCAGATGTTTGATCTCACCTGGACAAGAGCTCAGTTTGCAAATGAGAACAGTTTCAGGCTTCTCGCCCTCACATTCCCCGACTGTGTTGTCACTGGCCTTGCAGACCACCTGCCTCTGCTGAATCCCTTCACCACAGCTAACGGAGCACTGCCAACACACACACACACACACACACACACAATAACACATGAAAAATCAAATATTGCAGCACAATAAACAGCAACTGGCCAACATATTGTTTTATTGCTTGCTTTAAACTTTCAACAAGTCTCATTATTTTATTTTTAGAAAAATAAAATAGATCAAATATCAACCACGGCAGTTGTGTCAGTTTTTACACCAAAGCGGACACACTATAACCAAAGGGTGTGGCAAAATATCGATATGACAATATCTCGCAAGGTTTCGTCTCGCTGTACGTTATTGATTCGCTGGCACCAAATATGAATATTTATTTACTTATTTTTTTCCCTTATTACGCAAGTTAAGTTTAGGGCTCTATATAATCCATGTTAACAGAATCGTGGACAGAATTGGCATAAAACCGTGAGGCAAGGAATGATTTTTTTTTTATGGAGAAATGTTTCTGTGGAGCGCTCATTAGGTGCACCACCCTCCTTCTCCCGTCTTGGCTGCATTAAAGACCACCTAAACCACCTGAAACCCTAAATGTCTCATCATTAAACACAGAGCTGACCAGTGCCTGCTTAACTTTGCTGTGCCTGTGAAACTCTGTCCGTTTCTCGTCAAACGCTGAGTCACTCTGAGTAGCTTCACCTGCTCATCAACAGAAGATCCGTGAGAAAAGTTGCGTGTTGTTGTGGACGAGACCAGTGATGTCAGGGTAATGCACTGACTGAAATGTTTATTTTTCATATGCAGTGAAATTTTCCAGTTTTCATAAAACAAGTTCATTCTGCTTGTCAAGCAGCACTGATATGTGTCCATGTTTACAGAGAAGTTGATACTGTAATACTAGCACTGAAATGACTATTTTCAGCATTCATTTAGTTTTTAATGATTAAAGTTAATTTTCACAAACATCATGAACAATATTTTGGTGAAGCATTATTACAGAAAGTCTTAATAGCTGGTGATACCCAGCCCTACTATAACCTTTACATGTTCTCCTACTGGTCGATGCTAATGGATCAATAGTCACTAATTTACAGGCATTATATTTGTCCTCTTGCGTCCTTCCATCAGCTGTTTCCTGTGTTAAAGAACATAATTACTAAAGCTTATTCTCTGACGTCCTAGAAAAGTAGATCAAGTTGTGGAATTTTAAATCAGCGATTAAAAAAATAAATTACAAAATCAATACGCTGCAATCCTTGTTTTTCTGCTCTTTTATTGTGGTGAAAGGAAAATGTCATCCTATTGTGTTTCATAATTTAATGAACATACGCCGAAAATTGTTGAAGATAAACACATTGTGTAGGTCTAATAATAATAATAATAATAATAATAATAATGACTTGGATTTATATAGCACTGTAGACCCAAAGCAAGTTACAGAAACCATTATTCATTTACACCAGTCACTCACATCTTCCATACCAGTGGTGGTAAGCTACACTGTAGCCACAGTTGCCCTGCGGCATAATGACAGAAGCAATTGCCATTCATACGAGGCAATGTGAGTAAAGTGCTTTGCCCAAGGACACAATGACAATGACTGGGATAGAGCAGGAAATGAACCCCCAACCCTTCAGTTAATGGACAACCCACTCTACTCAATCAATAAATGGAAGGTCATTTGTTCAAAAAACCAAGATGTAAAAGTTAAACTTAACCTTAAAAGTTAACTTAAACTTAAAAGTTAGTTTTGATTTTCACGTTAAACACTCTCTTATTGACATTGTTGGATGAGTTTCGTGCATTGCATTGTGGGATGTGTAGTCCCATAGATGGATTTCTTGTGTTTGCCTCTAAAAACTCAGCTGAAGTCACTTCCAAACACATTCCTGGTGTTTTCATGGACTGAAAGTCAAAACAATGGCAGATGTTTATTTTGCGGTTTACACGGAAACATCCTTATTTAGACAAAATGAAATGTCTTGCAGAGTGAGGTGATATCACAGGGAATACCGGGAACAAACTAGAACAAAAAGCAAATCTCTGTCCACCTTGTCTGGTGAAGAAACACAAGAAATCAAGGTAAGAATTAAATAAAAACACTTCTATACATCCGTTTACAGGACTCTACATCCCACAATGCAATGCGATTAAAATGATCTTCGATCATTGATCCACGAGGCCTACACTACGTCTTTATCTGATAAAAAAGGATCGTCTCCAGCAGCTTTAGGTTTGATGAAACATCGTGACCTTTCTCACCTGAGACCACGCCCCTGTCCTCCACTGGGCGGGGCATGCGCTATGGTTACAGGCTCGTCTCGTATCTGGACGCTCTACGGTGCAGTGTTTGCTGTGAACAGTCCTGCTGGTGCCGTTGAGCAGCTCCTGCATACACTGCACCACTCTGGTCTGAAAGCCCAGCTTCCCACAGGTTTTACTGCAGGGGCTCCAGTCCTCCATCACCCACCTGTCAGCACAACACTCACTTTAAACCTCCTCAATGTAATGCTCGTTCTACTAGGAAAACGTGGCAAAGTGTCCCTGATGCTTACGAAGGCTGGCTGCACTCCTGGACGTTGCAGCGTTTACGGATGGGTTTGGGTTTTTTGCTGGTTTCACAGAAGTTGCGATGCACCAAACGACTGTCACTCTTCCTCCTACATCCATATTTTGTGTACTTTATGCCTAGTAGAGGTGAAAGTAATGGATCACTTATGTTACTGTAATTTAGTTGCTTTTATGGATACTTGTACTTTTTTGAGTGTATTTCTAAATCAGTAAATTTACTTGTACTTATGTACGTTTTAAAAGAAGTAATTTGTTACATTTCTACACCCAACCGTTACTGAGTAAATTATTATTTTTTGTATTAAAATGATCAACAGACATTGTGAAACTTCAAAATACTGAAATAACTAGACAACAATCAAATGCATCACATCAGATCATAGGCGACCAATCAGATTAAACCTAATGCATGGCGCCATTGAATGCTGGTTATTTTTTCAGTTTTATTATTCTTAATTGTATCTATACTTAGAGACTAAGAATTATTTTTTTTTATTTTGAACTGAATTTATTGGTATTATTTTATTTTATTTTTTAATATTTGTACATTTTGTCAAACCTTTTATTTTCTACAGATGCCTTTGTGGAAAATAAATAAAGTTCAAATTGTGGTAGATTTGGTCTCTTTTTTTAAGTTTCTACACGAGATGTTTACTGTATGCAAGGGACCTGTACCGAGATTTGTTACCAACAATAAACGTGGGGGTGAAAGTAACTAGTAACTTTTACTTTGAGTATTATTTAATTGAGCTACTTGCACCTGAGTACAATTTCAATCAAGTAACAGTACTTCTACTTGAGTAGGATACTAACCTCTAAAACATGCATATAAAATATATTTTAGCATTTTAAAAGAAAAACCACAGTTAGTAGATTAGGTATTGTATTCTCAAAGGATTTTTCCAAATGATCTTGTTGGAGCAGTAGCTATGCTAACTTTATCCCATATTATGACCTTCTAAATGGTTCCTTCTTCCATCTAAAGTCAACGACACTCACCTCCACCACAAGGCTTGGAGCACTGAGACCAGCTCTTCAGCGCCCACTCATACGTGTCCAGTTCAGTAAGAAGTACATTGTTGTTGGTGATAAGTGGGAGTAAATCCTCGTGTATGATATACTTGTATGTCAAACTAATTTTCACATCTTCCTCTTGGGGAATGACCTGTTTATAAAGAAAGAAACAAGTATTCAAACATCTTTAAGATGAACCACAAGGCTAAAGAAAATGAGTAATTAAAAATCCAGTCTCTCACCAGAACCACAATGCCTTCATACAGAGGACCGCTGGTTTTTAACGTTTCCTTTTCACCCTCTATAGAATACTCCCACTGTAAACCATTTTCAATAAAGACCTTAGCTTCAGCATCTTCACTTTTTGCATTCAGTACAAAGTTCCCAGTAACTTGATTCTTCACAGCTGCCAAATAAAACAGAAATTGCAGTTAATTTAGAAATGCCAGCCTCACAGACTGAATAGTTTTAAAATATTAGACAATTCAGATCAAAAATGGGCCAAAAAACACAGCATTGGAGAGTGAAGAGGATAAGCTGTACAAGCTGTGTTTCCATTACCTTTGATCTAAATACCACTGTACCACCAAGTACCGTGACAATAAAAGACTATTCTATTCTATAAAAACTGGTGATAGAAAAAAAAAGAAGTTTGTCTGTTTGTTATTTAGGAGTTAATTTCAGATGCTTTAGTGTTTTTTCATGTGGAATGACTCACTAAGTGTGTTTTCTGGGGTGGAGCCGTAAAACTTTAATGACATCTCTAAAAAAGAATCATAATGACATTTGTGTGTACCAAACCTTAACGTGTTTACATCTCTGTGGCATTTTTTTTTCCAGATGTTGGTTTTTGTTGGACTCTACGTGTCAAACTTATCAGTGCTTTGTTTGTGTTTTCTCAGGGTGAAATGTAACGAATCGATAAAACTAAAAGCTTGTGACCATCCTTTTAATTAATCTGTTAAATCAACACAATTAAGTTTTGTTTTTTTCACAGATACAAAACACTCACCAATTATATGAGGAGATGTCTCGTTCTCTTCAATAACTATGTGACGGGCTCCGCCTGGGATGTCGAACATTTTAAGCAACCCTAACAAGACAAAAAGACTCAGCATGGTACAACCTGTAGCACAAATTTGCCAATTATTTTAAAATAAATTTGCTGAAGCTGAAAGATTCTTTCTTTGCAAATAACAGGTGGTCCATTTCTAACATCCGTTCTGCTCACTGGATGTGTTTCATTTATGATTAGTAGGGTACCAGTCTTTTTCGGAGTCTTGGTGAGCGTGAGCTTGACGGTGCGGCAGTGGGAGTTGTCACCCTCACACACTCCACACTTATCCTCCTGCTTGTAAGAGCCAACCTCTTTGTCGCAGCCCACATGCTGTTTTGGAAAAGGACAGAGACAGTCAATCAAATCAGAACAACTCTTTTTCTGACATTTATACAGATTGACATTAGTCCACTGAGAGAGAGAGGCCACAGGAGACGTTGGCACCCGTTGGTTGGATCTGAACATGAATGGGTTGATGAAGAAAATTGCAAATAAGGAGTTTAGCCACAACACCAACGAGTTGCCGTCGGGCAACAGTAAAAGTTCAAAAATTCATGTCTAAGATAAGAGCTCAGACAAAATATGTCAAATGTCAACTATAAAACAAGTTTTTACTCTAAAAAGTGTTGTGATTATTTTTTTCCTCCGAGGATACAAGCAAACAGCTGAAGGTTGAAACCATAGATATAGAAAGGAATGTAGAACACAATCAGACCATGTAAATTAAACTACTAAACACTAGTTTTTCATTTACTTTAACTCTTGCATATTGTTAAATATGGCAAAAAATTTTTTTATGTGATTGATTAGGTAGCGGTTGTGATTTTTTTCACCTTGTCGGTACATGCAGGTCAAATGCAATCAACAGCTACAGTATGCATGCTGTATTATTCCTGTGTAAATACATACATTTATTTAATTGCATAGTTGTGACCATCACCAGCCCAGGGTAAAACTTTATTAGAGGAAGGATATAAAAAGAGAGGCAGTAGAACACCTTGGTGAGGGTGAAAGGGACAGGGGAGAGGGAGTTAGGGTGGGACAATGAAAGGAGTGGTGATATTTTGATATCAGCAAAAAAACAAGCATTTAAAATCTCCGGTATAATATGTATATATACATTGTTTTTATTGGATTTACAGTAGTCTCTCGTTTATCGCGGGGGTTATGTTCTAAAAATAACCCGCAATAAGCAAAGTAGTCAGCTTTATTTTTTAAGGCTGTAAAACCCCTCACCACACACTTTATAGACTTTTCTCAGACAGGAATGAACATTTCTCTCTTGTTTAAACATTCTCAAAGTTCAAACCTTCATAGATTTTAAAACCTAAACCTGTTTTCAAACATACAGCACTTCAGAGTCACACTGCTAGTGATCAGACTTTAATGCCGAACGCAATCAGTGTCCGTGTTGACGACACTGGTCTGTTCACCCATTCAACCATGGAGTAGAAGCTGTGTGTGACCACCTGGAGCTGTAGGACACGCCCTTTATAACCAGGACTAGGAAGGATTAGGTGTGGAGGAGAATCAGCGAGGAGGTGGTAGTAGCAGGTAAAAGTTCTCTCTGTAGCACTGAGCTAGCATAGCATTAGCTGCTAATCACACTGGCTTTTTTCACTGGTGGTTTATGTTTATGAGAGGAGAAAAAGGAGCACAACTGGTGTCACTGGTGGGTGAACGCAGTATTAGCCAATCAGGATGCAGAACACAATGCGCGTTCATACGCTGTAAAAAAATGCATCCAAAATTGAACTGTAAAAAAATCTACGAAACACCAACGCCGTGAAAGTTGAACCGCGATACAGCGAGGGACTACTGTATTGAGGTTAATTTTCAAGGTGCTCTAATTTATTTTTGTATTTATTCTTTTCAATTGTAACATATTCTGTTTCAGACACAAATGTATATAACCCATTGGTTAATAATAAAACTGATGTTTTCTAATACCTACTGTTGTTGACTACTGTTCTCTGTTTGATCAATATTACTTGATCAAACCTTTCCTTCCATTCCACACTACAAAATAAAATATTAATAGTGTAATAAAAGTTAAATAATAAAAGAAAAACAGATCAATCAGCAGCCAGAATAGCCTCACCACATGTTTTCAGCTGGTCCCCAGAATTACAAGGTTAGGGACATCAATCCTAAAATATCTCCTGTTCTTTTTAGCGCCACCAAATATGAAACTGTTGAACCTGATTATATTTCAACATTTCATTTCTTTGGCGGCTGATTAGATCAAGGCTGACTGTATAACGTTATTAACTGTGAACAGGAGGTCAGTCTCCCACAGAGCATATTCATACGCCCAATTACTGCTGTGAATTAATTAGGGTCTGCACTTAGCCAAATGGGCACTTAACAAAAGTCTGCAGCTTTTCACGTACAGTAGTAAACGGCATGAATGACTGATATAATTTACTGTATACCCATGTGAAAATTATATATAAATGTGGGAGAAAACTCAAGGGCTGGAAGAAAAGGTCTTTGTCGACATATTTAATTAAGTCAGTTAAAAACCTTCACTCTAGTAGTCAAATTATGGATTTTTGAACAAGACAAAAAAACAATGACAAAACCACAAAAACAAGCAGCCACACATTCTCATCATCCTGTGTGTTATTCGTTTTTGGATTTTAATCTTATATATTTATATATTATATTTTTTACTATATTGGATATATTTTTCCTTTACTGTTTATTCCTATTTTCTCAGTATGCTGCAGGCACAGATTTCATTTCATATTTCACAAGAAAAATGACAATAAAGACCTTGAAACCTTGAACTTTGAATTCATGACACAGTGTTTAACAACATATTTGTATTCAAAGTAATGTCTAAAAAAGAACATTGGATTTCCACACAGGCACTTACAAGACACTCTCCACGAGCGCAGATGCTGAAAGGTTCAGAATAGCTGCATCGAGTCCCATCATGCATCACTTGGTTCATAAAAACAACCTCCCCGGTTTCCTTTGACTTACAGCTCAGCTCACATTTACGGGCTTCTGAAAACACACACATGCATATATTCAGGGGTACAGTGGCCATCTGGTATACCGAGCATCAAAACATTTATAAGAGTGTCAAAAAGAACTTGAAAATAAGACAAAAAATGAGAAAAAAATGATATTTATTGGCCAAAGGAGCTAAAATCTGAAAAAAGTGTCAATAACTTTTTGAAAAGGGGCAAAATGTGACAAAGGAAGTTGCAAAATGGCCAAAGTAAAAAGGTAAAAAGGGGTTCAAAAGTTTCCTCCTTTTGAAGTTTTCTGGGGGATTAATAATTAAAATCACTGACTTAAAGGGTCCATGTTAATGTAAATTAACTTTTCTGTACTTTAAACATGACAAAGTGTTATTATGGCTTCATACACATGTTTAAAGTGTTTTTTCATTGATTCCATCAATCATTAGTCAGAGGATGATTTACTACTTTCTTACTACAGGATGAACACAAACACCTCGCTACAATTTGATGACACGTTCCCACTTTGATGACGAATTTGATGCAGCACTGAGCTGGAGAAGCCACGCCTCCAGGAAGCTCTCTGCCATGATTGACATGTAAACAGACACACCCACAAAAGTGAGCATTTCAGCGTCCTTCACACAGTGCTATGTATGTATTTTCTACAGTCTATGTATGCACCGGCGGAGGCCCCGCCCCCACACTCTGTCTCGTGTTTATAAAGCAGCATGAGATCAGCTACGGAGTGGGTGGAGGATTAATTTGATTAATTTTAATTAGTGTGTTATAATTGAGAGAAAAATAACAAATCCATTGTTGTGTAGTTCCTCATCCGCACCTGGTGAGCTCAGGTCCCAACATCTCAACTCGTACGTGTATTGTTGAAAACAAATGATTAATGAATCTAAAATGAAAATCTATCCTACCATCTGGGTGTTCGTAGGGCAGCCACGTGTGTTTGACGTTTTTGTGATATTTGTTGCTTCTCTGGATGCACTGCTGAGCACGGAAGTCCTCATAAGGTCCTGCACACTCCTCTGTGTTACACATGTGATAGTCGAACGTTGAGCCGGTGCAATCCCTTCCACCATAGGCAGGCCTGTCCAGTTACACAAAAAAACTATTAGGCACTAATCATCACTAATGTACCATTCATTTTTCATAACTACCAAGTTAATGACTAGGTGTAATCATCTTTTTAAACAGTAAAATACACAGTATTCCATAGAGTTATTAAGTGATAGGATACAGTTTGCTTTTGCTTAATTAAAACTCAATTTTAAATAATATACAACAGAAAAAAGACAGATTACTTAATCTTTTCTTTTCTGTTATGCAAAGTAATGAAAGGCAAAAAGATTCCACCACATGATGTGGTGTCAATCTAAGACGACATTGTAAGATAAACATTTTTTTTTTTTTTTTAAGTATTTTATTAATTTTTTTTTAATAAACGAGACTTCGAAGCAGAGAATATTCAGCGACAGTCATCTTTTGTAATGAAGGTATTTGAGGACCTTGAGGAATTGTTAGCCATGTTTAATTTATCTGTCACATCATGGCAACCATGCAAGGCTCTAATCCTGAGGGTAATGTAATATTCAGTGCCTTGCCCAAAGACACTCTGACACGTCTTTGGAATCAATCCACCAACCTCTTGACTTGAAGAAGAGCCCTCTACCACCTGATGGTCACACACACTGTTACACAGATGTTTAATGGAGTCTTTGGATGATCAGGAGTGATTTTTAGATTTGATTAAAAAAGCACAAACTGCCATTACAGTGGCTGAAAATTATGACCTTTTTTCTGCTGCTAATATAAAACCATCAATACCAAATGTTTATTTACTGCTTAATTCAAGTGATTTTATTCATACTCTATACAACTAAACACACCAACACAGTAATCTTGTTGCAAACTCCAATCTCCAACAGAACCAAATAACATATTTTATGGTTTAAATATTGAACATAGCATCAGATCAGTCATGGTCACTGATGAAGCTAGCGTACATGTTAAGCTCTTCATCTTAATTAAAGGTGGATGCACACACTGAGCCACCAGCTTAAACACCTGAACCATTACAACCACAACAAACACACCAGGGCTTAAAACCAAGCTATTACCTGGTTTAACTGAAAGACAAACACTAAACACTGAAAACTAGTGGTGACTCTACAGAAACTCCATTAAAGCTTTCCACATTAATAATAATAAATTATGCCTCAAAGCTTTGTGAACACACACCACAACAAAGAGTATAATATAATGCAGGCAGTTGTGATTTTAAATATTTTGTTATTGTTGAAAAAAAAAAAAAAACACTGCAAAAGGAACCAAATTCATTGAATCAATCATTTTGCTTTTCCTATTAAATAAGTATAATTTTAGTGAGTATATTACTTTACTGAATAAGATTATTAGTGTTACTATTCATGTAAATCAATGTTGTATGTAATATGTTGTGTATTAAGGAGGTTTTAATCATTTTTTTATTCTTAAAATAGTTTCTCTTTGTTTTAAATGAAGATAATCTTAATGTTCAATACAAATCTCCAGCATTTCAAAGCCTTCTTTCTCATGGCACAGATAAAGCTGGTGTCTCTATAAATGAATGTGGTCAGATCACATTAAAAACTCTCCAAACGTTGAACACATTAGACTGAAGTAGTGAACCACTACACAGACCAGTCCAGTGACCTTGGTATGTGAACCTCAGATGTTCCGAATGACGTCTCTTTTCTGCAATAAACACTTTAATCAAACTTTAATCCAACAATAAATAACTGAGTGAAAAGTCATTTGCTGCCCTTATTAACTAAATCAGCCAAAAAGTCACATTTGTCGTATTTTTACCATAATTATCATCAATTCTTTTGCACATTTAACTAGAAATCTGGTTGTAGATTCATGAAAATGCTACTTCTTAGTGATCCTATAATAGCTGTGCATTTATTTGTGTCTGACATTGATTGAAATAATAAAGTACAAAGAACTTAAAACAATGTACAATCTGCTAGTAACATTTAAACTGCTCTATGCTTTTTAAAATATGAATTGAGGGGAAATAAGTCAAAGTTAGACATTTGTGGCAGTGGGCTTAGACGCAGCAACTCTCACCCCTAATTTTTTTTTATTTTTTATTTCAGGGCAACTTCTCACTTTAATAAATCTTCCACATCTGGTAGAAAAGAGTTTAAGTGCCTGCAGATGGTCAACAAGGTCATTGGTAAAACTCATCTAACACAAAAGCATAAATAAAAGCACTACTTGGATTTGAAGTGAAGACTCTTCAAGGTAAACGCTAAGCCAGCAAGACTAACTCATCAGACCTTATTTTGACAGCGGTGCAGTGAACAAAGTTGGCCTCAGTCGTATTTCTTGTCTCTATCTAGACTTGTTGCACTGACAGCACTCACGCAGGGTTGTTGCACTGTCGGCTACGGGAGCGAACGCCACCTCCACACGTTCTGGAACAAGAACCAAACTTGGACCAAGAGCCCCAACTTCCGTCGTGGCCCTGAGGCTCCTGGCTGGATCGCCAGATGCAATGGCCTTTGAAGCACCACTGAAATCAGACAAAGAAGGACAGCAAAGAACTGTCAAGGGGTCAATACACCACTGGTCATTGGAGGCTGGAGCATTTTTCTCTAGAGGGGGCTACAACTCCAAAATAGACATACACCAAAAACAGAGTTTGTGTAGCTTTGAACAAATATGGAAAATAGCAGTCACAGAACTGCTTTCAAACCAGTTAAAAACCCATAAACAAACAAGAACTAATACAATGGAGTCACTGAGTGTCTTTTTCAAATTATATTTGTTTTTATTTTAACTTAGTTCTTGAGATTTATTTATTTATTTATTTATTTTTGTAAGTTAGTTTAACAAGTAATTAAATAAAAAAGGAAGGCCTGACAAAATATAATTTAAGACCCAGTTTTTACAAAATATGGATATATTCAAGATTTGAAATCATTAAAGTTAGTTGTTTCTTTGCCTTTTCTGAAAATTGCTTTAAATCGGTCATACCTGTGTTTATCCATGCTGGGTCTGATCCTGATGTTTCACCTGTCAATCAGTCACTTTATGACGGACCACTGTGACGTCAGCCCCTCCCATGGCGGGAGGTGGTGTTGTGTAACTGAGCTGCTGCATTCAACTATGTGCAGCTGCAGTCGGTCTCTGGGCGCAATTAAGCTGCGCCCAGAGACCAGAGTTAATACGCATGTACAACTTTTAATGAGAGTGAATGGTATAGATTAGTGCGCCCCAAAGTGGAAACACGTGACCAATCACACACATATGATTTACTCATCGTCATCTATATATTTATTCTGATTATCTAAATACAGATATACATTTGTTTTGTAGTATTTTTAATTTGTTATTATTATTATTTTATGTATTACTTAAACTAACCTGGTGAGTGGTGGGGCAACGCCCTAGCGCCCTCTATTGGCCAACTGCCACTGCCACTGGTTGTTCGAGCTTTATTGTGTTCTGTGTCCTGTGAACTTGTACCAATCTGTAAAAAAGTCATCTGACAATAATTTTGATGTCTAGATTAAATTGCTGTAAGTCTGCCTTTGTGTTCAGTTTGCATTGTATGTTGATGGTTTGACGCATCACGGGTATTATTGCCTATTGTAATATTTTGTCATGTCAGCTTGTAGAGTTCGCGACCATGTACCCTTACAACATTTGCAGAAAACCCTAAACAAAGACTCCCAATCATCAAATTGAATCTGGTTCTGATCTTTAAAGCTGTGGATTGTCAAGAGACTTTGTATTTATGACATTTGGGAAAAATAAAGTCACAATGTAATTCAGGCTTTTGGATTCTATCATCACTAATACCGTAGTTTTTGGCGAAATCAAAAGGAAAATGGAGATAAAATCACGGACATACTTACTTTTCCTGGTGCACACTCCGTACCATCCACCGGGGGACCTTTTTTAGTTTTACAGAAGTACTGATTGTCAGGATGGCTGCACCAAAGCTGTTTGCAGGGGTCGTAAGTCCGAAACTAAGTGAGGAAAAAGGCACTTGAGTTAATCCTGTTTTATATCAATTCATAAAGCTAACCCTATCAAAACACACCTTTAAAGCTGTATTTATCAATTTTCAAAAAAGTTTTGCAAATGCAGACTCTCTGCAAATCAAAAACATTTCCAGATGAACTTACAGCTGTGCACATTTTATAACCAACTCCAAAATCAAAGCGACACTGCTCGTCCATTGAATAATTTATCCCGGGGAGTTCAGGAAGCTTGGGCCACTTGTGCTCGAAAGGATCGTCCAGCAGGCAGTCATAAGAGCTAAAGACAACATGAATATACCATAAGATCAATGCAACCAACATGTGTTAGCATAATAAGCTAGCTGTGTAAATACAGGGGTACACACTGGATGTATCTGTTGAGCTCCTGTTTGCTGCAGCGAGACCAGTGATAGCGGTGGAAGGCGGCTTGGACGAGAGGTGCCATGATGCTGCCCATGCTCGTCTCATCTGCACATCGATTCCCCTGACCATCATGTTCCATGCCTAACCTAATTAACACAAAGGAACTCATTAAACAGGAGTGCATGCAGGGGTACACGCCGTGGGCTGCAGTCAGACCACATATTCCTTCCTTTGAGTTCAAACTCAGTAAAAATATCATAAAATCACTGACAGTCATTTACTTTTTAACGTTCTGCCCTTTAATGCAAATTAAATAAATTGAATGACTATAATATCCACATGTAACTCTTCATCAAAAGATAAAGAAGAAATAAAAAGAGGTTTCTCTAGGTCCATCCACAGAGTTCTGATCTCGATTTTAGTTTATTAATAGCTTTAAAACATAATTGTATATATTTTCAAAATAATTATAATTCACTTCAGTCTGATTTTGAGGATCTACCACATTCACATCACCAATACTTTTGATGTAAATAAGGATTAAATACAACTTTAGGGCAATATTATAACCTGGCAACTACAAAGATAGATAAAACTGAAGTAAATTCCATAATTTAAAATGGTCTGCGCCGGGAAAGAAAATATGAAAAAGGTTCTGCTGCTTCACTTTTTATGAACAGATGGATAATTATATCTGTATTGAAACTCAGAAGATTCTGTCTGTGATTGTTGTGCTTGCTTTAGCCTGGAAACGTATCCAAAGGAACCATGCATTTCCCTCGGTAAGACTCCAGACTCCAGACTGGCAAGTTCAACTAATGAGAAAAGAGAATAAGACGCAGCGAGGGATTTGATAAATGGGTTCCATAACTAGTCAAGCGCTGTGGATGAATGCAGCTGGAGTTGATTTTGGCCAAAACTGTACCAAAGCAATATCTGACTAATGGCTATTTGACATGTAGTCTTGTCTAAATATGGTTCGTGAAATTACAAAAATTCACAATTAATATAACAGAGCAGACACGGTACAAATCAACTCTAATAAGTTTTATTTTTCACAGGCACTTATTATGCACAAACGACTGCTTCAATCAAATGATGTAATTACAGTGAGAAAGGCAACAGTGACTGTAATAAGCTCTTTATTTCCCTTGAAACCTAACAAAGCATGATAATTATAAAATAGGTGTACACATGACCCCATTCAGCAGCTAATGATGAGGATTCAAACTGAATTGCTTCTAATCATTATCTGACAATATTTGTGTAACTACACTTAGAGAAGGTTACAATGACTAGGGAATGTTGTTGACTCACAGATGGAGAGTAAGAAGAGTGCTGCTATAATTCAAATGTTGTTCCTTTTCCTGTACTTTATTATTATTATTATTATTATTATTATTATTATTATTATTATTATAGAATAGATTGTTGTCCAATAACTGGTCCCCAAAATGTATTCTGATTTCACGGACAAGGGTACCCCAGGGTACAGAATACTAAGGACACTCCTTTTTCTATAAGTTCAATTGTGGTAATTGTCAAGATTAAATTTAGTTTTTCCCATTCAAAGCTATATCAGGACAGTAAACACATTGTGCTGCTGTTAATCAGTATTAATAACAGTTCATTGTATTAATAACACTGACTGTACATTTTTGTTGACTAAAAATGTTTGTCATAGTATTTATTATTAGACTTTGATTAATTAAAAAATAAAAAATAAAAATAACCACACATGCGAACAAAAACTATATCAAAATGTATTTACATTTTTTAGTCAACTATGTCTTGTCGACTAAAACTAGACTATGACTGAAATGGTCCTGATGACTGAATTTTGATTAAAACTAAATTGTATTTTAGTCAAAAGATTATGGCTAAAACTAAATCAAAATTCACATTGCTACGAGGGGTTATACTGACTCCAAGGGGTTCAGTTTATGCATCCTCATTTTAATGTACTTTGGAAAATACAGTTAGTCTAGTTCGCTTTATTTTTTTAGATTTATGAGTGTATCTGCATTTTTGACAATTGACATACAGACATTATACAGGTTTCCAAGCACCTTTATAGAAATAATTGTGCAACTTTAAAAACACACATTTTAGAAAAACATTTAAACATTTTTCAAAAAAGGGAGTGTTTTGACACCTCGTTAAAATGAAACGACAGACTAAAGTTCTACCACCTCACAGTCAATTCCCTCCATTAGATGAGATAACCGTCTGATGCTAGATGCCGGTACTCACACATGGCCGGTTTCATGAGCAACCACAAAGGCAGAGGAGAAACCATCCTCATGGTTGAGAGTGCAGCTCCTCAGTGGGTGGCACATCCCCGTCACTGGAGCGTAACCTGTGCCATAAAAAGACACCACACAGCACTAATAATCAAGCACCAGAATAAGAGGGGTGTCATTCTAAAGTACATTGAAAAGGTGGAATATTATCTCTTTGAACTATGTTGCATCTTTAAAAAACAGATGATTTGTTTCCCTCAAGAAAAGAGGAAATAAAGAAGCGACAAGCTTTTAAATTACAGCTTTTTAAACACCTTGCTAGCACAAAAGGAGCCCCTGAGCAAACAGGAGAGCGCCATCATTACAAACCCCCAACGACACACAACAGCAACATTTTTAGACTTTTTTGCAAAGCACAAACAAAACAAAACTCGATCAAGAGGTGTGCAGCGATTCAGCTTAGTGCGTTTAACTGGTTCAGAAGCACGTTCACTGCAGCCTTCTGCAGGCGGCTTTAACATCAATTTCATGCGCTCTGACCATTAGAAGACTTTTTTGGCATGCAGGTAAAAAGCAGAGAATGCAGCAGGCAGACAGCTGATGATACAGACTCTCAAAAAGGCATGTATGAGGTTATTCTGGTGGACATTTAGTCAGAGCAGAAATGAGCCAAATGGCTTTTTGCTTAAGTATGATGATGGGTAATCAAAGCCTGTTTTTGTGATAATACTGGATGTGATTAATGCAACAAAAGGGGACACATTGATCCTGCAGGAGAGCCAGTGAAAGCAGGACCCTTTATCTGCAGAGGCAGATGAAAGGCGCTCAGGAGAATGCAGATTACATTCCCATGAAGAAGACATTTGGAGCTTTGCACATTAAAGCGAAAAGTTGCAGCAGCGAGTGTCAGAATCTATTTCCCTATTGTTGATGTCAAATAGGAGAAATGGTGGACTCGGTCATCAGGATGATGATCTCAGACGTCCTGCAAGAGAAACCACTCACTCACTTCTGGAAAACCTCACATCAATCACAGAAGGTAATCACAGGTGAAGTGTCTTTATTTCAACCATTTGTGCCACAAACGCCTTCTGTTTACCAAACAGTAGCAGCGCTCAGCGATTTAGAAATCTATCATCACAGCCAAAATTTGACAAGAAAGTGTGATTTCTGCTCATGGCCCAGGCCATCCCGACGTGGCGCGTGATACCAAAGAAACTGGGCATGTTATGAACACAACACAACTGCAGCCATGGCAACATCTCAGGGTGTGATAAGCAAACGGAGAATCCTCTAAACATGACACATGTGCTTTAAAATCTAAAAATATGCCCAGGACAGTGGAGGACATTGAGCAAGAGCACAGAAGATGTTTGTTCATTCTGTGACCAGTTTTACTGGAGGTTTGGCTGCTCGCTTCAAATTTTGTTTTGAAGGGCTGGAAAAAAGACTTAGAGGGTGAAACAAATGCTGAAGTGGCAACATGCGAAATAAAAACACCCACGGAGAGCACACATGTCCGTTACAGTTAGGTTGAGATTTATTCACTGATTGTTCAGTTGTTGAATAGGAAGTTCAAACTGAACGTAATAAATCTAAACTTAGAAAACCTTGATTTTTAATAAGTTACCTTACAGACAAGATTGCTGGTTTTTCTCTACATGCCAAAAACCTTCAAAACCATAATCACTTCTTCATTTTCCAGGGCGGCATCAACGTCAAGTCTGCAAGGTTCTGGAAAGTTACTGAGTAAAGTTTTTTTTTTTTTCTGTGAGGTCTCAGTTAAAGCAGAGTTTCCATCCACCTTACCTGGGCAAGACTTGAAGCCAACCCTTTTGAGAATGGAAGCAGATATCAGAACTCAGTCTGCACAGGCCTCGATCGAGAAGAATACAGTACCTTGCATACCTGCGGGACCAAAATCTTGCCTTGTGAGAAAGATGGCATGGTCGTGGTACTCGGCGTGGTCGGGGTCACGACGCTGCTGCGTGTTTGCCCATCGGCACACCTGCTCAAGGCTACGTGATGGGTTACCGCGTTCTATCAGGCTTATCGACTGCACAACAAAAAGGGACAAGAAAGAAGGTGTTCACTTGGACCCAGTAATATCATTACATTTTTCAGTTAAAATTACGTTTTCAATTACCCATGTTCAATTCACAATTCAATTACGATTAACGTGACCAGTATTTTTTCCAATTACAATTAAATGACAATCATTTTTATATCCTCAGAAAGTCAATTACAATTACGTTCTTAATTACTAAAGTTCAATTACAATTAATCACAATTACTGAGCTTCAAATAAATAACCTGATGAAAGTTAACCTTCCTCTTGTGTTAGCTTTCTGTTAGCATCTCTAATGCTAATAGGTCCTAAATCAGCTGTAAAATACACTATAAACTAATATCTATAATCTAGTTTATTTCCTATCTATTACCTTGTTTGGCTTCATAAAATGAAAATATAGGTTTTTATCATTTATGGTGTGGGTGTCTGAGCCTTTTTTGTGTCAGTATACCCCTAGATTTATATTTTTTTAAATATTAAAATGTAGGAAAACTTGATATGAAATATATTTCAATAATTGTTAACTACATATGTGTAGAACTGTACATAGAACTGTAACATGGTTCCACAGTTTTGTGTTAAATTTCATAGCAATTACAATTATAAAGTTAATTATCTGAACTTAATTACAATTTAAATATGATTATGACAGCAACGGATGTTTTAAATTACAATTACAATTACAGCTGCAAGCAGCGTTAAATGTGTGTTGCATGTCGGGGTGTGGCATAAATGTTAACGTGTTGAAACGTAGCTGAGGATTATATCACAATCTTTCTTGTAATGTTCTGTGCAAATATTAATGTCTATGATTTCCTTTTACCAATAGTTGGCGCTGACTATGAATGACAGTTGGGTTAAACCATAACTAATTTTTTTGACATACAAATAAAAGCTGCTATAATTAATTAACATCTATTATTATCTCTACAATCTCTTAATAACCTCTATAAACATTCAACTTTATTGTCAATATTGTTTTATAACACAACCAAATAAACATGTACGTTTAACATGAAAATATGAATGTGTGAAGTACTTTAACAGTGCAGTGTTGGATGCAAGACTAGAGAGTGATGATGTCAGAATTTAGCAGAAGTTCCACAGTGATGATGTCATCAGTGCTAGCTGGGAGCAAAAACAATTTTCAAGGGGGCGCCATGAGTCATTTTGTCATTCACATGTCCAATTCCCTTAAATTATCACATTTTCACCTAATACACGCTAAAATTATCATGAGTTTGTGAACTGGTTTTTGTCATAATAATAATAATAATAATAATAATCAAAACAAGGTTTTTCCGTTGGTGCCAATTGGTCTGAATTAAATTATCTAGAAAAAAATGAGATTATTGTAAGAGAAAAATCATCAATCTCTGTTATCAAATTAAGCTCAAGCAAGATCCCCACATTCTATATTGTTTAAAGCAAAACTATTTCTGTTAAGTTCCTTTTAACACTGTTTAAGTATTGCAATAATTATTTCTGCTTTTTTAATTTAGTAAAACTACAATTTGAGACTGTACTGATTGTGTTTCCATTACTGGTATAATGTGCCACAGTTACTACAGGAGAAATCTGGCTTCAAACCCAGGAGGAAATGAAAGACTTATTTTGAGGTTGTATAAAAATATGTTTAGTATGCGAGAAAACTGACAAGAGATTGACATTGGCTGTACTTACAGAGAGAGCAGCACCATTGGCTAACAGTGACTCATGTTGTTGAGTCAAACTTTAGATTTGAGTGCTTCTTTAAGAAAAATAAAAGAAATCAGTTCAGGAATATATTATATATTATATTTCATTTGAAAAGAAAAAGAAAAGGGGAAAAAAAGCAAAACAATGGCTTCATTTAAATACTATTTTAAAAGGATGGACAATTTGTTTAAAATATCTGGAAACTAAAAAACATTTTCAATAATGGATTAAAACGAATGGTGAAAATATTGATTCATAAAAATAAATTAATGCTATTTATTATTAATTAAATAAGGTAGAATATAATATAATGAATATAAAATATTTAATTGAGATTGAATAATAATTAATTAAAAATAATTTTATAGATGTTGAAATGTTAAAAGTTAAAATACTTTCTTTAATATTAAAATAGTATTGAAGAGAAAGGTTGAATGTAGACAAATACCTAGTAGTAGGGTTGTGTTGTGTATTACCTGCCATCTGGCGATATGATTCGTATCCCGATACATAGGTCACAATACGATACGATATATCTCGATATTAAAGTATAAGGCGATTATTGCGATTTCTTTTTTATTTATGACTTAACAAACAGCTAATCAGTAAATGTCTACACCTTCATGAGAACATTATGTATGAAATATATTTTATTGGCATATTTTACACTCAAAACATAGGCTTTAACATGACGTGCCAATAACTTAAAATAAAAAAAAATCTGCCTGTGGCTTTTAAACCAACTTTGACTTTAGTTTAACTTAACTGAGGTTCTGCCCCCCAGGGGATGGGTTAAATTGAAGAGGACAAATTTATATGTGTAACAATGTGTAACAACATATGTAACATCATATACCAATAAAGTTTGAGAGAGTTTATGTCTAGAACAACAAATAAATGCAGAAAGTTTCAGCGCACTTCTTTCAGCAGGTACAAAGTCTCCTGCAGTGAAAAAGACTTTCCTGGTTAAATAAAGGTAAAATTTTTATTTTTTTTAATTAAAATAAATCGATATGGATGCATTTAGAATCGATCCGAGAATCGCGCAATGTAATATTGCGATATATTGCTGAATTGATTTTTTTTCAACAATAATATTTTGTTATTATAACTTTTAGTTTTGGGTGAGAAAATTTTAACATCTTGGTGCTGTTGTTTATTTAGACAACTTTGTTTGCATATAGCTGTTATTGATATTATTGAACATCCTAATCGATAGATCAGTTACCACAAATGGTAAACCTGTGTTTTTCACAGAAATCTAATGTTACACACCTGTGTGAGCCGTAGTCGTGAGCATTACTTGCTTAGTGAAGCTGTTATACATTATACACTGCACCACTTTTATATGTTGGGCTTTTGTCATGTCTTAGTGTGTTCAGTTGCATTTGTGGCACTTTTTATACGACATAGACGGTGCATTTACTTGTGTGAGAAAATGTTGGCAAGTTTAAACTGAAACTAGTTCATATAACCTGAGTCTGGACTATTTTTTTTGGCCATTATACTTGTAATCAAAAAGTTTGTACTTGAAAAATTTAAATAAATTTATACCTGGAGATACTTCAAGTCAGAGTGTACTTTTTTATCAAAAGACAGATTTTGCAAAGCATAACCCATTTCACCAGGTGTTTTATCATAAAGCAAATGTGTGACCTACTCACCTGCCTGTACCCAACCATGATCATGCGGACAAGGACGATGTTGATATTGGTTCCCAAAGATTCATCGTGATAAATTTCATCAACCTGAAAAAAAAATAAATAACAGATTTGTAAGATGAGAGTTATATTCTGACAATCATTGAACCTTAGCCTTCACCACTGGCCTCAAATTAAACACTTTTAAGTAACTCAAAGAAATCCACACAAAACAATAACCGTGCTCGTGCTGAAACCTTGACTTTCATGTGTACAATTAATCATGCAGGAAACTTTTTATGCCGTTTTAATAGCACTCGGCATAGTATTGTAACTACAGTCTATTTAGACTTCTGTGCTGATGCAATTGCAAAGATCCATTACTGGGTCGTCCTTATTAACCAGCCTCTGGAATGTAGGAGAATAAGCTACAATTTCATTCAAATTTCAACACTGACTTCCTCCTGAGGGTGTTGTATTTTCATGAAATCATGAGCACATGTTGGTTCACACAAAGCCATCCCTCTGTTTCACTGTGCTGGTGATCCAGATACAGTTATAGGCATTTATTTTTCCCCACTTAATGCCTTTAAAAATAAGGATATGCAAGTTACCGGATGTATAATGAATCATAAACAATCAGTTATATAAGGTGTCACAAATCCTGCCTGTAACTGAAATTGCAGTATTTCTTATAATTCACAACTAGCATTGATAATATGCCTGAATATTAGATTTAATATCCAGTAAAAGCAGATCTGCAGATAAATGTTTACAGTTTAAACCAGTTCTCCAAAGGTGAATAATAATAAATCATTCTTCGTCATCAATAAACACAATAGGAACTCAAATCAATGAAGTAAAATAAAATGCGTCATAGTATCTCTCTTCATGGCTCCGTGGTCTAATTTAAATTTGCTTTATGGAAACATGATTATTATTATAATATAATTGAGCCATTTTAAAGTTCTTACATTCTTTCCAGCTGTTTTATGACAGTCAGAACTTCTTTTACTTGTTAGAATGGAATAATTTCCTCCTTTTTCTTTGTTTTGACAGACCATAAGCATCCCTGTGGGAGAAAGATATCGCTCTCACCAATTTATAAAACCTATATCATAGTTGGTGGGACTGATTTATCCATTAGTTTGTCTGTGCTGCTTCACTAAATGAATATAGATTCTAAACAATGATGAACAGGTATATTGTCTTGAATTTTTCCTCAATAAATACCACAGGATGCATCTTATTAATATCCTATTATTGATGCCAGAAGCTTTCTGAGCACAACAATCTATACATCGCTTGCTACGCCTTACTCAAAATGTCTCTATAAATGTCTTTTATTCTCTTTTCAACAATAACTTTTTCTCCTTTTGTCATTCGGACCAATGTGTGCCAAATTATATTGCGTAAACACAATAATTTATTCATAAAATACCGTTATTGCCTTCAACATTTGTTAGTGCATTTAAAAAATATCTGATGCAATAAGTTTGTCTGTGTTGCCAATAAAGGGTCACCCTGCCTTAAAAATATCTTAAGCAAGATTTATTTAGCTTAATAAATGCAGTTAACCTCAGACTTTTTAAGATGTTTTACAAAGTTATAGCCTTATCAATACTGACCAAAATACACATTCATGTTGAGCAAGAACAACACAATCTCACGGGGAAATGTGAATCTGTCACAAAAACAACAGTTTCATTTTCCATGTGCATCATCACGACTTCCACATTCTTTTTGCGCTGCAGATACGACTTTTAAACCCAATGTGTTTCATTTAACAGTTATTTGCTATGATTGCATCTTAATAAAACACTTTATTTAGGGATTGAGAACTAAACTAGTGTCAAAAAGCACATAAACATTATGTACTACGTGACACGTAATAATTAATAATAAAATATACAGAATACCTGACATTGTCACGAACTGTGTGAGACTGGAATGGAAAGAAGCTACTGCTAAAGAAAGAGGACATGGACACACAAAGGACTTGTTCTGGAGCTTGAAAAACTGTTCGTCAATACACATGATTCACTTTCTTTTTAACGAACCAAATCCTTCTCGGTTGTGTTTTTAAGGCTTTTGTGAGCCGTGGCAATCTAACACAATTAATTGGAACACCAAACAAGGAACCACAACGTGGCATTTATAAGCAAACTTTGATCCCCTACTGGTGTGAAGTAGTATCTAACACTTTAATACTTACTTACCTAGTGCAGCACAATGTCCCACTAACCATTGGTTAATAAAGAATGAATGCATTTCAACTGATAAAAACAATAAAAAGTAATTTCTCAAAATACTTAAAGAGACTGAGATTGTAGGTTTTTAAAATCTGCGTTTGATAATTTCATGTTTCTAGCATTTTTTCAGCCAAATAGTTTGTTTAATTGTACATATAGTGATTTTTTTGTCAGTGTTCTAGGAAACCTGCTTGTCTTAAGCTTATAAAAATGTTTCTGGTCCAAAAAGCTGATCAATAGGTAGAAGCCACAGAAACTTTGATAATTGCAAAACCAGGAGGAACATGTAGAGAAACAGGGCTCTTGTGTATAACAATGAGAAAAACAGCTGTGGGCTAAAGGTGCTAGGTGTTCCTGGATTGAGTTTAGCACCACATCAACATGGAGCGAAGCCTGGCCTAGCGCGGGGTCAAACAACACAAGCATTGTGCAGCAGAACCCAGGCAGCCACCTTGGCTATTCACAGACAGGATGTCCAGTAATCAATCCTTCAGGGAGTGTTTCTCCAGGTGGTACGACGGCACAGGGATTCAGGGGGATTTGAAAAGAGCCCAGAAAGCATGTAGAGTACAAGGAGAATTAAAGTGTTTTGACCTGTTTTCATTAAAAAATAAATAAATGTGTAAATCATTGTTTAATCAACATTTCCTCAGTCTGAAGTTCCTGTCTGTTCCTGTTCTGTCTAAATATGAGTTAAATTTAAAGATGAAGGTTCTACTAAACCATTTTTTTTAAAAAATATTATTAAAATCCTATTAGACTAATTTAAATACTGAAGAATGTCCTTACATTAACTTCACTGTCATTACAAGTCAGACAGTCTCTCCGCTTAACATGTAAGAAGTTAATATTCTGATTTGATAAATACATCCCTCTATGTCCTACTAGTGGACTTCTGCTACTGGTTGCCATGAATGTCCAGCACCCGCTCTCAGTACAACCTTGGTCCAGCTAATCAGACCACCATGCAGGCTCCAAATGGTAACTGTTACAGAGTGAAACCAGCACCCTGCGAAAATCTGACTTGGAGGATTTGGGTTCAATAAGTAGATTATGGTGGTAGGAGCTGCTGGAACCCATAATGAATGAACTGAGAGTTTCTCTTTTTCACTTTTAAATGGCTAATCCTGTTCGCAGGGAGAAAAAGTAGCGATCTGAAGACACTGTGGTAACGTCTGATATGAAAGACAGTCAATGAGTGAAATAAATCTTTAATTTGTATTTAAAAATATGTGTAAATTTAATGTTAAACATGTTATTTTCTAGGTAAGATAAATGTTGTTGACTAGTGTGCATTTTTCTCTAAAACAATTTTAAAAATATTCCATTAAGCAAGATTTATTTAGCTTATTAACCTCAGACTCTTTTAGACTTTTTACAAAGTTATCAATACTGACCTAAATACACTTTTATGTTGAGAAAGAACAACATAATCTCACGGAGAAATGTAACTCTGTCGCAAAAATAAGAGTTTCATTTTTCGTGCCCGCCAAGACGACTTCCACATTGTTTTTGTGCTGTGGACACGACTTTCAAACCCAACGTGTTTCATTTGAAAGTTATTTCCTGCAATTTTGTCTTTTTAAAAGACTTAATGTACTGTACTGCAACACATTCCAAATCTAAGAAAAGAAAATGCACACAATGCATGCTCCCATTATGCATCTATTTACACCTATGAGCTATTTACAGTAATTAATAAACCAAATATACATGTAATAACAGCAACAAAGAACTAGCACAAGCAGACTTTCATGGTTTTGACTTCAAATTTCAATCTTCAGGAAACTGGTAAATCTAAGGAGCTCTTGAGCATGAATAACTTACTATATTCATGAGCGTGAGAACATAATTCTGCACATGCTCCTTCCCATGGAAGCGCACCACCGAGTCATCCACAGCCAGCAGCACCTCGATGCTGTAGTCGTCTTTCTTTGCATGTCTCCTCTTGCGATCGGACTCAGACAGTTTGTGTTCGACCAGATCCAAAGCTGCGGGGAGGTCCGCTATCCCCACGTCTGCCACTGAAAAAATTACAACAAGAACATAAACAAGTTTGTATCGTGGGAACCTTGCTACACAGTGAAATCTTTATAACCTTTGCTTCACAGAAATCACACAAGGCTTTCAAAAGATGATGGAAAACCAATTTCTTTCTGTCAAAGTTTGAAAGGTGTGATGGTGGGAATTCAAATTTCACAAGAATTCAGCAGGTCTTGCTTGCAAAAAAAAAGAGTCAATGTTGGATGAAAATGAGTATTAGGAAGCAACACATGTATGAACTCGCCAGAAAAAAGACAAAACGCATCATATTACTAACCAAAGCTAAATGGAAATATTCTAAAGTGTGAAAACACATTTGTGTAAGGATGGAGTTCAACTGCATACAATGATCAGCTGTCAATCAAATTATAATGCAATAATATATTCATGTTCTCAAAGAAAGAAGTGACCTTGGTTACTCGTAGGCAAAACACTTCAAAAGTTGTAAAAAATAACATTTCATATCAGATATGATTGAATAAGTAATGAATAACCCCATATACAGTATATGTGTATGAGAAAATACATTACCAAACCAACGAGCAGGAAAATATATGATCAGTATGCTGTAGCATTATTCAGATATTCTAATCAATTCCTTTTTTCTTTGCTAAAGCTAAAATGAAGTACTTTTACTTGTTAAAACCCAGCATACATCTTTACCCAATTAGATGCACAGCTATCACTACCCAGCTGCATTTCTTTTCAAAATCATTTCACAAAAAAATAAATGTCTAATTGAAATGTTTTTCACAGCATGTTCCCATTGCTGAGCTTTTAAATAGGTTGTTAATTCTATTCAGCGAGAAAAGACCATTCTGCAGGTGTTCAGCTGCAGTCGCTCCAATCTGAAGCACAATTATTCAGCACAGTCATTATTATTGTGGCATAAGGAGGAATGAGCAGGAATTCAAAGGTGTGAGTAAAAAAGATCACAAGTGCTCCTTGGCTCCATGGGCTAAATCTTAATATAATGGCTGAGGTACAACATTCCTTATTTTACCAGCTAAGGTTAGTGAACAGCTATGGTTCCTTTAAAATAAAGGAGCGTTGCACACCTCTACAGGAAAACTGGCATCAATTCATTTGACGCTATTTTTTAAATCCTGATAAACTACATCAGAAGTCAATGAAGGTTAGCTTTACTATAGAACAGATGTGTAGCTTTTTTTATTCAAAAAACCATGACCAACATACCCGTCTCTGCTGAAGTATATGTAGCAAGCTCTGCATGCAGGCAACATGAGACACACCATACACCATCAAATACCACACCATACACCATCAAATATACAGTAAAACAATGGTTCTCAAACTGGGGTCTGCGAGTTTGGGGGTCCATGAAATAATTAGCAAAAAAAAAAAATCTTATTCACATTATATAATTTAAAAAAAAGTGTATAACTACTGCTACAGTACATATAAGACAAAAACAAACAGTTTTTGGATACTGGACGTGTCATTGTAAAGTGTGATGCTGTCACAATAGCTATAAAAACATACATACTTTTTAAGTTCATTTCCACAACAAACATCTTAAATTATTGAAGTTGAGTTGAAACATTCAAAGAATAGATCATTCCTAATGTTTTCTAGGGGTTAAAGTGTCATCAAGGATGTCATTAACTGTAGTTCACTATAATATAACACCTTTGGAGCTATGTTGGCATTTTTTGAGGGCTCTAGTAGGGTTAGAGTTAGGCTAATAAACAACAGCCTTCATGACACCTTATTCATGGTAGTGTCAGGTGTCATGTCATAATAATGACAGCGTAATATTAGCCTTATGTATAAAACTTCAAATAAAGTGTTGCCAAAAATGTTTTCCCCTGTAAGAGGTCTCTGGATCCAAAACGTTTGAGAACCCTTAGTATACGTTACGTAGTATGCGTTTAGGTCCTGAAACATGGTACCGTTTGATTTTCCGTGAATCTGTATCAGGTAGTACCAAAGGACTGTGTTAGCTGGGATGTGTTAGTTACCTAACAAAAAAAAAAAAAATCGGATCATTGTTCATTTTTTAAACTCACTGATCGATGATCGGCCCAAAAATCCTGATCGTGTAAAGCCTACCAAGAACATCCGCCTAGTTCCCAGAGAGGGTTCTGGCATCCCCTACAGGCAGGAAACATGGGCTTTAACCTGTATCCACAATTCAAGTTGAAGTGTTTGCCTGGTTCTAAGTCCATATGTTTATACCAGAATTCCCCACCAGGAGCAAAGTGATCTGCACAGCAATATTCCAGACCATGCAGCTCTCCCATCAATGACAAGGCAATGATTCAGGCATTCTGGAGTGTGAGAAGCAGGCATTGGATGGTCTTTCCTTTTTATGAATGATGTTATGCTGCTGACTTCATCACATGAGGGCCTCCAACACACACTTGAATGGTTCACAGCTGAGTGTGAAGCGTTTGGGAAGCATATCAGCGCCTCAAAGTCTGAGTCCATAGTCATTTCACAAAAACAGATGGTGGATCCTCTTCAGGTATCGGAAAAAGAAAACGGTGCCCAACGAAGAGGAGTTCAAGTATCTGAAGTTCTTTTTCATGAGTAAAAGGAAAAGGGACTGTGAAATTAACAGCAAGCTCAAACAAATGACCATTTAAACGTGAAACTACGCCCCCACACTCACCCTCAGTGATGGTGAGCACTGGTCCATGACTAAAGAATGACATCAGATACAAGCAGATGTAACGATGACTGAAATTATGCGTGGGAGAATGATTATGAGCTCCAAACTTTATTTCTCTGTTTTTGTGCATCTGGTTAGGAAGTCTCTTTGCTGCTTTTGTGCATCAGACACAGCCAAATAAAAGAAGGTCAATGTGGCTTTGTTTATTGTCATTACTGCTCTTGCTGCCTCATGTGGATAGTTTAAAAGGAGGTGTACTGTACCTGCCACAGTTACGTAACATTAAAGACAGTCTCAACCTGTTAATATGCCAGAATAAATTATTTACAGTAGTCATTAACAGTTACAGTATATCTACCTCAACTCCTGCATAACTTACCAACATACTGGCATCAAGTTTACTGTTAGGGAGAGGCATAGGCTTCCAATCATTGTGATTTTAATACACTAAGTACTTTAGTTTGTGAAACATTCAGTTTACTCTGATTTGTGCCACAAACACTTTTTAAGAGTTGTTTTCCTTCACTTGTGACTTGGAATGACCGCTTTGCTCTGCCAAAGCAAATGTAACATTCTAAGATGTGCTTGGCTGTATGAAAACTCAACAACTCCTACAAACATTTTGTATTGAACAGTATTTATGATGCAGCAAATGGGAAACGGCCACCTCCAGTACTTGTAAAAAGACACCACAGAAAAGCATTCCCACCTTAAGCAAACCAAAGTTTAGGCTGTATGGGGGTACTTTCTGTATGATAGACAAGTTTCCTCTGTCCAGTTCTATTGACCTGCTAATGGTTTAATATATCATGCACTGATAAGCATCTGTCCACTCCTCATGCAGCTACTGTAATCCCTCACTTTTTTTTGTTCCTGTTCCAAGTCAAACCCACACTGGGATCTCCATTTCCACTGACGTCACACTTCTTCTCCTCGCCTACCTTCATTGTGGAGGTCATCCCTCCGCTGGCCCGTCTCTCGCTTGATGGCAGATCTGCGGTAGACCACGTGGACACGCCCCTTCATTTCCACATCCTGCTTGCCCTTTTCGAGGGGTTCAATGAAAAATTCTCCATTATCAGTCCGGATCAGGCCTGCCTGGAAAAAGAAAGAGGTTCTTAGAATGAGTGGAACTGCTCCTTTTTCAAAGGACAGATATTTCACTGGAGGCAGTAATCATAGTGTTTCCCATCAATTGGAGGATTTAGAAAAGGAATGGTTACATGATGGAATGACTCAGGAAGACACAATTTGAGTTCTTTTAAGACCTCTACTAAAATGTATCCATGAGTCCATCCATTTTCTGACCCACTTGCTGTTTTTTTCAGGGTCACGGGGTCTGCTGGTGCCTATCTTTAGCTCTCATTGGGCGTTAGGCGGAGGTACACTCTTGATAGAGTGTCAGTCCATCACAGGGAAACACACACAACAACTCACACTCCAACGGCCAATTTAGAGACTCAAATCAACTAGACAGTTAAACAGACTAAAATTTATGATATAATATAAATAATGACTATTTGAACAGATAGATTATGAGAATAGTTGTTTAAATTCAGCCGTATGTTTTATAAATATACTGTACTTGGTAAACTTGACAAATAAAGCATTTAAGGAACTCAAACCAAGTCTGTACTGAATTTTTTCAACATAATTGCTTTTTCTAAACCTACACTTCCAATATAAATCTCCACTTCACTCAGTCTAATTCAAGAATCTCTCAAAAGAAATCTAATAGAGCAAAAAACAGTTGCATGGAGTGCTGCATGGGTTTCTTGTGTTGGAAAGTTCCTTGAAAAAATGTTGTCTGTCTGGTGCTCTTCAGTTTGGGGATCACACTTCAAGTTTTGAAAAGATCTGAGGCACTCAGAGGGACTGTTATTAAAAAGCCCAAAAACATGCTTTTTATGATTAAATAGCCCTAATGGAAATGGAACAGTCCCTCTGAGTGCCTCAGATCTTTTCAAAAAACTAATAGACCATTGAGGAAAGTTTGATTAAAAGTAAAGTAGGTAAAAAGAAAACTTTTCTACCACAAAATACATGATAGACAGTTGTTCTTGTTTTGTATTTAAGGCCATATTCTATCAACCCACTTTCTATATCATAATACTATGGTTAGATACACTTTACAATATCACATCAATCAACTTTTCACGCTCACATTCACACACCAATGGAGCTGTGCATTGGAGGCAACTCAGCTTTGAGTGCTTTGCTCAAGGAGTCTTCAGCACATAGACAGGCATAGTCTTGGGAATGAAGCCCCAATCCTTTCAATTTGAGGGCGACCCCTCTAACACCTGAGCCACAATCACACAAAGAACCATCCATTGTCACACACATATTATGACTCGCCAATTTACAACATGTCACCTAGTGATGCAAGGAAACCAGAATAACGAGAGAAATACACATAGGAATAGAAAAAATAAGACACAAATAGTCTGAAATTAGGCACCAAGCTCTTTCTCTTGAATAATGATGTAAAAGAATATATATATATATATATATATATATAAAATAAAATTTCCACTGGGGTAGCTTAAATAAACAGTTATTTACATAGAAGAAAATGGCCTGGTACAAATATTGACTATTTATTTGTTGACCTTTAGTTCTCCACCACCTTGAATGGAAATGCTAGTGTCTAATTATTTACTGTTTAAAGAATGGTTTCACCTATTTGTGTACAGTAGGTGGCATATTATTAGGGATAGCCTTTGAAGAAAACAGAAAAAAAGCAAGTGACTACGAAAAATGTCCCGTTTTCTTTAACTTGACATTTTTTCCCCAGTAGTAAAACTGTTCAGTATTTGGCTTTGATTTTAAAAGTGATAACATGAGCAGATCTAACAATAGGGGAAAACAACTTGGAAATAAAAAAAATGTAGGTAATAATCTACTGATAGTTTAGGGATTTATGTGCAACATTTAGCATAAAAAATCAACACCAATAAACAATGTTTGAAATCATTATTAAAATAACTAAAAATCTCACTCTGTCAGAAAAGGAGATTTGCTTTATGGGATTTTGGTGCCTGACTGCAATGAGAAGTCGTTTATCTAGGTGTCTGGATTAATAATAGTCGATTATTCGAGGTTTGATGGAATCGTGTCAAGGCAGAAAGTCAATTAATTTAGCTGCTGAACGGTCGTTTTAGGCGCCAATGTAAATAAACTCTGACATGACAGTCGACTCATCCCCGTGGTTGAAGCTTTTTATTATTTTGCTGGTTTATGCTGATGTTCTGCTTTATTAACTGTATTTTTTATTGAATTACAAAGAAAAATCCTTGCATTTATCAGTTGACAGTAATTCAGGAGCTATCTGATCTGCTTTTGAATTACAAAAAAAAAAATGTTTGAGAGAAGTTTATGTTTTTAGCAATAATATTGTCGCCTCAAGTTGTACATTTGTTTACATTTTGTACAAACCTGAATTAATTTGGAGTTTTGTTTTTCTCCATTTATACTACACTTTTCTACAATCAAGATGATAAAGTCTGCAATACCTCAGTCTTTGTTCACGGTTTATTCTGTCTGCTTGATATTCTCTTGGTTTTAATTAGAGCCAAATAAATGGATTTAATCCAAAGACAAAACATTTTCAAACAGCACTTTTTGTTGGTTGTCTATTAAATCATCATGTGACCAACTGCTCACAAACCTTTAGTTTTTGACATGCATTGTTATTGTCCCCTTTTATATAATTGTTATATCACTTGTAATATTTGTCGGCAGACTTCTTTGAAATGCTGTTTTAGTTTGCCATGGTTTTTAACTTTTCTACTTTACTATTTTCCCATTGCCTTTTCTCTTACCAGACTAATGCCACAATTCATTGTCAGGCAGATGGGACTAATTATGGGGTGCACATGTATTTTTCTTTTAAATAAGCTGATACAAAGACTCGGAAAATGATGGGTTCATCTTTGAAATAAATCGATATGCCCACATACCACAAGAGACGCATATTTGTGTTTTAGAATTACTGCGCTGGACTCACCACAAACATGTTGCCAGATTATCTGATACCCCAGTATTGAATATAGTTGCAGCACCAGGTACATGCACCATGTATCTACAGTCACACACAATCACAGAGGTTTGAATCATAACAAACCAGTCAACACATGGCATGGTGGGACTTCAGCTCTTTCTCTGCTATTAGCACATTCTTTTGAGTTCAGTGACACTTCTTTATGGATGCAACATGTCTGCAGAACTAACATTCAAATATTTTACACTCACTCAAGCAATCCAAATAAAGATGACTTAAACTGAGAGCTGTCATTTCCACAATAAACTGCTGAATTACTTCATGCTATACACATTTTGGAAACATGCAATATCTTGTGTATGAATCAATCCTTTCCAGATGTTCTTGCCTGTTTATGATTCCTGTTATCCTTACTAATACAAAGTACAAACAGGAAACTATAAATTCATCTTGTTTTTATTAATTCTAATGAGCACAAACTGTTCTCTACAGTACACAGCATATCTCATATATCATATTCATCCTCCCAACCAGAAAATACTTAATAAAAACAGATTTTTAAAAGCAAAATTAAAAAAATTAAATAAAAAACTCTCTGCATACTATCACTGTGGATTGTAAATTCAGTGAAGTTAAGTGTGGACACGAGATGATAAGAACAGAGAGACGTGAAAGAATCTCGCCAGGAAATGCCAAGTAAGACATGCTCCAATACTTCCTCTGTGGTCTCTGATTTCAGTAGTGGGTGGAAAGTGGGGTTGAGCTGTAAGAAGAGGAGAGCAGCAGCATCTGGAAGTGCCTTCAGAGCAACCAAACATAAACATGTGTAGACTGAGCTCCAAAGTCTGGCCTAAGCAGGGGTTGCTAAGTTTCTCTGGGTTTCAGCTCTTATTTAGAGGGCTGGGACAATGTGGTGGTTATTTAACAAATGCATCCATAATCATAATACATTTAACAAAAACATCTGCTATGGCCTAACGTAGACTAATATATTTGCTGCTCAATATAACTTCACGTTGGACACAAATCCTTGCAATGCTTTATTTTTCCAGCCCCTAAATATGTTTTTTCTCTCAAAACTGCTACTGCAGTAAATAGTTTAATGACAAATAGATGAATAAATATACAAATAAATTAATACACAGATCACTCAATAAGTTATGCCCACTGACAAGTGAAGTGACTAACACTGAATATCTCTGTATCTTGGCATCTGCTTCTAATGGTTCTGCTACAGTGATAAACATCCTTTAGCCTCATTCAGAGGGTCAAAGATGAAAAAGTTATGTTTCCTCCCTCTCTTCTTATTCCACATTTTGTAAAAAGTCATCTACAAACGGGACAGTTGGATTTTTCTAGCGTTGTGACATCACATTGCAGAAACTCCTCCTCCTGACAATCCTGGCTCCTCCTACCCTATAAGAATGTAAGCTCTTCCCTCTCAGACTACCTCACAGCTAAAACAAACACTGCGGTTTATTATAGAACATATATTATACTTTATTGTCATATATGTAAAGCTACATACATGAAATGTGTTCTCTACATTTAACCACTCATGCATATGCATGAAGGCCCCAAAACAGCCTGTTTTTAGAAGAGTCATTAAACTGACTTTTCAGAGGCTAAAACTCTAGAAAACAGGCGAGTTTTGGAAAATAACCCTCAAATACTATGTTGTTGGGGTTCTTAGAACAAATGGAGATGATGGTGAAAAATAGCAAAATACTGAACCTTTAAAAACTTTCCTCAAACAGTAAAACAAATACCCTCAGAAAGCATAAACCGCCACCACGTGCCAATATCCTCTCAGCCAGTCATTGGCAGTACCTCGATCATTGATCCTGATCAATGCACCATGATCATTCACACATTAATGGTTTGGAAGAAATTTTCCATCGTTCAATTTCCAAGATTGTTAAATAACAAACCAAGATATAGATTTTTTTAAATTTCACCAATTTCAGCCAATCTTTTATTTTTCCTGAATTGGTATATTGATCTGGATCACCTCCCAAATTTAATGGAATCTTCAATTGGGTAAGGTTTATCTTTTGTTAAAATAAAAACCTGCAAACAGACAAACAAATAGATAAATACCTCAGAACCTTTTAGACTTAAGTACAAATTGAAAAGCTTTGTGACATGCAATTTAATTAGAGGAACCAAACAAACATCTTTTCATATAAAGTGACAAAAGCAATTCATGTTTTTGACAATGAATTGGAAGTACAAATATTAAGCATTCTGTTGTTTGAGCCTTATCAATCTGCTTGTTCTTCAGAGTAAAGTGAATGGAGGTGAGGGCAGTGAGGAGCCATCCAGCTGTGTCACTGTTGGAAAAAGGAAGAACTATATGGTACAAAGCTTAATGAACTCTAGCGGTGCTTTCAGACAAAACTAACCCTGCAAGTTGCTACCAACGTTAGTGTGAGGAGTCCATTAGAAGCTGTGAAAGACATGTCCACTCCACTATCTACTTAACAGAAATACCTTTTTTTTTAACATCTGTCAACATTACAAACAACATGAAAGTGGAGCTATAAAACAAATCCTGACTCATTCAACATGGTGGTCTTTTCTACATGATCTTTTCCAGATAGCTACATCTCTTTTAATGCACAACAAACAAGCACCTTCTAAATATTAAACAAGCGCTACAGGCTACGGACGTTGGAGCATCAACACATAGGGAAATCAAAGTCCAGTCATCATTCCAGGGGCTCAACCTGTAATTTGTGCCAGATTGTTTAGAAACGTGTAATTTTACTTCTTTTGTGGAGCCAGAGTTGCAGACTTATAAACCTAATCCACTGTCAACCTCTGTGAGGAAGTCCAACTCAAACATTATCGTTAGGTTTGAGGACATTTAATGAGACTGTGACACCAGTGACTGACATAACATGCTGGTGACACTGGATCATAAAGCACAACCAGGACAATCAATAAGCCAGGCAGTGAGTCCTGGCTCAATGGAGCTTAGTGTTAGTGTCTGAAATGATTGTGTGATAAGGGTTGTGAGCGAGAGATTATTATGAAATACCTTTTTATAAGCTTTCCAATCTCACTTTGCTGGGGCCAAAAGGGCATGCATTCCTTATTCTCAAGACAAGGAATACAACAAGAAAATTGGTATTATTAACCTTCACACACTGTGCATATGTGTCAGCTTGTGCGTGAATCAGTTTGATACCTTGATTGTTGTACATTTTTCAGTATGATATAAAGCAGACATGGGCAACTGGCAGCCAACTGGGGCAACATGCTGCCCTTGGTCTAGTTTTGTGCAAACCCCAAAATAAACAAAAATACAGAGAACACATGCCAAAATACATCAAATTACTCCAAAAATACACAAAACGACTGCACAATGATAACAAAAATACACAAAAAATACTCCAAAACGTACAAAATTACATAGAAATACACAAAATGACTCTAAAAAAATACAGAATGACAGACAAATACATAAAACCATTACGGGGGAAAAACTAAATTAAAAGCAAAATAAACAAAACGATAACATAAAGACACAAAAACAATAGAACAACTGAAATTACATAGAAATACACAAAATGATTTTGAAAAAGATACAAAAAAAGTGTGGGCGACTGTGGCTCAGGTGGTAGTGGGTCGTCTTCTGATCGAGAGGTTGGGGGTTCGATCCCAGTACCTGACTATGTGTCGAAGTGTCCTTGGGCAAGACACTGAACCCTAAGTTGCTCCCAGTGGTCGACTAGCGCCTTGCATGGCAGTCCTGTCCCACTGGTGTGTGAATGTGAGAGTGAATGGGTGAATGAGCTGATATGTAAAGCGCTTTGAGACTGCTTCAGTGTGGTGATAAAGCGCTATATAAAATCAAGTCCATTTACCATTTACAAAATTACAGGAATATACACAAGACAATAACTGGGAAAAACTGAAATACTGTAACAGCAAAATATACAAAACAACAACAAAAACACACAAAATGAAAGAAAAGTTTGGGAAATGACTTCAAAAACACACAAAACAACAGAAACACACACAAAGCCGTTTGTTCTTTCCTGTATTGCTGGTCAGACTAGTGATTGTTTTAAGTGATTTTTTTTGGCTCACACCAGGATTAAAGTTGTTCAATTTTGATATAAAGGAAAATGAAACAACATTTAAAAGCAAAAACAACACGTTTTTGGAAATGTACTCAAATTTTGAACAGTTTTAGCCTCAATAACCATTTTAAAATGTTTCAAATTCACTAAACTAAAGTGCTTTGGACACATTTAGCTGTCATTCATGTAGCCAAACATTTTTAAGGGTGAAGGCCTTTTTTGTTCCTAAAAAAACCAAAAAGAAATTTTAATCAATTGCTGTCAGCCTATGAAATTAAATTACAGGCTTCTATGAAATTCGTCAAGAATGGCTTCATTTCCTAAAAGTATTTGTTCAAGCATTTTCCATCAGAAAAGATAAGAAATTGACCGACAAGCCCTTGCAACAAACAAAAAAAAGTGTGAGCTGCGTGACTGTTGCTAGGTGGTTATCTCTCTATTTAACCATTGGACACAGAAATAGCTCTCTACCCCGTCTGGTTTTCTGGCGCTTGTGTTTCCATCATACATGTAATTCAATCAGCTCCACATCTATACAAATTCTCAACACGGGAGCTGACCCAGTATAATCATAGCCACCACTCATCACTCCACAACAATGACACATTCTCGTCTGGGGTGCACAGCTGTTGCTAACAAACACAAACAGCAATCAAAGTAAATATCTCAGACAACAAAAAGAAAATCCAGACTTAAATTTTAAGAACAGTGCGTCATTTTACACTGATTGCACTCTAAGCTACCAATCTGGTTATGTGCAGATAATTTAAAGTTGATTTCGGTGCATTAAAACTTGGATTTCCAGACAAAGGCCAAAGACCAAATTAATTAAATTGTAGGTATCACAGTCTTGATGATGTCTGAAAATACAAGAAAAGTATTTGATCACTTGATTTCTTTGTCTCCTGTGACAAAGAAACAACAAAAGTTCTTTTGATGCTTCAATGCTACGGGTACATCAAACCAAACAATGCATGTCAAAGATTGTACCCACATACGGTGACGTGTGCACGTCATCCCTTTCAAATTACAGTTCTTTCATCAAGCGTAATCTCCTTCGTCCCTCCACATCAAGTACACATGTCAGACTAAATAATTTGCCTGCAAGCTGCGTGTGCAACATCAAATGCTCCTTGAACACCTCTGCATGCACAGACAAGCCTATGTTTATGTTGGCCTTGATGCAAAGAAACACATGGACGATATTCCTAAGAGTCTGACTGCAGCTTTTAAAGGTTGAGAGCACCCAAAACGCAAACAAAACATCTTTTCACCACATCTCACTGAGTGGTATTATAGCCACACAGATAGTTCTGGTTCTGCTTACTTTACCTCAGACTTCTGCCGCCATCACTGTACAAAAATGATAAATGCAACACTACTGGAAATATGGTAGTTAAAAATAAGACCGCATCGGGTTTATTGGTATTACATATTGACCTCATGTTTAAAATTACTGATTGGAATATAGTAAAAACAATTCACAAAAAGGTTGAATTTGGTTTGAAAAACAACACCAAAGCCCTTAGAAATAAATGTCTATTAAAATATTAAAGTCTTGAAGTCATTCCTTATGTTGTAGAAGTGACGGCTCTCAGAGAAACTCACATTCCTGTGTACTTTAAACCCTACATTAGTCTGACACAGATCCAGGTTCTCTCAAAGGACAGGTTCCTCAGACACAAACAGACTAATGAAGTCTATGCGTTCCAATGTGGTGAGGAGTGCAAAGACCTGTAACCACTACACCAACACGTGGCTCAACACAGGAGATCCCACACCTCTTTTCAGGACTCAATAGTTCACCTTCATCCCAAGGTAACAGGACATGATTGGTGAAAGAAACCTAATTTGCTAACTAAGAAAGGCCATTCTGGAACAGAATCAGGGTGAGACACAACCTATGATCCATCTACCTTCTACCGCTTATCTGAGTCGGGTCGCGGGGGCAGCATCCTTTGAAGGGAAGGCCAGACTTCCTTCTCCCTGGCCACTTTGTTGAGCTCTTCACAGGGCATCCCGAGGCGTTCCCAGGCCAGCTGAGAGACACAGTCTCTCCAGCGTGTCCTTGGTCTTCCTCTGGATCTCCTTCTGGAGGGATGTGCCCCTCACACCGAACACAACAGAAGCGACTAGATTACATTCAAAATCAATGTAAATGACACAACCTCTAGCAACCTCCCTTCAAGCGACACAACTTGCGCGAATTCGGTGACCGACAACTCCCCCAGCCGTCACTGTCTGTAGAGCTGAAGCAGCAGCCCCTCCCCCGCTACAGAGAGAAGGCTGCAGCGGGAGGGCTGTACACTTCCTTTACATAACGGGTCAAAATGAATGTGGTTAACTCCTTGAATAAGTTGACATTTTGAGTTAACTCATCCTTTAGTAACTCCGTAAGTTGATCATCTAAAAAGTAAAAGCGGAGCTGTCTATGATAAGTGCTAGAAGAAGTGACCAGCCGTCTCGATGCAGCAGCCCTCTCTCTCCCCTGTCACTCGCTCCGCAAACATAGCGTTACTGGAGCTGCTCTTACCCGCAAGCTTTATCTTTCGGTCATCATCCCGCTATAATTTGCCCTAATCTTCCTAGATGATTTAACGTCAATATTCCTCAGGCTGAAGAACAGAATCACCTTGATTTGGCTCAGTTTGTGTTCACAGTGCACTTTTGATCCGATTCAACAGCCTCTGATGCAGTTTAGGGGCACCGTTACCCGAGTAGAGACTTCTCTGGGCAGACAAACAGAAATGAGAAGAAGATGGTCTCATCTGTTGTAAAAGGACGGAGAGAGTTCTGCCTCCTGTTCTTTCACAACAATCAACAACGGAGCAGCAACAAATTGCCGTTCTTTTGGTGGTCCCCGCCCACCCACAATGTCGTGAACTCACTATGTCATCTTTGACACTTCCTGTTTGATCCAAGCCAAGAGCATTTGTGTCTTTTTTTACTGCAGGGATAAGAAATATTGCTTGTACAAATGTGAATGCAGACATAATTTAGTGGGAGCTGTGAATGACAAGGCAATAATACTATGATTATATTTCTAAAGTGTAAAGCAAACAAAGGCTAATCAGTGTCATTTGACAGGATTACACCTGGCAGTTATTGTTGTTGTATTTATGTCCTTGGCAACTATACATGACATCATATGAACCTGCTGTTTATAGCTTCCATGTTATTCATTAAAGTCTTGTCTTGATTTTTGTATTAAATCCGTTTTCTTGTAAACTTGTGTGTGCTTGTCTTAGAAAAAACCAACAAACATAATAAATGACATGGCCAGGGTTCTGCCATCTCCTGTGTGTTTAAGATCAATGTCTCATTGTTCTGCACTGTTCTAGAGAGTTACACAGAATGTTCCCTTGAATAGGTAAAGGTTCGTTCATAAATGTATATAGCACTCAATGTTCACAAATCAATTAAAGGAATGACACCATGTAATCTTTTTATTCATGGAAGCCTGTTGGGTTAATCCAGAGAACTTATAGGGGAGGGTAACTGCAGTGACGGCGCTAAACAAGGCTATTGTCAACAGAGAACTATTGTCACTTTGTCTTGCGCTGATGTCATCCTCGTGGAAATAAAATGTGGTCTGAGATCATGAAAAAGCACACTTTTGTTTTAATTCAACGTCCTTTGAACTTTTGCCTCAAATTTCAAAGATTAGACAAATATGAAATCTCTGTCATGAGTAATAGAGTGAGATGGTATGTGTGGTTAATCTGTGGGAAGCTTATGAAAGCTGGAGGGTCACAGGGTTATCTTTGCTTCAATTCCACACGTGTTATTTCTGTCACAGCAGCTTCCATAGCTGCTTTAGGAAAGCTTGGACAAGCGGCCAAATCAAATGTCACATGGCTGTGATTGGAACTTTAGTTTGTTGAACCGCAAACACTCATCAATGGCTCCGGTGCCTTTGCAGCTGTGAGGGTCAGGATGAGTCTATGGGATTTGTCAGAGCAGACTAATGAACATTTAGATTTAATTAGAGAAAATCTGCTTTTCTAATTAATTAAATACTGTGAGTTTCTAAAATATAAAGAAACCGTTTTTTTACCATCTACCATCTCTAGTTACATATATATAGTGATATATTGTCCTTTTTTTACTTTTCCAAATATTGCACCTTGCATCTTGTGAGCCCAATATCGTCTGCCGTAATGTACAATTAAACAAATTTTAATCGTGATCACGATTTTGGTTGTTGCAATTAAATTAACCTGAGCGTTATCAATATTGACATTTTAAAAAAAAGGGCACTGCACTCTGTAATAGTGTATTTATTCAGTTAGCCTTTGGTACATTTTAAATTTTTTGATTAATTTTTTATTTTTTTTATAATTCTATTTTAAAGCTTAATTTTGTATTGTATAATGCTGTAAACTGTACACATTGTTTGTTTAAAAGTAGTGCAAAAAACACAAATTTTTCCCAAAAATGATAAATAATTGTGATTAGAATTGTGATTACGACATTGGTCAAATTAATCGTGAATATCATTTTGGCCATAATCGTGCAGCTCTACCATAATGTAAACCCGACAATTGTTCCATCCATAATGACTATAGATTTATGCTGCTGAACCTTTTCTGGTACACTATGCAGTTCTATAAACTTTATTTCTATCTGTGTGGTTCCTATGTTTTTTATGTCTTGATAATGGCAGTGAGATAGGTGTGTTGAATATGGTAAGTACGTAGCTAAGTTGATTGACAGAGTAACACTGGGCTGATCCTGAGACACACTCTGTGTAATATTAATGTTGAACAAAATCTGCAGAGTTCCTTCAGTAATGCTTTGAAGAGTCTGAGTGTTGGATGGTTTTGCTCACGAGTCAGCCATCACTTATGATGACATAACTTAGAAATGTTTGCTTCCAACAAATAGATCTGTCACACTTGTAAGCACACTCCCTCTCTTCACTCTAATTGTCATAGTGTCTGAGCATTAGGATGTTTGGCACAGCAGATTTCACTCTTCTACATAATGGTAGCATCATACTGTACATACTCATATCTCGCCTCCTAATGAAGTCCAGCTTCCGCTTTCCTTGCATGGGTTGATTACGTTATAGTTTTATAATAATGAATGTACTATTTATAACAAACTATGCATCAGAAAAAGAACAAAAAAAGAAAAAAGGACAACAATTTATCATGTTTTACTGGAAAACCACTGACATCTTTCATCTTTAAACATACCCCATCATCAACATAAACATGCACAATCCTTGACGTGTGTGCAAACGGGCCCTGATGGAGCACGCTCTGATTGGTAAAGTGCATTTTTGATAGCAGTGTATTTATGCAGCGTGTCCCTACGATGACTGAGATTGGAGAAAAGGTTTAAAGTGAAATAGTCATAAATAATTCATAAATATTCATAGTTGGGATTCTGAGACTTTTGAGTGAATCAGATAAAGATTTATCTTTGCTGAAGCAATAGCTTTGATGGATTTTTCACCAAGAAAAGTAGTTCTTATTAAACTGTCAACCCACACTACGTGTTACCAGAGGTTGGAATAAGTCACTAAATGCAAGTCTTGAGTCAAGTCCGAGTCTTAAAGTTACAGTGATCAAGTCATATCAAGTCACGCGTAGGCTTGTTTTATAACTGTGGGACTTTTATTTCTTACTTATTTAAATACAAAATTGTACAACACACAAAGCTTATGGGTTACAAAAGTAAATAAATTAACCTAAATGTAATAAAAATAAAATGATGTATTTACTTTAAGGAGCAATTTAAAATGAAATAAAAATACAATTAATAAACATAAATTAATAAAGATGAATTAAATGAACAAAACTTTGCAATAGCTATATACACTGTCCATATGGTGTTTACTAAATGAAAAATGAGGTCATTCAGTCATAGAGCACCTTCTACCTGAGACACTCAGTTTGGATTTAGCACAGTAAGAACTACCTCTAGGGGGCAGTGCAGTGTTCAATAGAAAATAAATAAAAACTTTTCCCATGTTGTGCTAGCTCTACATGTAGTTATTTTGCTGTGATGTTTTGGCCTTGTCCCCTATCAAAGTGTAAACTAAACTAAAACTTTCACAGTTTCAGTTTAATCTAATTAGGCCAAGATGAACAAGCTTAAAAAGAACTTCTTATATTGTAACGTGTTCAGACAGTAGAACATGCTGATGTTCCCTCTCAGGATAGGTCGGAAGTTAGTAATCCAGTATCCATACTATTATTTTAATACGTATAGTCATAAATAAATTAATAATACGATTGTTGAACTGGATAATCTCCATCCATCCAATCCAGAGTCACAAACAGGTATTTAGTTATTATAAGGGGGGGCATTTGTTGACTTACCAGTCCATCACAGTTGCTGATAGCCACAGAGGCCTCTGGCATGTCGCTAACATCTCCAGTGAAAACACAGTCCCCATGGATGCGTTCCTTGTCCTTCTCCTTAAAGTCCTCCTGCCATTCCACAAACGCTCCTGGAGCCACCAGCCTCCTGTTGGCCCTGAGCCGCAGATGCAGCTCCTTTCCAAACACCGTGACATTAAAAAACAAATGCTGGGCCGGGGCCGAGATGACTGAGGGCATCTCCGGGGCATGGCGGGCCACCCTTGGTTTGTGGCTGAAAGCTGAGAAGGTGTCAGTGGTATCATCATCGTCATCATCATTAGCAGCAGCTTTACTTCCACTTCCAGCAGACACAACGTGAGAAATGTAGCGGCCATGGGAGTCTGTGCTGAATGGCACAATAAGACCATATTCACTTAACTTTCCAGAGAGTTTGTCTGATGGAACAGAAAGTATCATGTGAAAAAAAAAACATATCCATGAATTAACACCAAGCACGTTTATGCAAATAACTCAATAACACAACGTGAGCTCAATTATTACAAACTGTGAAGAAAATGAGAATAAAAACATACAATGTTGGATAAAAACCCAATAAGAGTGTAAATCAACAGCCGCTAATATTTTTGCTTTATACTGATGAAAAAAAGGGTGTGCAAATATTACACTGTGTTAATACCAAAACTATGATTGGTTTTAATAAACTAATGGACCTGGGGTGACTCTAGAAGTCACAAACAGACAAATTTAATCTCTTGAACAGTAGAAAAGATAACAAAATAGGAGAAATAACACTTTTTTTAATCAATCATAAAAACAATAGGATTTATACACTTTATTAACACTTTTCATTTTGTTAAAATAGCCAATGTGAACAGCACTTGAGTGGGCGCTTTATTTTAACAACTGAAACAAAAGGAATAGAAGGCTTAAATAGAGATTATTGTATTCAATAATATTCAATCATTAATAAAAAACTCATGTTTATAGACGTGTATAGATTTGAGATAAAGCTTAAAGCTGCATGGGGGAAAAACATTTTTTTTATCAGACAAATCCATTGTATAGGCTTCATTGATCAATAAATCCAAGATCTTTTGATTAAAAAAAGATGCTAAAGGTTGAAATTGGCACTTCTCCACCATAAACATGGTTTGTTGACATTTTGCGCATTGCATTGTGGGATGTGGAGTTATGGATACAGGTGCATAGAAGGGTTTTTACTTTATTCTGATATAATGAGAAATACTGGGAACAAACTACAACAAAAATGGTGTCAAGAAAATCACTGTCCTTTTTAACTGACAAAAAAACACAAGAAATCGAGGTAAGAATGACATGAAAACACTTCTTTGTATTTGTTTACAGGACTCCACATCCCACAATGCAATTCACCAAACTTTTAACAAATTTTCGAGCTGCAATATTCAACTTTCTTACTTTGTTTTTGGAGATAATGATGTTTGATTCAAAGGAAGGCATACACTATGATATCATCTGATTAAAAAATAAATAATCTTAAGTAGAATAGAGTGACTATTTTTTTCTTTATTTTTATATTTAAATTACATTACAGCTCAGATAAAGTAAAAATTGTGCAATGGAGATAAAAAAAACAATACAATAATATAGGCTATATATCAATAGAAAAACAATATACAAAGTAAAAAGAAAATAGATATATACATATTTACAGTAGCAATTTTATTTATCTATTAGAACAGGTTGACTTTAGAAACCACAAAGAGAAATGATGAAAAATAATACTCTTAAAACTACATTGAAAAAATACATATTGAAAATTTAAGCCTTATATACTTGATTATTATTATTATTATTAATATATGCAAACAGCATCTAACCTGAATGGAAAGGAATGTAGAAGATTTAAATATAAATTATTATAATAAATCATCTAATAAAATATGAGGTTAAACTTACACACGGATGATACACAAAACGCTGACAAAAGACACTTCCTGTATCGTGCAGTTCAAGCCGGTACCGGTGGACCAGATTTGGCCCGCGAGCCGTATGTTTAGTTACAGTTAGCTAACACAGCTGTTCTCATTAGGTTAAGGTAATAAGGAAACCAAACTCACCACGTGTTTGTGCTGCGACAATAAGCTCCAAAAACAGCTGACCGAGTGAAAAGTACATGAATAAATGCATACAGTCCATAGTGAGAGCAAAGCTTTCCTTTCAGCTGTAAATGTAAACTTTTAAAAGTCTTTCCTCCGGAGGGAGAAGAAGAAGAAGAAGAAGAAGAAGAAGAAGAAGAAGAAGCAGAAGAATTAGAAGCAGAAGAAGCAGAAGAAGAAGAAGAAGAAGTAGTAGTGGAGCAAAGTGCTCAGAGTTCTCCTTCAAAGGATCAACTAACGGATACTCATTAGCTGTGTCTAATCTTTTGGCCTGTGTTGTAATGCATAGTCCGAGCCCTGGTCCATCCATTCATGGAGCCCAGCAGCGGGATTCTATCTGTGGCTGATGATGACGACTTTAACTCCCCCGGTAAAAAAAAAAAAAAAGGGAAAAAAAAGAAAGAAAGAAAAAAAAAAAAACCGGGACGGTTTTAAAAACTTTCTCTCTTTTCTTTCCTGAAATATTGTTGTTGCTTTTCTTTTTATAAAAGGTGAATTAACGCCTATTGTGAAGGAGAGGAAAAAAAACGACAAAAAGTTCAAACAAAGAGTACAGACAGCGGTGGAGAAACATCTGCCCTCCAGTCCTCAACCATTAGCACCATCAGAACTCTCTCAACTGCATAACTTACACCAAGTACAACTATAAGCCTTCCCTCTATGGTTCTACAGGTTCTATGGTTCTACAGGTTCTATGGTTCTATGTTTCTATGGCTCTACAGGTTCTATGTTTCTATGGTTCTACAGGTTCTATGTTTCTATGGTTCTATAGGTTCTATGGGTCTATGTTTCTATGGTTCTACAGGTTCTATGTTTCTATGGTTCTACAGGTTCTATGGTTCTACAGGTTCTATGTTTCTTATGGTTCTACAGGTTCTATGTTTCTATGGTTCTACAGGTTCTATGTTTCTATGGTTCTACAGGTTCTATGTTTCTATGGTTCTACAGGTTCTATGGTTCTACAGGTTCTATGTTTCTTATGGTTCTACAGGTTCTATGTTTCTATGGTTCTACAGGTTCTATGTTTCTATGGTTCTACAGGTTCTATGGTTCTACAGGTTCTATGGTTCTACAGGTTCTACAAGGTCTATGTTTCTATGGTTCTACAGGTTCTATGTTTCTATGGTTCTACAGGTTCTATGTTTCTATGGTTCTACAGGTTCTATGGTTCTACAGGTTCTATGTTTCTTATGGTTCTACAGGTTCTATGTTTCTATGGTTCTACAGGTTCTATGTTTCTATGGTTCTACAGGTTCTATGTTTCTATGGTTCTACAGGTTCTATGGTTCTACAGGTTCTATGTTTCTTATGGTTCTACAGGTTCTATGTTTCTATGGTTCTACAGGTTCTATGTTTCTATGGTTCTACAGGTTCTATGGTTCTACAGGTTCTATGGTTCTACAGGGTCTATGTTTCTATGGTTCTACAGGTTCTATGTTTCTATGGTTCTACAGGTTCTATGGGTCTATGTTTCTATGGTTCTACAGGTTCTATGTTTCTATGGTTCTACAGGTTCTATGTTTCTATGGTTCTACAGGTTCTATGGGTCTATGTTTCTATGGTTCTACAGGTTCTATGGTTCTATGTTTCTATGGTTCTACAGGTTCTATCGTTCTATGGTTCTACAGGTTCTATGGGTCTTTTGTTCTATGGTTCTATGTGACTATGGTTTTATGGCTCTAAGGTTCTATGAGACTATGGTTCTGTGGCTCTATGGGACTATGGGTCTGTGGTTCTATGGTTCTATGGTTCTACAGGTTCTATGGGTCTTTTGTTCTATGGTTCTATGTGACTATGGTTCTATAGTTCTATGGCTTTAAGGTTCTATGGTTCTATGAGACTATGGTTCTATGGCTCTATGGGACTATGGTTCTATGGGTCTGTGGTTCTATGGTTGTATGGCTCTATGGTTTTATATGGTTCTATGGTTCTCTTGGTCTGTAGTTCTATGGTTTTATATGGTTCTATTGGTCTATGGTTCTATGGCTCTATGGTTCTATGGCTCTATGGGACTATGGTTTTATATGGTTCTATTGGTCTATGGCTCTATGGTTCTATGGTTCTATGGCTCTATGGGACTATGGTTTTATATGGTTCTATTGGTCTATGGCTCTATGGTTCTATGGCTCTATGGGACTATGGTTTTATATGGTTCTATTGGTCTATGGTTCTATGGCTCTATGGGACTATGGTTTTATATGGTTCTATTGGTCTATGGTTCTATGGCTCTATGGTTCTATGGCTCTATGGGACTATGGTTTTATATGGTTCTATTGGTCTATGGTTCTATGGCTCTATGGTTCTATTGGTCTATGGTTCTATGCCTCTATGGTTCTATTGGTCTGTGGTTCTATGGTTTTATATGGTTCTATTGGTCTATGGGTCTATGGTTCTATGGTTCTATTGGTCTATGGGTCTATGGTTCTATGGTTCTATGGTTCTATGGTTCTATGCCTCTATGGTTCTATGGTTCTATGGTTCTATGGTTCTATTGGTCTGTGGTTCTATGGTTTTATATGGTTCTATTGGTCTATGGTTCTATGGTTCTATTGGTCTATGGGTCTATGGTTCTATGGTTCTATTGGTCTATGGCTCTATGGTTCTATTGGTCTGTGGTTCTATGGTTTTATATGGTTCTATGGTTTTATGGTTATATGGTTCTATGTGGTTTAGTGGTCTTTAGTGTTTTTACACAGATCTATGGACACAGGTCAGATAGTCGAACCCAGAGCTCACAGTAACCATGGTGATGCTGTGTTTATATTTTGGTCATGTTGATGATGTAATGTGTTTGTTGATGATTTTAAATTATATCAGATTTAGATTAAATAACTTTATTGATCCCATAGAGCAATAATTTGTAGTAATTTTCAGAGCAGTCACATTACACTGACACTGATGATATTAATGTTGATGTTAAATACACTATACAAATACATTTGCTTTGCCTTACTGTATTCTTTATTGTGAGTTTTCATATTCTTTGATCAGATGATTACCTATTGATTCATTGAACAAACTTATTGGTTGAATGAATGCATCGCGATAATAAATAAATTATTAGCTTCGTAAAGATGTTAATATTTTCACAGGCATATTTTTTTTGTTTGTTTGTCTGTTTGTAGGATTTGGTCAAAAGAACCTGAGTTTGACCACATTTTTAAAGGCGGTGGCTATCTGTACGGTGGCAATATACCGACATTCTATCTGTATGCAGGCCCCTCATTGGCCAGTTTAGGTCACATGATTAAGACTAACCCTAACACATGTACTTTGGTAAAATAGCACCAGGGGTTGTCCGTACGGCAACCGTACAAACAGACACTTTCAATGTTTAACCAAAGACATCAATGGAAGATTCCATTCAAATGTGGAGGGGATTTGATTAATATACAGATTCTTGATCAGTCTCTAAAATTTCATATTTTGGTTTGTTCCACCAGTTTTTATGAAATTGCACATTTTATTGTGGTTTTTGAAACATTGGGGTGTCCATACATTTGGACCTATATCCTTATTATTGGGGAAAGACATTAAAGTGTGAATGATCTGATGTTTGCTCTTATTTTCTAAAGCTTTCTGTCTTTCCTGGCTCAACAAAGTCAACCTTACATAACTTTGTCACGTCTTACCAAAATCTTGCGTCACTGAGAGTTTATTTTCCTTTTGCATGTAAGAGATCACAACCAGCTGCACCAATAGATGCTCAGAATACTTGAAAAGTCTGCGTTGGAACTTTGTTAGCTAACGACAAAACATTTGAGCCTGGCTTTCCCACTACGATACAACTACAAAACCACTGGAATCCTTCGAGGAGGAAAAGACTGAGGTATGTCTGCGTTGAGGACTTTCATTTTCAGGTACTTGGGGGTGGGGGTGGGGGTGGGGGTGTCTAGACTGTTCCTCCATCACTGTGTCTGGGCTTTTGTTGGTCTGGGCCTCAGATAAGAACCTTCACTCTATGCCTCATTAGCCCAGTGATCCCAGCACAGTGATGTGGAGCAGGTGAGGCTTCTGAGTGGTCGCCCCCCCTCGAGGCTCCAGAGAGAGAGAATTGGACTCTGATCCAAAGTTTGGCATTAATAAGCATTGGAAACTAACCACAGTATTAAGAGATGGAAACCATTAAGTGCCTTGTGAGTAGTTTTATGCTGTTTTTCCATCTGTACAGTTGGGGAGGGATTTGTTTTCATGTGTACCCAAAAGCCAGGCTGACATTCCACAATATAGCTGACTATTTAATTAGAAGCCTGGCTTTTTCCCTTCAGAAATCAATCTGTGGCACAGTCCACACACTACAGAAAATACTGTACTATGCACAGCATGCTTATGTTTTGTATCTGTATATTATTATGTTCTGTGTTTTTTGAATTGTGGAGTGTCTTTGAGTATTTGAAACCCTTTATAAATCAAACATATAATAAAAAATGTTTTATCATGAGACTATTTAATAAAGTGAGCAGCAGCAGCAGCAGTGCTTTGTGTTTCCAACAGCTGAGGATAAGTTACAGTAGAGCGTTTGGAGCTGTGCATGCGTTTATGTTGTAATGTGGTCTCATGCCAGCGTGCTGAGAAAATATGTGCGTTTTCATCTCTGGGATGTAGTGAGATGTAAAGCAGCTGTTTGTGCGCCTGGAGGGAAGCACAGTGTCTGGATGAAAAAATCACTTTCACCTGAATGTCTTAAAGAAAACGGGATTAGTCTGTGAGAAATCCTAATTTTCCTCTTCACATTTTTGTTTAATATCATTATTATTTTATTTTTCTGTGAAAAACAATGAGAAACTTAAAATAATCCGTTTATCTTAGGGTTTTTTTTCTCGTGGGGAAAGAGAATATATTCCATATGAAACAGAATATGCATTAACGTAGTCACCTTGGCAGGTTTCCAAATACTTCTAAAATGATTTCCATGTGTGGAAGAAAAAAAGTGAGTTTTCCTCAGGTCACACAAAATACCAGGAACTTTACCACGTTTACGATGAATGTGCCTGAAATTTTGTCCTCTTTAAATCTGCAATGACTTATTAATGAGGGAACTATAATTTATTCTGAACACAAGAAGAGCTGATTCGACCTTATTGTACAGTAACTGTGTCATGGTTTGGTGATGAGTCGATTTGAAAAACAAAAAACAAAAAAAAAAAAACACTCAATTTGGTAAACGATTAGACAGTGTATTTCTAAAAAAATATGCTTTACTAAAGATTAGATTGATGTTACAAAATGCATCATTTTGTTGGACAATATATCATTAAAAAAAAACTTGATTCTGTGAATAATAAAGCGCTACAAAAGCTAAATGAATACAAAATAAATCAAATGATTGTGTTACTCCCTGATTCTTATTAATCTTATTACACAGCTAGTTAAGTATTAGAAGATTACAACAATTACAACAAAAAATAAAATAAATGCTTATATTCAACATTTAAACTGTTGAATATAAGCATGTTAAACTTTAACATCAAGGTTAGACATACTTTAATTATGGGCGGGGCTCCTGGAGCAGTTAAGACACGCCCAGTATATATTATAAAATCTCAAAAAAACAATCAATTAATATCTTTTATTTATTTAACCAGGTACATCTCATTGAGATTTAAAACCTTTTTCACACACACACACACACACACACACACACACACAATGTAAGAAGACACCAAATCGTCACATACCACCATTCTTAGCCAATAGCAAGATTCAATTTTAGTTGTTAGGTTTCAAACCACAGAGGGCAGTTACTCTAACATTTTTACAATAAATTACAAAAAAATAGAAATATTTTGACTAAAAAGTAAAAAGTTGTAATATGTAAAAATTTCAAAATACATTTGTTTTCATTTACTTTCTAAAAGCTCTGTTACTAGTTTTTTAATCTTCCAACAGAAACTCATTGACATCCTGCTCAGTGGGTGTGGACCATGGACAAACTCCCTGGTGGAGTGAAGCTTTTATTTTTAGAGCTCCCCCTGCTGACTGGCTGCAGTATAGGTCATAAACCCCGCCTCCTCAATGATGGGATGTGGGTCAAACTGTAAAGTTAAAATACTTGTCACATAATGTTTTTCCAAAGCTAAACTCTGCTGTGATCATTAGTTATTATCACATTGTGTTCAAGTGCTCATTTTTCTGTGAACTTTGTTTTAAATAAGTTATTTGAGGTTGAAAAACGAGATTTGACGTCATATATGGCAATGATTGACAGTCGTAGCTCTCTGTGTGAATATCAGTGACGTCGTGAAGAAAAGCAGAGACGACATTTAATTAGATATTAAAGTGTAAATAAATGGTGGTTTTGTTCTAACCTTTATGATTTGAACAAGACGTTGGTAAAATGTATATATATATAATCTATGGATGTGTACCTACTACCTATCAATGCTCGGAACCCAATCTTCTATTTGGGGCCAAAGGGGGCCCATTTCCCCAGGGGTGCCAGGAGGCCCCCAGGGGCCCCATTTTCCAAATGACTACTCCTCCATTAGTACTTGTTAGATCAGAATGCAGTTTGGTATGAATACTCTATGAATGAATGATGAGATGCTCAGAGCCCTTTTTTTGAACTGGGGCCCACCCTCCATTTCCGGGAACATAGTCGTGTGATATATCGTTTCAAAGGTAATTCAACGTAGATTATGATTATACCAATAAATGAATGAGGTCCATTACTCTATGTGCCATGGGGACGCCAGCGGACTGAAATCTCGGGAAAGTGGTACGTGCTATTCGGCGCGAAGACGTTCTGCGGGCCCGGCCGTAGTTCATCCGAACTTGTTTTCACATGAACTTCATTACATGTACTCTTGCCAATCATCTCTCAATGCTGCTCTTTGTCCACTGTAATCTCTGGATCCTTCAGAAGCACTAGCTTCAGTTTCACGTTGAAGAGTATCTCAATGAGTTTGGAAAGCATTTGAAGGGGGGGTGGGGGGCTGTTATATCATCCCAGCGTGTTCCTCAGATCCAGGGCTTATCTTGACAATGAGTAAAGTTGGCTTTGCTGCAAGTGAATGGGCCTTTTTTTCTTGAACCTCCGGATGTTATTCAAACTGACATGTTCAGTATCATTGGATAACGTGTGTTTTTACAGTGACTTTCCTTAAGATGCTGAATATCTTCATGCTGTGTAAAAATGAGCTGATGACGTAAACTTGAATCCGAATCGCTTGGTTTCCTTCTGTGACAATCCAGGACAGGCAACGGTGTGATAAAATCCCAACAACTTCCGTGCTTCCAAAGATAAGCCTGCTATGCACTTACAAGACAGGAAGTGATCTGGGATATCAGCCTTTCAAAGCAGGCCGAGCCAAGCCAAGCAAACTTCACTGATGTGCCGACCTGTGGTTTTTAATCCTCACACAGCCTTCCCTTTCCCCCCCCCCCCCCCCTAAATAAGATCTCACCTGTCCACACCAAACGGCACCTCAGGTTAGTCTTTTGATCTGCCTGAGCTTTTTATTACAGCGTACAGAATATGTTACAACTTCAGCCCAACAATGAAAGATTTGTTTGGTTTAAATGCACGTCTCTGGATGTTTGATAACCTGCTTAGATCTCAACGTTTGGCTTCAAAACAAAGTGTCGGTGTGGATATACGAGAAGATTCTTAGGAGGAAGAAATTAGTGGACGTCGGAAAAAGGGCTGAACACACGGGAGCAAAAAATATCACTAGAGTCGGTCAGAAGCTCAAATATATTCAAAAACAAAACAAAAAATCTTACTGCACAAAGAGACTTTTATTCTTTTAATCAATAACTGTTAGAATCTATCAGCAATTAATTTTTAAACTTAAAAAGAGGAGCAACAAAGAACACTTATATTGAATATACAGGCACATAATCATAACTAGGAATGACTGATGAAAACAATTTTACAACAAAATACAACATTAGGGTGAATATTAGAGGCTTTAGTTTAAGGGAACTTTTTTTGTAATGTTGATCCTTCTTTCATTTTGGATTTGCACAATGTCAGTTTCAAATAGGAAATATACTTATTTTTACATAAATATTTTAACCAGGTTTTATTGTTACAGGGTATTGTAGGTAAAGAAGTAGATGCTTAAAAAAAGACATCATGGTGAGGATGTGAGGCCCTATTTTTAAACTGTAATTTGTAATACAGCAGGAAAAAGCCCAGTACATGTGACAGACTAGACATATTATCACACAAAATGTGAAAAGTACCAAATTATCATCACCTACTGTTTAATATAGAAATATATCCAATCCAACATTGTATCCTGATTTAATAACTGGACTTTATTTTGAAAATTATCCTATAGTTCACCTGGATCTTCACCACATCCTGACGATTTCAAGCTTGGAAATCACAGTTTGAAGTCTTACACTGCGTTGTTGATTTTTGAAACATTAATTTCCGTAATTGAAAACAATAATGCGTACGGTAATAATAAAGGTAAAGATTGAGGCAAATGGAATGTGCACAGATTAAACAATTAAAAATCAGTCTGTGTCCTCCAATCAGACATAGGAACCCAAAATAATGAGTGAAATTTGCAAAAACAAATTAAAAAGACGCATTAAATGCTTCAGGCATCATGACACTGGTACATAAAAATACACCCTCCGTATATTCCACTGTGTGATATTGAGTGAAATAAGTTGGATGCAAGATGTTGAAACGTGTCGTGCAAAGAAACTCACAACACACCTGGTCAGCATCACAGAAACGGGTTAGAAAGCAAAGTAAATAATAAAAAAGTTCATCTGCAGTCCTCAGACATTCTTCAAGGACACATTAGCTTTATAATAATAGATTTCAAATGTACATGTGGCCTCAGTATAAACTCAGACAGCCTCTGATCTGTAGCTGCTAGTGAAGAATAAAAAGGTCAGGACTTAAGGTCTAATAGTCTGTAAGAGACGCGAGATAAAGGCTCTTCTAGCGTAATCTGTAAAATGCATAAGCAAAAACAATTTCTAAATATGTTTTATAAAAAAAACAAGGTCACATCTACTGTACAAACACTTCTACAGAGAAAACTCTGTAGTTACCAATTATTAAGAAAAAAGTACTCATTATTTCTGTCATCTAAATTGTGGATACTTGACATTAAAACAGCTACAAAGTATTAATATGACCTGTTTTTTTTAAAGATGACAATATGAGGACTCTGGAGATAGAAATTCCAAGGGAATGTTTTTGTCCCACTTCGTAAAAGTCACAGCATTGTTGTCTTTTATTCTGAAGGGGTTTTCGGGGCATTCACAGTGATCCTTTCACACAAACTCTCCTCGGAAAGGAAGTGACTGAATGTTTTGTTGCCGCCAGCGACAGCGCAGCCTGGCCAGGGGCGTGTCCTTGGGGTTTTCAAACTCAGAGAAGCCCAGCTGGTTGAGGATGTCATAAACTCCAGCTCTGGCCGCCACCTAGCAGAAAAAACAAACAACTTTTTAATTAACATGGCAACACGTCTTTTTATTTGTCCATCATGACGCAACGAACACTGGATGTGATGCGAGTGTCATTCTTCCTCCTACTTTATTCTAAACAAAGCAGCTCCACTAGATGCACCTGTTTGAAAAACTGTGATATTAAGTGAAATTGGATGAAAAATGCTGTGCAAAGAAACCACCAACAACCCAGTCAGCAACATAGCAACAGGTTAGAAAGCAATGTAAAAAAAAGAAAGCATAAGCCCATCTGAGACGCTTTTACATTTATTTTAATATTATTACAGTAGAAAGCACAAACATTTTATTTGTATTTACTTTCTGTTACGCTGAATCATCTTTTATTATAATAACGCTTGACGTTCAGTTAGGATGCTATTACATCTCCCTGTCACTTTCAATACATCCTTCCTTTAACAACAACGTCTCCATTACTTTCTCTTCTTATTGCACTGATGGATGAAAAAAGAACATCCTTCATCAATTCAAAAATACAGTAGACTATTTTAGTACTTCAGTTTCCCGCTTAAACAAATTAAAATAACTACAAGGAAACCAACATGTTTATCAACCTTGGAAGTACTTTTTTCAAAAACCAAAAATATGAAAACTTCGTACTTAAAAAGATGAAGGAAAACATGTTTGCTTGACAGCCTCGGAAAACCATTATTAGGAAAAAAACCCATGTTCTCCAGATTTCAGTTGGAATGAACCAAAGTGAAACATGGTGAGATTTTCCTTCTGCATTCATGTCAGGACAAGTGGAACACTGACTCACAGGCTGCTGTGGTTGCCAAGCGCCGTTAAATAAGTGCTAAACAACACAGAGTCGGAAACAATTGGCCTTAAAGCCAAATGATACAATACGAACCAACAATAGTCATTCATTTCACTGTTAAAACTAATCTTGATCCCCATAAAAGAGGCACAGATCATAAGTTAACATGAGAGATTTAAAAAATAAATATATACTTTTTTACTGTGTTTACAAAAGTTTTAATTTTTCCATTTCTTTAAATTGATGGTGACTCGACATTTAAGTAATTCAGAGTTTGTTTGCCTCAAACTGAGCAGCCCAACTATTAATGTAATAGATCTGATGAGATCGTTCAAGTTTGTGGGGGCGTGGCTTGACAGGTCTTTCTGACATTGTGAACTGCAACTTTAAATAGGCCTCATTTCAGAGACAAATGTAAAGAAATAATGTTTTAGTTTTAATACTACAGAAGCTGCGTTTCCATTTCCCTGGGAAATGCGTAAAATCTAAATAATGCAATAAAAATGAATAATGGAACACCTGAATTCTGAAAAACACTCAAATATCACTAAAAAGTTTTGACGCTTTCATGAGGAGGAATTTCCTACGTTTCGATATTGAAATGTGTTGTAAAAATGCTATGGAAACACTTATTCAGCAAAGAAACATCACAGGATGTGACGTACCTGGTCACATGAGTAAACGTGACACGGTACGTGTGGACAGAAGAGGAGACACAGACATTTCTTAGCGTTATACTTAATAATAGTTACCGCCACGTTAGACGTGAAACAACAAAGGAATGCAGAGTGTTCTAAGCAGGTTTGGAGCGTCCGTCTTTCTGCAGCAAAGTCTCATGGGCGTTATGAGGCTCCTCCCCAAAACAACCTTCAATGGAAACACGCTCAAAGCACAATTAAACTTTGTCAAAAGCACCTTTTTCTGCTGAATACCAATATATGTGGGTATGAAGTAGAGCTGTTTATTGATTATGGTCCAACTCTCAACATTTTAGTCAAACTATTTACATTTGTCGTATTTAGTTGATAAATGTCAGTTACCGCCCTCTATGGGTAGAAACCAGGATATTACAATAGATTTTTGCTATTGGCTGAGAACAAGATCATGTGACGTTTTGGGACCATCTTGCGTCACAAACAAGTGCTGTTAGCCCCGCCCCTTTTATAATGACTATCATCTGTGGGCTCTACAATCTGTGGTGAGTAGGTTGGACTTAGAGACAAGTGACTAGAGGTATACTGAGTAATGAGTGGCTAGTTAGCATAGCATTGGAGATTTTATAGTATGAAGTGGGCGTGTCTTAACTGCTCCAGGAGCCTCGTCCATAATCAAGTCATTTTTTAAATTCTCCTCCTAGTGGCAGGTCAGGAGAAAGCAGGGGTTTAATTACTCTAATGAGAAATGTTGTTTGACCTTTTCACCAATTGATTTTAAATTTATTAATAACAGCATAAAAGTACTTTTCTGAACAATTTTATTCCTTAAAATGCGACCGATGGAGCAGATGGTGTCGACCCAAAGTGACGTAGCACATTCTTATTTTTGTCTTTTGATAGAGCTTTCAATCATATTTGACTACTTATTACTTAGGTTTAATGAAGTAATATCAGACTGGGACACACCACTACCAGTGTTGATGTGCTCACTGGCCCAGTTACAGGACAACCCTGCAGTGACAGGGCTGCAGGCCACAATCATTAGCCAATCACCAGTGACCGTGGCAACATTGACAAAGCCAACAGCCCGAGGCATCGATCAGTGCTCGTCACCATCGCCTCACATTCTTTTTGGAGCTCTCACTGGTACGTGTTGTTCTGTTGCTTTCTAGGGCTCCATGTCTACGTGTGTTTGATCTAGAATCCCATTAAAAAGCAAAAGCCCAGTGTTCCCAGTCAGCATGAGTCAGCTGACATGGAGCGTTTGGTGAGGCCTTTATCCATTGTGTTATTTATTTAGATTGTTTGCACATAGGTATGTAAAATGTGCAACGAGGCAACTGGTGGCACGGGGGCCACATGTGACCCTCAGCCTAATTTCATGTGGTTCCCAAAGTAAACATACACAATGACAGAAAAATACACAAAATAAAAGCAAAAATACATGAAAGAATTACAACATTGCAGGAAAATACAGAGAAACACACAGAAAAAAAAATTAAATATATATATATGACATATATATATATAGAAAACTACAACAAAAATGAACAAAATGACAAAAGTAATACACAAAATTTACAAGAAGACAAGAAAAACGAAAACAGAAATACACAAAAAATTACCCCAAAAAATGCAAAATGACACACGCACAAATACACAATAATAATCATATAATTTATAGGAAAAATACACAAAAGAACTACAGAAATGCAGAAAATGTTTCACAACCAACAAGACAACAACAAACATACACAGAATGACTGAAAAACACACAAAATAATATAAAAACTCTGTTTCCTGTATTAATGCTCAGATCGCTCATCATTCTAATACTGACATGAATGTTGATCAAACAAAAGTTGCTGTTGTGATAAAAGTTGCCGACCTCTGGTTTATGACTTTTTTTTTCCTGCCCATTGTTTGTTTGAGCTTTTTACAGTTTAAAAAAAAATGTATTCCATTAATGTAAAAATGAGTCCCGTTAAGTACTGGTATTTATGATGTAATTCTGCTAACAAACAAACAATACAATACAAACAAATATTAGCTCCTTGGTGGAGGTAAAAATCCTACTCACGGTTCAAAAATAAGTCAAACTGAATGTTGCTGGAACCAGCACTGGTCTGATTTGAAGATGAAATGAATATTTGCATTTAAATATTAAGTAAAGTATTTAAATAGTAGTTTGTAGCAAACAGGAAATAAAGATAAATTCTGCCTCTTCTGAGAGAATTCCTGTATGATTTATGGACGTTATGTAGGTGGATGGTTTATCAAAAGCAGGTTGTAACTCACTGTATTACACACAATATAAAGGGGATCTGATATATTGTTTGCATGTTGAAAAAATATTGTCCTCAAAGTCGTTAGAGACGTTTTTTCCTTGAGGCCGTGTTGGAGATGTGAGGAAAAACCTCAGAGATCTAGAAATTGAAATCTGTGTTTGCTAATCCAAAACGTGGATGATTATACAATGGCAGGACTTGTGTACAGTGCATACCATGCATGCCTGCAGGAGAGGCACCCTATCAGTCACTCCAGCTGTTTTGATGTGTGGCACAGAGGCCTCCCTGTCCCCCCCACACCGGCCCCGGCCCCCGGTATGTGCAGCCTTTGAGATTGCCGACTGTGGGAAAGACCAGCGCTGCGTTTCGCTTTCTGCTCCATCTGCCTAATCAGTATTGGCATTGGTGATATCGTCAATGCAACATGAAACATAGCTTTCCAATAGCTTTGATTAATGTCGCCCAGCATCACACACACCAAAAACCTCCAGGACATTTCACCAACGTAGAGCAACAAAGGAGGATAGCACTAGCTAGCTTTCCTTCACAGATTTTCACTATTTAAAAACAATAACTCTAAATGTCGACAAAGTATAATTACGCTTTGAACGTGTTTTCATTGAACATTGTTTTGTATTTATTTTACTTGTCTGCGCATGATGTCAAAGGTCAACACTACAATAAGTGTAATGTTTTAAACACAGCAATACATGTTTTGTTATTGCAAATAAATAAATGAATTTATTTTATTGCATAATTGTGACCATCACCAGCCCTCCCTAAGGAAGGGTAAGAAACACTTTATTATAGGGAGAATATAAAAAGGGAGAGCAGTGTTACACCTGGGTGGGGTGGGGGCGGGGCAGGCACTAATAATTTCTGTCCACACGTACCACACCATGTTTTCTTGAACAGAAGTGGTCATGTGACCAGGTATGTCCCGTCCTGTGACGTGTATTTGTGTAAAACGTGTTTCCATAGAGCTTTACGACACATTTAAATTTTGAAACGTCTGAAATTTTTTAGCGATATTTCATTGTTTTAATCGAAATTCTGGTGTTTTTATTGCTTTATTTAGATTGTGCGTATTTTCAAGGTTAATGGAAACACAGCTATTTACATTTACCAAGAGTTTGTTTGCATCAGAATTAAGGATGGACCGATCGATCGGTAATAATGTGATTTATTCCATTATCTTGGCCCCCTGCTTGTCAGGCCTGTGTTATCTGTGGACATAACGGACCTATTACAGTCAGTCTGATGCATCACATGTATCTGCTACTCATAACAGCAATAACAAGTCCTGAGTGAACGTGCTGCGAATAATTTCCATGACAGTTGTCTTAAAAGCCACATTATCTCAGTCCTGCAGTGCATCCTGCCTTTTGGTTCTACATCTAAGGACGACATTTAAAACACGCCAACAATCGGAAACACTCTGACACATTAAGTACCTGTACATAAAAATGTCAACTCTAATCCTTTGAAAGCGAGTGATTCTTTCTAACGTGAGATGACACAAAAGTATTGTATAAAGAGGATGAAATATGTCACAGTAATGGGTTTTTAATCCTGCAGTAAAACAACAACATTATGCAGTAAAAAAAAACCTAAATGAAACATCCTCTAGTTGTCCACTAAATGTCTACATCAACATATTCCCACATAAATTGTGAGTAATGTTTAGTGTGTGCATGTGTGCACCAACAGACCACTCATTTGTTTGGAATGCATAGAAAATTCCAGATTTCAGTGTAGGCTGGGGAACATCTGGCTAAACGATTAATGCATCTGCACCTAAAAAACAACAAAACAAAACACAGACAATCTGCAGCTGAGCGTGCACGAGGACCAGCCAGTAAATTCCTGAAAGAAAATTCAAATGAAACTTGACATGAGTGCACGATGTTCACAATCTCTGCTTTTGAGTGTGAAAAACAAACTTTAAATGCCTTTGCTACATAGTAAACTAAACGTGTGTGTGAAGTCGAACATTACGTAATGTGTAAATCACACACACGACATTAAAGAGTATATTTCCTAAAAATTCCACAAAGCACCACTGATACATGTGCTACTATGAAGCATTCATTAAAGGCTTTTGCATTTCATTTGAATGAAAATGGGAAATTAGAATTTTTAAACATATTACTTAGATCAAAAACGAGATGTGATATTTCAGTAACAATTTATTTGAAGTTTTATACATAAAGGCTGATATTACGCTGTCATTAGCATGAATATTGTGTCATGAAGGCTGTCATCAAGTGTTGTTCACTAAATTCTATGTTGGCATTTTTAGGCGTAAGTGGAAGTATCTAGTGGAGTTTGGTAGCGTTAGGGTAACGAACGACGCCTTAGTCATGCTAATGACAGCATAATGTCAGCCTTTATGTATAAAACCTGTGTGTTACTGATATTTCTTATAATTAAATGAATGATTAGATTAAGAGTTCTAAAACCTTCTTTTATAAGTCAGTTTATTGCATCTTTTTTGTAATCTAATTAGTTTATGTAGTTTTTATTTATTTATGAGATGAGATGTTCTTTATTCATTCCTGTCCAAGAAACATGAAAAAACAATCACATATGACATGGGAGGACAGGAGCGCAGAGAAACTGTGGGTTCACCACTAAAGCAGCGCCCCCGTTTTTTCTTAGATGAAAAGAAATGTTTTTAAATTAACGCATTCATTTGTTCAATTATATCAGAATGTAAATATTCACCTATTCTCACTTGTGTGGTGGGTTGTTTTACTGTTTAATGTTGTATGAATATAAATATAGTCATGTTAACAATATAGGCTCAGTTTAATACAGTAAAGAAGATGTGAATTGGAATTGGAATGAATTGGTGTGAACAAACAAAGCCTCACTAAATGAGTTTGGTATGTGTGTACCTCCTCCATCCAGACAGTGAAGGAGCGCTGCCAGGAATGCTTTTTCTCCAGGTGTAGGTATGTGTTGAAGAGGATGAGGTAAATGTAGCGCTCCAAGTACTGCAGACTCCTCAACAGCAGCTGCTGACTCTCCTTCTCCGTCTTTGCACTTTTCATCTACCGTGAGTAAAAGAAAAAACATTTTATCTTCCAATGTTTCTTTTTCTCCCATAGAAAAGCAGACAATCACCACTGTGGTGATTCATAATAGTGAATAATATCCTTTTACATCATGTGACCTGCTCCATCCCAGCTTTTCTACTGAAAATATCACTGCCAAGAAGAAGCTTTTTCTCTTTCAGCCACTTGTGTTAAAGCACAAATAAGCCATTATTTCAAAATAAATGTTACAAAAAAAACTATTTGTCATTTTTTAAGTAATTCATATGAAATGTTTGAAAGACATTAAGTCACTAGTCTACATTATTTAAGAAGAAAAGCGTTAAAATGCTTCAGAACCTCACATAGCACATTTTGCAACATCACATACTTTGTAAAGTTAAATTGAAACATGAACAATCTAAATGTAAGGTTGAATGAAGTTTCCTTTGAAATTGTCACTTGAGAGATAAATCTATATTCTTTTATACTTGTTTTTATTCATACAGTGATCCAGTATAAATCTAATCAAACAAGTATTTAATATTATTTATAGAGAACAGTCAAACAGTGTCCTTTACAGTGTTTATGTATTTCTGAGATATTTATTTGATAGCTTATTTTGTATTAAAATACTCATTTTAGCATAAAAAGCTCAGTTAGATGATCACTGAGTCCATCTTAACACAGACCTTCATCTAAACAAGCCACACGACAGAACTCACTCACACGTGCTGTCCACATATTGTGCAGCTGTTTGTGTTAATAAATGTGGCTGTGTCAGAATAATCTTTCTAGTAAGACTTTATTGAGTTAAAAATATCAAAATTTATATCGTATATCTCCATTTTGAGAAAAAATATTGAGATATGAGTTTTGGTCCATATTGCCCAGCTCTACTTTAAAGGCTTAAAGGACATTTGTATCGCAGTCGGTCCAAAAATATGGGCACCTCCATTCTTTCCCCAAAAAACTGCAATAAAATGCACAATCCAGACCCGATTCAGATGAAACTCAGTGAGGTGATTGAGGAACGAACCCGACATAACTGAACACAATTTTACCAAGATCAGTCAATTATGAACTGAGATGTGAACTATCGGAATTTATTTTTATTTTGAACCTGACCCACATCTATATATTGTAAAATAAGCATTTAGTCTAAAAACTCCAAGAAATAAATTGATAAAACATGTTGGTAAATGACAGGTGGGAACGTACAAAATCAAACACTTGACAGCTGAAGTTGTTATTAAAGTCATTCCAGCAGCTCTAACAGATCCATTATAACCCACAGCCCTTTCACTGAAAAGAAACACCAGTAAATGGTCTCTATCGACACCTGAACAGGCTGGCATTCATCATTTCAATAGGCCAGTTTTATGACGTTGATTTAACGTCAATTGTGTCTGATTGCTCGCACTATTTTCAAGACTCCAGGTGACACGGTCTGGTTTGCTGAGTGAAAAGCGTCAAGTGAACCAGAAAATAGTCAGCAGTAGACAAAAGAACATGGAGGTCTACAGCATATATTGATTCACTTTTAGCACACCCTGAGGAATTTTCCATTTCTCAATGAGCATTTGGACTTTTCTTTATGATCCATGAGAAAACATTATCACAAAAAAGAAGACATTCACAAAGACGGTGGAGGTAATTGGAAAAGTGAAAAGTGCACCATATTACCATCATTCCAGAGTTGAATGACAGACCAAAGAGAGATGGGGGTAAATGAGGTTTCCTGTCCATTTCTAAACAGCTGTGGTTGAATCCCATAAGAAAACGCACTGATGCAAACTATAGACATGCTGCCAGTTGTCATGTGACTTCTTAAAGGGATCCTCCACTTTCTTAACAAATGTGGCCTAAAACCTTTGAAATGTCATTATTAGATCAACTACTACAGTGCCCATCTAAAGTATGTATTCATATAGTGGGAGGAGCTTAAGTAGAGTTAGCAATTATGGTCAAATGAGTATGTGTTTGAAGGTTGGATGTACAAAAAGGTGTACATACTCTGTTAATGGACTAAAAGGCCGATTGTCATCATCAATGACGTCATTTCAACATGGCGGCGCACAGGCTCTCTAACGGTAAAGTAGTCCTATTTTTAAAAGTTAATAAAACGAATATGGTGCAAAATAATGAGTTTTGTTAGGCATAGATCTACTAATAAGGACATTTCAAAAGTTTTAGACCAAATTTGTAAAAATAGTGGAGGATCCCTTAGGGCAGGTAAAAAGTGCAAACCTTTTCACCATGTGCACCTTGCACCCCCGGGGAGCTTTTCTTTGTCATTCATGTTTTTACCCTAAATTCCACAGAGCTGGCAACAAACACACACACAAACACACACACAAACTACATAATTTACACCTAAATCTGTGGAACACCAGAGCTGTGGTCGCCCTCCGTCCGTCTGCATCTACTGAGCCACAGACGCTTATCCCCCGCTCTGAAATTCCTTTAGAAAACAATATTGGGCAATGTGTGGTGAAAAAAAGAAAAAGAGCTTATTTCTTCAGAGCCATAGAAAGATGATAGACTTGGAATTGACTTAGAATCAAAAAGAATAAAAAAAAAAAAAAATCGCTGTCAAAATGTAAACCTTCCGTAATAACAATATATAAATGGTTTAATATATGAACTATCTTACTAGAATTAGTGTTTTGGTTTTAAATACACACAAAATCTAAATTCATAAATTCAAAGTATTTGTCAATGTTGTTTGAGAGAAATTTTAATTTGTTAAGAATCAGTGATTAATGCTAGATTAATATCCTATGTTGAAAGTGAGTAGAAGAAGAGGTTAAACATACAACTGTGAAGAGAGTTGAGGAATGTTAGAAACATGAATCCACAGAGCGAAGACAAAGGTTACGAAAAGCTACAGATGACAAAGCATTTTAAATGTGAGATACTTTAGAATGAACCTGTAAATATATCACATTAACTTTCTGAGGGAGACTAAAATGCTCTAGTTTATTTGTTTGTATATTTTACACAAATCAGGCAGAAATAAATCTGTTTTTACAATTATTCATTCTGCCTCTGTGCCACATTATGCTGCTGGCTGGCCTTCAGAAAACGTCAATTCTTGACTGGTGTAAAGAGAAATGTACTCTGTTGAATATGCCTTTGAATTATCTTTTCAGAAAATGGAAACATGTCAACAAGGTTCAGACAAAACATCACAGGAATCTCTGGGAAAGCGTTGGTGCCTGCAGGCAGCAGGTGTAAGAGTATTACAAATAAACACCACCCACTTATGAAACATTCTGCTTGACTCTAGCCCATGTCAAAGGCTGACATACAGGCTCATAAGATAATAACGTACCTAAGAAGAGCAGAGGAGACCAATCTCGTTGTCTCAACCATAAAAAGTAAACTAAAAGAAAAAAGAATGTCTACAATATCTGTCCTTCTCTGTTCTGACATATTCTGACAGGTCAATCACTGGCTAGATACGAGTATTCATTCATCAAAACATCACATTTGGGTTCTTGTATTGCTTACTGTTCCCTGTGACCTCTGTCCATCATGTACACACAAACATCTAACAAAACTAAAGGGTTCCAGGTTATCTTGATTCTCATTATCCAGCTGTGACGCAAATGATTAGATATATTCAAAACGGTATGCACATCTGGGAAAACACTATTAACTCACTCACGGCCATTGATGTAAATATACATCATTTAAAATTAAAACGCTCTTTGCCATTGACGTAAATATACGTCAATTGTGTTTTTCAACGGGGGTTGCTAGGAGACAGTGTAACGGAGTTCTCTCATGAATATCAGGCTTGTACTATGATGTAACAACCAACTAGTGCCATGTGGGTGGCAGCAGTGCACCTTTGGATGAGAGATCAGGGGGAGAAAAAAGGAGCTTACGAGGCAGAAAATGGCGCTATGAGAGTTGAAGGTGAAGCTCACAGCAGTGCACACTGAGCATGTGTGGAACTAAGTGGACTATTGAGAGTGTCGTAATAGTGAAAGAAAATGATCAACAAACCGGGGCAAACGGCGAGACTCAACATGTCGGGAGTAGGAGGAAGTTGCGTATGTGTGGAGACTGACGGGGGGAGAGACTTGGCGGAAGGCCAAAACACGGAACCTGATAGTAAAATAACTTAACCATCAAAAGCTCGGTCTCAGTGTTGTTTTTGTAGTTTCTTAGAAGGAATGTTGAGATGTCACTAACGCAAAAAAAATGTGCTTCAAAGTCACTGACAGGATTTTTTAGGAAAAGCCTTTTTCAGCTTTTTGTCAGAAACTGGCGTTTTGTGTGAAACTACCTATATTCAAATGCTTATTACAGAAGGTAGAAACAAATAGTTTCTGATGAAAGTAGAGAGTCTAATCTTTTCAGAATCTGGTTTCATAGTACAAAATATTCTGTGGGTTTTTAAAAATCAGTCACAATGCTCTAAAATGATGGCAGTGAATGAGTTAAAGAAACGATTGGATAATTGTTTATAAAAGCAGAGATTCACTTAGCCTAATGGCCTAATGGCTCAAGGTCGTAGCGGAAATGAATTAATCCCAACATTATTACTGCATTTCGAGGAATGCCTGATCCAATTTATTTGTAGCTTTCAGAAAGCTTTGGAATTTGAATTACAAGCATGAGCAGGCAAGGAAAAGAGGATGTGTCGGATCGTCTGTTTGGTGAATAAGGAGATGAAAAAGAAACTGTAGAGAGCCACAGGTGAGACCCATTCTTCATCCTGAGCAAAGACGGTATTTTCACATTTGGACTGGTTAAAAGAACATTTTCACCTTGGAATTTATTCCAGCTTCTGCTCCAGTGGTTTGATTATTGTCTGTTTTAAAACCGTTGAAAAAGCAGTCACAGCTTTTGGTTTTAGCGATGCAACCTGAACGCATGTTTATAGAAATATATGGCATGCTTCTGTATTATTCATATTCAAATTATTTTGAAAATGAAAAGTTATCCTTCTGATATCGACCCCCTGTATCACTGCGGGGGCCACAAAAATGTGATGGTATCTGATCCGAGGGCCACATTATCAAAATTTATGTCAGCAGTTAGAAAAATTACTGGTAATTATTTTGTCAGTTTGTAGTCATTACGTGTGTGTTATTTTTTTGTAATTTTGTGTATTTTTCTGCACTTTTTGTGTTGAATTGTGTGTTTCTGGGGTCACAATTTATGTAGTTATTTTCTGTATTTTCCTGTCATTTTGTATAATTTTGTTGACAGTTTGTGTGTCTTTGGAGCTATTCTGTAAAATGTTGTTTCTTTTGTGTGTTTTCGTCTGTCTTTGATGTCATTTTGTGTATTTGCAGAATTTTTGTGCATTTTGCTGTCGATTTGTGTGTTTTGGGAGTTATTTTGTGAATTATGCTGGGCTTTATATTCCTTCCAACTTCTTGAAATACAAGTTTTGGGGGCCGCACAAAATTAGACCAAGGACCACACTTCATACTGGGAATGTTATTGAATTATTCAGAGAATTTTCCACCCAATTCCAAAAAGTTTGGTTTATATTTTAGCTATGACACATGATGCTACAGTAATTCTAAACATTTCACTCCCCAAATACAAATTCTAAAAATCTTCAGAAATAACTGATAATGATGCTGAACTTTGATGTCTATGGATGTTTATAGAAACCAGATCCTGTGGAATCAACAAACATCCTGGTTCTATCCGTAATACATCCAGCACACATTACCATATCCCACATATTACACTAATTTCTCAACAGTTGATAAAATTCTTATCAGGAAATCCAAAGGATTGCTGGAGAAATATGGAAATAAATTGGTAGACGAGCTCTGACGGGGGGTGGGGACTGAACACAGAGGCGCACACATCTAATGGAGCGGTCCGTGTGTCTAACATATGGAGCCAATTACCAGCTGATGGGGTTGCAAAGGTAAAAAGGCCAACGCGTATTGGCCCTTCCCACACATTTGCACAAACAGCACATTCATCAGATCCTACAAGTAAAGCTCCCACCCAAATCCTAAACCAAACGTGTCTTTAGTGGACAGGCAGCCTACACATGGCTCCTTGACTCAATGTATAGACATCTCTAAGTCTAGTTGCTATAGATGCAGGTTTTCAGCTTGGTTCATTTGGTGGATGCAAACCAGGCCCAGATATAATTTGAAGATGAGTTTCAAGACGAACAAAAAAAATATATATCAATAAGGATATTATTAAGGACGGCGTTAGAGAAGATCCACTAACTATATCTCTAAGTGATCTTTTTTTAAAAATAAAAAACGTTCTAACTTGGTTCCTTAGGTTTACACAAACTATTGTTATGTGAGGTGAACACCACATTCAAAAAACGATGCATTTGGAATATATAAAAATATCTAAGGAATGACCTTTTTTATTTTATTTCTCTATTTTTTATAAGGACAGTGCATATTAACATAACAGCTCAACTGTAGAATATGCCCGAGTTAGCCAAAAGGCTAAAACCTTACTTTCAGAATCTCACTGTGAGGGGGAGGAGCCAGGCCATGAAGGATTTTATATGCTAGACTGATATTTGTGAACTTAATCAGATTTTCACAACTTAATAAATTGTATTTAGACAGAATATTGCAGAGATGAAAATGACGTGGTTCAAGTGTGGATTGTATTGGTTTTAAAGTGGTGTGGTTGGCCTGGGACCAGCTGGTGAGGCAGTTGAATGCATAAACATTTTGGCTGCTCGGGTGGACATTGAGTTTATGACGAATCAAAAATTGGATGGATTAAATTTTACTTTGTGAGTTTTTTTTAATTTGTAACTAAATTTTTTTATTGGGTATATATTTAAAACACTATTACACAAACAAATAAAAAGAACAAAATAAGATGCACTGAGTTTGTCTCAGTTCCTGTATTCTGTCAGTGTTCACAAGTCCTTTCCAGTTTCTTCTTCTTTCACTTTTTATCACTGTGATGAATAACATCCACTTCTACTATTTATTGTTCATCTGCATTTCTTGTAGTCTCAAGCAATGTGTCACTTTTTCCATGATGTAGATTTCCTCTATTGTTTTCGATCCACTCTGCCCCACTTCCTCGTAATAGATTTCTTTGTCACTATCAAAAGGATTTTTACCCTTATTCCAATATATCCATGACGACAATTACAAATTACAGAGACAAAGTGATGTGAAGCTCAATGGAATATTTGATCATAGAATTTTCTGCATGTTACAGTGCACAGTTTTTCAAAGAGAAACAATTTTCTGACACAAAATATGTGACTGATCTGCATCTTGAAGCCCATTCTCTCCAGCATGGTAGACTCGTATCGAGACATTTACTCTTGACCTTGGTTGTAATGAAAAACAGACGAAATTCTTCCAATAGAATTCCCTCCTTGTCCGTGAATCAGTGGATGTTTGACGTGTTTTCCACATAAATTCACTGAATCTTTAGTAGTGTTGCTTTACCAACTTTCATTTAGTAGGTCTTTAATTATATCAATGATATTCATTCAATAATGAATTTCTTCTGACCCGTTTATTCTTGTTCGGAGTTATGATACAAGTTGCAAGTAGCTAAACACTAACCATGCAGCCTTTAATTAAATATGTAAATTTCATACACATTTTTTTGTTTTTCCAGCTGTTATATCGTCAAGGGACACTAAACCCAAAAGACAACTCAACTGAAAGACGAGTAGAAATAAGAGGTGATTTAGAAGCTGCAAATGCAATAAAAGGCATTTGATGGTTCTCATCGGGGCATCAACTCACCTGTTTTGGCCAATAGTAACATCCAAAATGATGCAATAACTAGCATTTTTAAAGTCAGATTTCTGTTTTCCTGGTCATTCAAAATCCTTCAGCTGTAAGGTTCCTGATCTTTTTAGGAATAACGTCATAAATTCAAAGAACTAGATGACACAACTTTAAGCGCTAAATTGTCAGATTGATATGCTATTCCACTGTAGTCTCTCTATGGTAGTGGGCATAGGAAGAGTTAGCCTGATGTGATGTAATGATACATGAAATAAAGACAGTGAGATAAAAAGGGATATTATGGGTATTTCAAGGCTAAAAGTTGATATAAATGACACTAATTAGTAAAAAATGTACTATTCAGCCCCCTCACCCCCTACTCCTTTTTGCAAACTCTCCCTAATCTTTTTTCATGTTCCTGTTACGAGAAGTAAAATATACATAAATTAGACACTAAAAGCATAAATGAAATAAATACCCAATGATCCTGATGAAAATAAGAAATGTGTGTTGCCCAAGGTGGAATTAAGCTCACCAGCAATGTATGTGCCGACTTTTTTCCTCTCACGAACTCAACCATCCACCCACTCACGTCTACGCTCAGCCAGGTTGGCTAGTAGCAAAGTAATCAAACTTATACATCATCTGGCTTCAAGTTGCAGAACTGATCTTTATGGATCAAGATGGTGCCCAAAAAACTCTTTTTCAAAAGAGTAAAGAGGATGGGACGCAGCCAGGGAGAGGAGGAGACCAAGATGCCTTTATGTTAATGGTTTCCACAGTCTTTTTCCAGTCCCTGAGCCACACTGTGCTGATTAAATCATGAACGTTGAGGTGGATTTTTAGTGGTAATCTGTGTGCTCTATATATACAAAGCTGTATGCAATCTGTTCATCTAAAGAAGCTTTAAAATTCCCCTCATGAGTAAATTATTGTTGATCATTATATGGTTGGATTTATTCCCCTTCACCGTTTAAACTAAAGATTTATAAACTCAACTTCACACAGGGTCAAATTTAAGACTTTAAGACCATAATAAATACAGTTTAAGACCCATTTCACATCCATACCAGAAAAAAGTACAAAAGACATGAAGGAAAATTGAAGGAGCTCTTTCACATTGGAATACAAAATGTTTAACCTACGTGAAACACCAGAAACCTCTCAATTGTGAACTAATATTTGTTTGAAACTCAGAATAAAAAAAATATTGGCAAACTCTACCGCCAACGGCCATTGTGTGTGTGTGTGTGTGTGTGTGTGTGTGTGTGCATTTGCATGCATTAGGAATTTTTCACAGCATAGGGGGTGTGGCGCGTGAGCAAACGCCGCTGGTGTGAAAAATTTTGAAATGTATAACTCTTTGAGGGCCAAAATTAGTGAAGTAAAGCTAGAGATGTTTATTTTTTTTTATTTTTAGGGGTGTGCCATCTAGGAGACCTCACAATTTGATTACGATTCAGGGTGCTACAATTCAATTCATCAACTTTTTTTTATGCATCTTTTTTCTTTTCCTCACTTTGTGGCTATTTCATACTTTTAAACAAGGTATATGTGTTAGTATCCATTCATTAAGGTAACCAAACAAATGTATCACTATTCTCGTTAATTAATCACCATATCCAACAGTAATCATATTACAAAAGAAATAAATAAATTTATAAAATAACTAAAATATTAGCTTGTTCAGCTAATTCAATCTGATTTAACACAAAAACTTATTCAGTAGAAATAAAGACTTCCAAACAAAACTTAAATGAGCAGCATAAATCCCACAAGAAACTAAACATTTAGATGTGCACAATCAAATCAGCTTTAAAAACAGAAAACCTACAACATCAGCTCTCAGAACACTTGTGGAATTTGGGTTTTTAAATAAAATGTGGATGGATAAAAGAACACAATGAAATATTAATGCCATGGACTGTAAGTGCTGAGACAAATGTGCAGCTACTCATCATCGTTGTCTTTACTTTTAAATGATTGTGTAAGAAAAGGAGGTGATTAACATGCTTCCATTCACTGTGATCTGCTGTGCAGTTACACAGCGCTCCGTATCTCTAGACGATGTCTGGTCAGGTGGCCGACATCGCTACCGACCCTTTGCGCTAACTGTTGTGGTCCGGTCCCCGTGTCGGAGCACACTGAGGATAGTCTGTGCTGGGGGTGACGGGGCTCTGTCCACGCCGTAGAGCGGAGAGGATTCAGCGAGGTAACCATGGCCACAACCCCGGTAAGCGGCAAGTTGGGCGCTGGGTGGTGCCTTCGCTGCCGGGCCCTTCCAGGCCACGATATGTTTGAGCCTCCGCACACAGCGCAGTCCGGACTGTCCGCACTCCAGCTTAAAAAAGCGGTTACATAAGCAGAGGACGCACACAGGCAACATCAGGGGCAGCTAAAGAGCTGCAGGGGGCCCTGAGGTAAAGATGGGGAGCGTCCGAGCAGATCACCTGTATTAACTCAAAGGTGCGGTTGGTTGATGAATGTATGAATAGATACATTTTTAGGACCTTTTAAGAGATTTTAGGATAATTTTAGACATTTTAAGGCCTTAAATTCAAATAATTGGATTTAAGACTTTTTAAGACTTTTTAAGAATTGAAGTAATATTTAGTATGATTAATGATCTTTCAACCAAAAATAAACATTACAAAACCCTATATTTTTAATGCTTACATTTGTTATGTGTCCCCTCTCACTCTCTAGTACCCCCTGTAGTGCCACCATGTACCCCCATTTGAGAAACACTGTTAACGGGCACTTTGTATCTGCACCTGCCTGACAACACAGCTCATAAAGACCCCTCCACTACAAGTCAATCTCACACTGAACCTTTGGAATTATCGATGCATTAACAAGGCAGTGAAATGATGATCGTCAGACATTCAATATTTCTTTAAACGTTTTCCCGCAGGTTTAAAAAAAATCAGATTCTTCCCAAAAGAATGAGTGGCTCTTTACTTTAAAACCCATAAGGAAGCAAATGTGTTTTAATGCAACTGATGCCTTCTTCTGCTGTAAATCAATCACACTAGTGCGGTCAAATGCTATGGTCAGAGGGAAATATCTCCAATAACGGATTTTTCTCCCCCCTCCCACAAATTGTAGTTTGAACATAATAATTAATCCCTGAGGACAAACCACAATGACCAAGTGCTCCAACCAGAAAAAACATGTTCTCACATCCAACACTTTCCCAAGAAAGAGCCCAGATACACACAGAGCCAGGCCTGTGAAGTCTGACAAAAAAAGTCAATTGTTGAATGAAAGCAGAAAAAGATTTGTAATAAAAAAGAGCTCTAGTACAACTTGGGGGTGTAAAAAATAGTAATAAAAAAATAAGGTTTCAAAATAAAGATTGTAGCATATTTAGCTGTACTATATAGACATTTAAAGCTTGGCAGCAAAACCCAGACTATGTGATCAGACCTTTACAGACATGAGAAAATATTGTTGCTTTTATTTCTAAACTGTTTTGATGAAAAGTCTCAGGGTCGTACTGTTTATAACAATATGTTAAGGCCAAATGTTTTTGTTTTAGCGTACAACACACATATAACCAAACACTGATTTAGAGACAATGCAGAGGAAAAATGGAAGGTAAAAAGAAAGCATCTGACACAAAAACACAGTGCACTTTGTAAATCATAGTAGAAAGTTCATCCTCAGCGCTGCTCTAGCAGAAAACATTCACTTTATGCATCAGTAAAGGTTACTCACTGAGACATGTAGTACAAATATAAGCTTTCATCACAATCTGCTTATGAAATATTCTGACATAATGAAAAAAAAAAAAATGAAATTAAAGTACTACAGTCTTAAAAGACTTGAAATATGAATCACAATCCATAAAACATAATTGAATTGTTTGGTTGGTAACTTTTTACTTGAAGTTTTATACGTAAGGCTGACATTACGCTGTCATTATTAATACATGACACCTGTTATTAGCATGAATAATAACAGGTCTCCCACCCACACACAGGATTTATGGGAATCAAACTACATTTATGTATTTTAACCATAAAACCAATAATAACTTGCAAGACATAAAGTTTGACTTTAAGCAGGCTAATACATCATAATCGAACAGTTACCTTACTTAAAAAAAACTTTTATTCAATTCAATTAAAAACTTTTTTATTTGCATTTTATAACATACAAACAACTTATAAATGTAAGAAAATAAAAAATAAAATAATTTTAAAAATGAAATAAAATAGAATAAACAAAAACAATAATTTAACAAAGGGTAAACATTTCCAATTTTAAGGTGAAATTTTGAGCAGCACAGTTTTGATTCATGCATTTTAAACTTTGCGTTTGGTGAGTACTTTAAGCTGAATATGAAAAGCAAATTTCAAAAGCAACAATACTGATATGATTGTAATTGAAGGGGTGCAATGCTCTGCTATAATGATGCCTATATCTGCAGTAATAATGCTGTGAATAAAGTGATAATCCAGACTATGTCAACCACAGTACAATCACCGACTCTGCATGGAGTAAATTATAACCTACATGAAACGCTGCTTCCACTGAATGACTTTTGCTACAGTGATATACTTTACATTTAGCCTCATTCAGAGGGTCAGAGTTGAAAAAGTTCTGTTTCCTCCCTCTCTTGTTATTCCACATTTTGTAAAAAGTAGGGTTGGGCACCAAGAACTGGTTCTGGAACCGTTACAAAGATGTTTGATGTGTGTGTCTGCCTGCTGAGCTACTGACCATAGGCACAGTATCAACTAGGTGAATTAATAAAAATGGCCAGTGTAAAGGCTTTTTCAAATGAAAACATTATCCTGTGAAACCTGTGACCTGCACAACTCAAAGAATCGGAATCGGTAAAATCCAAACGATGCCCAACCCTAGTAAAAAGTCAGCTCCAAACGGGACAGTTGGATTTTTCTCGCGTTGTGATGTCACAACGTGAGAAACTCCTCCTCCTCCTGACAATCCTGGCTCCTCCTACTCTATAGGAATGTGAGCTCCTCCCCCTCAAACTACCCCACAGCTAAAACAAACACTGTGGTTTAATTTAGAATATATCGCCTTTGACTTGATCCGACGTGTTTGTGACACAATGTGACGCCACGGTCAGAAAAAAGTAATTATTATTATCTTCAATGGACTATTCCTGTAATAATTAGTGGAGAGGAGGAGGAGAAAGCGACGTAGCAGTTCCAGTGAGTGTTTGAAACAGCTGAAACATCTGACTGACTCCACTGCTGCTGTTGTGATAAACACACCGTGGAGCAGCGTTTGTCTGACTCACAATCACAATAGCCTCTTAAATATCTATCTGTTTTACTGTAAAGTGCAGTTTTTTGGCTGAAAACAATAACAAGTGTGAATAGCAAAAGAAAAACGCTAGTGATCAGCTGTTGTGTGGAGTCAGCGTCTCCAGACACGCCCACTCATGCATATGCATGAAGACCCCAAAACAGCCTGTTTTTAGAAGAGTCATTAAACTGACTTTTCATGGGCTAAAATTCCAGAAAACATGGGAAAATAAACCTCAAATACTATGTTGTTGGGGCTCTTAGAACAAATGGAGATGATGGTGAAAAATAGCAAAATACTGGACCTTTAGGGTGTACTCACACTGGCAACTGGGGCTGTTCTAAGCTCACAGCAGGAATCCCCCCCTCCCTGTCCCTTTTCTGGCACGGTAGAACGGACGTGATCACCAGCTCAACTCGGTTCCCACAGAGAAACACATCACGTTAATTTATGACACACGTATGGCGTTACGTCACCATTAAGCGACTCTGGGTTTGTTGTTGACAGTACATTCTGTTAATTTCATATTTTCTGTTGCGTAGGGTAACTATAAACCAAGATTTACCCAGACACGTGCTCTTTTCACGGACTGGGTTTCCCAGGGCCCCTGAACGCATCACGTTAATTTAAATGACCGTAACTCTGCTCATATTTGTTCTATCAGAGAAATTCCACCAGTTTATGAAAGATAATAAGTTGCTCTTTACAGCCAGTGTCGGTACATTGTGGTAATTTTACTCACACGTAACGGAAACATTAAAGATGCTGCTTTGTTTTGACGAAATCGACACAAGGAACAAAGAGAACCAAGTGAGTGAGAAAGAAAGATTAAAACAGACCAAATAACGGTGGATTTATTAAAAATGAAAGACTCTGATGATAAAAACCACCATGAATGGAGGTTCAAATGGATTTGAAAACAAAGGAGGAAACTGAGCCTATAAAGGTAAGATCAGTTTAATTTCTGGATCAATAAATGTCGTTCTGATTTTGTGGAGCTAGTCTTTGTGTACATTAATATAAGTGTAAATAGATGATTTTAATGTGTGAGAGTTTAGGACAGAGTATTTGTGTGTCTGTTTAAACTGTGTGTGTGTCTGTGTCCATCTGATCATATTTATCTCCATCACTTTCAGTTTTCCTTTTGATGAACATGACATTATCTAACTCTTCTTTTATTTCTTCTTCTTTAAGTCCATACAGAGTGGCCACGCCCCTCCCTGGACATTAAAACCATGAGCTGATCCTAGTTTCCATCATCAGGTCTAGACCCATCACTTCTACAGACAACAGACAGAATGGGATGCACTTATTTATTGAAATGTATATTAAATGATTATTTAATTTTCTGTAACTATATTTTTTAGATGTTTTTAATTGTTTCAATAATTTAGAGACTTAAGGAACAGATTGTTATAATGCATAATAAAGGTGATTTACTTGAGTCAGCACTAATTTCAGATTGTTTTTAAGTCTTTGTATAAAAATACTTTAACAGGACAACAATGATGTGCAGAGCTGCACTAATGTTGGCTTCATACAATAATAATAATAATAATAACCACTGCACACGCCACCAGAGAAGCTTCCAGTGAATAATTTACAAATAAAAAAAAGTTCACTGATGGTGACATTGAGATCTCAAACGTCATTGTTTTTGTGAAGGACCTATAAACTTCCTGAATTTCTTATAGAAATATTTCAGAGCATGTTTCAATATCATCACATGAAGTTACATTTTCCCAGGTCAGATCATTTAAAGCTTTCCCAAAATGTTGTTGTTGGTTCTTGGTTATGCCAGTATTTTTATGTTTCCCTGAGTCGTTGGGAAAGGAGTGATCAAAGCGTTGTTGAGTTCATTTTCTTGTGCATAGAATAGCATTATGGTCTGAAAGACCAATCAATAGATTATATGTTTTAGTGATCCTTTCCGGTTTATTTGTGAAAAGCAAATCTATTCTGGATGTTGAGTGATTAGTGATTTTGGTGGAGTTCTCAATTAATTGAGTAAGATTAAACTGATCGGTTATTAATTTCAAATTTTTCCTGTCTTTCTTGTCATCCCAGTTTATGTTGAAATCACCTGACACCGCTATCATTGCGGAATGCGGATGTTTATGTGCCGCAAAGCGTCGCGCGGTACCAACGTCATCACATTTTGCGTGCGGGTGGAGTCGAGTTGTGCGTGCGCATGCGCGGCCAACCGTGCCACTCTGGCATGCTCTTTGGACCACCTCTTCCAGCAGGACCATTGGGCCGTTAACCCCCCTGCGGTGCAGTTCACACCTACGCAGGCCAGACAATGGCCCCCCATGGTTTCACACATGCACAGAGCTGGTTAGGAACGGCCCTGGTTGCCAGTGTGAGTACACCCTTAAATAAACACATTTTTATTTCATAGACCCCATCACCAAATGAATCAGCGGACTAATGTACAGCCTGATTAAAAGCAATTCCATGACACTTGAAACAAATGACTTTTTGTTTAGAAAAAGGACAACGCCTCCTTTATTATATGTGAACAATAACACATGCACATCTTCCAGTCATTCTGTTAGAAAAACAGCATTAGCCAAATTAGCGAGTGCATCTGCTCACCTGGAAAGACGTCTGTGTTAATAGGACCTCACACCTCTCTTTGCTCTCCTTTAGCTTAATATAAATAGCAATATTTAATCAGACCAACCAAGTATTATACATACTTTGCTATCACGATCCCCCTTTCTCATGCCATCATTTCTCTACTTAGAGGCCAAGTGGTTGCTTTAATTGTGTGTAAAATGCTTTGTAATTAGCATTAAATACATTTGGTGACAAAGTGCCTTTAGCAGCAACATAAATAAAGCAACAGCTAAGTTACTTAAAGCTCCTTTTTCTTCCACTCTAATCCTTTCTTCTGTGTTCTAAGGCTAATGCTCCTGTCATTGCCATGGTGGTCCTCACAACTTGTGCAAACTAGAAGAACAGCTCCTCATTTCTCTCTTCCTTCTTTCGCTGCATTCTTCCCTTTCTGAAAATATTTTTCCACTGCCCCGTCCAAACCATGAGGGCCTTTTTACATACACACACACACACACACACACACACACACACACACACACACACACACACACACACACACACACACACACACACACACACACACACACACACACACACACACACACACACACACACACACACACACACACACACACACACACACACACGAGAATGATTTGTCGCTCATTTACTCAGAGCTTCAGTTTTCTCGACACGTGGGTATGAAAGCCTTGGACAAAAGGTGATGCAGGGAAAAATGTATTTTCACCAAATGGAAAGGTTTATCTGCTGTTTCTACTCATGATGGACTAAACGGATGTAGTTACTTTACTACTTTTTGCATAATATTATAAAGTATGCTAGCATCTAAGTAGCCATTCTGCTCTTGACGTAAGGAGCTGCATTATGAGGGGGGGGGGTCACACCTGGTTAGCAGAAGGGATTAACTGGCTCTTCAGGAAGCCCCCCCCCCCCCAGCTCTGCTCTCCAAATCATCCCACTCACCCACTCTCCATCCTCCCTGAGGTCCACTGGGAGACAGTGGATGACTTATGTCTCAGAGTAAATGTAGAGGTTTTTTTTCTCTATCAAAGACACATTTTCCAACCACTGTCTTTAAAGAGGGGGAGAGGACTGTACACGAAGGGAGTGAACCCCCTTTTCTCCCCCCTCTCTAGACTTCTGCAGCCTTTTGGCTTCACCAACATCTGGGACTGTTTATCACCCGTCTGTTGGTTCCAGTGTGGGAAAAAAAGCTGGAACAGGAACGCAGTGCCAACCTGAGGTTCAATACAACACGTTTTGTTCTGTTAAATAAATATACTGTAACTCTGACAAACTCACAAACATTAACTTTCTCTGAAATCCCATCATTGTTTAGTCCAGGGACGTAAAATATGGGGCCAAACAAGTGATTCGTTTTGGCTCAATGCCCATATTTGAAATGATTATTTTTAGTAATTTTTTAAAATATAAAAATTAATACAATATTACAGTACAGTGATTCTTTTATTTTATGCTATGAAACACAATAAAGAAAAGTGTTGTTTAATTTTTAACTACTTTAAGTGTTTATTTTGCACAGTTATGTTATTGCCATATTTAATTTCATGCACTGCAAAATTTATGTTTAGTTTTGGCCCTTTAATGAAAATAATATGTTCAGCCCTGGTGTAGTCAGTAATGACTGCAATCCTTCTCATTCAAAGGAGTCAAAAGCAACAATTTGTTTAAAAAAATGATGAATATTGGAAGGGAAAACATTGTTTTTACAGGCTAATGATGCACACTGATCTTTACTGTTACAAGTTAAACAACACATTATAGAATCTCATGTGTTTTCTTCTGAAGAGCAATTTTACACTCATGTTTATTACTAACAGGAATCAGAGTTTTCCTAGTTCCCAAAGTGCAACATCAGTGAAAACACACTCTAGGACATTTCTCAACTGTTCTGGTTTTAAGACACATTAAAAGCTTAAAACGTAGCCACAGAACAACAAAGTTTGTACCAAACTGTAACACTGTACGATTGAGGTGATGAAGTAACATCGCTAGTAGTCGCTGATGCTGCTGGACGAGAATATTTTGTTTTAGCTTTAAATGTGCAGATTTTTAATCAAAAGCAAAAAAGAAATGTTTGGAAAAAAGCAAAAATGAATTTATCATCTAATTATTGCATTAGTATATAATAGCTGAAAAAAAATGTTCTTTGTAAAAATTGTTGCCCCAATTAAATTCTTTCAAAATAAAAGCAAAAAACTGTTTTTTTTTTTGTCTTTAGCGGTAAATACCTGTGAGTCCCTGAAAAATTATTTTTAATCTATATTTGGGTCGTGATCCATAAGTTGAGAACCTCTAACTTTGAGGATGTTTCCAGAGTAAGTTTTAGAATAATACAAATGAACTGTTTGTTTTTTTAATGATTATGATTATTATTGATCATAATAATAATAATAATAACAATAATAATAATAATGATAATAATAACAATAACAATGATAATGACAACGATAAGAATAACAACAACAACAACAATAATAATAATAATAACAATAACAACAATAATAATAATAACAATAACAAGGCGAATACATAAAAATATTTTTTTTGTTTTAGCTGAGCTTCGTCGTACTGAAGCGTGGACGTCTCACTTTGTTCACTTTTCTGGAGTTCTTGACCTTAAATATGACCTTGAGTGAAGGTCAAAGTCACACATTGAAAATAAATGTTGTTCAATGGTACCAGTGGCCAAGTTATAGGGAAAAAAAAAAAAATATATATATATATATATATAGATATATTCTTTTTGTGACGTCATGAACTTTGACCCCTACCATCCTTTTTACTGGTAGGTCGTACAGCTTTGGTCCAACATAATAAAATACTCCACTTCAGATAAACCTTTCATAAATGTAAGCATCAAACTTGTGTGATAAATATTGGTAGAGAAATGGCAAAATGTTGGTTTTTGACACTTGACGTGACCTTGACATTGAGATTTTGGCTCCAAAAAAGGTCGACTGCACATCCTTGACATTGTCCTTATGAGATGACATGTCATTAGTGCTGCATTATTAATGAAACTATTTTTGAAATATTGCATATTAAATTTGATTTAATAAATGTCTGGTGCAATGTAAACAGAAAAAGTTGATTAAATAACTCAAGTTCTCATGTGTACAGCCTGGAGCAGAAAACCATTACATTTGAAAAGAAAGCTTTTCAAATGTAGTTTTTCACAGTTCTGATTGAAATGAGTCATTAAAAGCTGATTTGATGGTCAACCTTAAGGTTTCAGACCACAGGCTGACGTCAGAAAGTATCTTTTTCTTCTACCAGCTCTCCGTCTGTCAGAGTTCACAGGACAATGAGGTCCATTGATAGAGTGGAGACAGGACCGGGTACCTCCAGTGGGCTGAGAACAGATGACGATGCGCAGAGGCACCAGGTCTACTCTACATTACAAATGAACAAAACAGAGCAGTGGTCCTGCAGCAGTCATAGCAGGAGGACAGATGTTCAGAGAACTTCCCCATGAGCTACTGTGGCATGAATTCAACTCTATGACCAGCTCAAAAAGTCAAAGAATGGCAATTCTTACTCTTTTCCGTCACATTTCAAAATAAAAGCAGCACACTTTCTTTAGAATAAGACAGCAACTAAAAATCCTTTTCACTTGTCAGGTTTCAAACGCACAAAGATAAATACAGATGTGACAGATGTGAGTACAATAGTTAAATACTATTATTTTCACTGGAACAATGTGAGAAATGTGTTCAAGTGTCACAGATAGGATTTTGTTAAAGACGCTGTAAATTGATGTTTTTTTTAAAAAAAGCAAAGTGGATTCATGTAAAATATCACAACATTAAGTTGAACAAACATGTCACATGTTTTACAATTAGTGAAAAGTTGTTAGTGGCTAGTAAAATAGGAACGTAAAGATTTCCTTTGAAATGTATTGAAAATGAATCAACTGAATAAATTAAGAAGGAAAAATAAAGTGTTTCAGGTTGAAAATTAAACATTTCCTGCCTTTTTAAGTTACTGCTTGTCTTTCTATTTTACTATGTCCCATTTTTTTTCATTTAAAATGAATAAATAAATAAAACAAGTCAGTGCTATTATTACTTCATTATCTTAAATTGTAGTGAAACTGTGAACATTTTGTAACATATTTAAGAAGTGTGAAGTGTGTATCAAACTTCAGATGATTTAGAGCCTTTGTAGTACAGTTCACAGTCACCGTTTCACAAAGGTTGATGATCCGAGAGAGAGAAAAATCCAATATTTGTCACTAAATCCTTTTTCTGTCACTGTTTTGTCTTTTAGACCAAAAACCTTGGAGCTGCCAATCAGAAGTGATTTTGGTTACATTGCATTGCATGCACTGATAACTGGAGCACAGCTGTATTAATAAAATCAGGCTCATGTCGCCATCTATGGGGCCTAATGTGAAAATACAGTAAAAGACAAGAAAAATGCACAAAACTACAACAATACATAAAATTACACCAAATAACACAAAACAGCAACAAAAATACACAAAATCATTTCAAATAATATACAGAAAATGACAACAAAGAAAACCTAAAAATTACTCCACAAACCCACAATAATAACATACAAGCAAAACAACAACAGAAATACGCAAACAGTACTACAAAAAATGTAAAATGACAACACAAATTCACAAAGAGCACACAAAATGACTATAAAAACTCTTTGTTCTTTCCTGTTAATGCTCCGAGTAGTCATTAATTATTCTAAATGCTGATATGAATGTTGATCATGTGACCTTTCAATCAAACAAACACATTTTCGTGGCTCCCGCTATGTGGAAGTTGCACATCTCTGCCCTAGGGGTACATGTACCCCTGTTTGGGAACCACTGTTCTATAATGAAGTGATTGTTAAATATAAGGTGTATGCTGCTGTGTGTTATGCTATTGTGAGGTAGATTGTGATTGAGTTTGACAAACATTTTACGCTTTCAGACTGCAACTCAAATCAACCAAAGAGCATAAATGAAGTATAGTGAAGCAATAAATCACAGTCACATCCAACCATTCATCTACTGCTATGACCAGGACACAATCCAGTTAAATTAACAGGTTTTTGAACCATAAAGGAACAAATTCTGACACCAACTATTCCACTTAACTATGCAAACGTTCAGAATCTGTTCAAAATCAACTCAAGTTTTATGAACACACACACACACACACTGCAGGTAGGAGTGTGTACCGTACCTGTCTGTATGTGCAGATGATGATCTCCCTGAGATGGTAGTGCATCGGGGTCATGGTCTCGCTGACGGAGTCCAGAGACATGTCCACCTCCCTCTTCATTCTGTGGCCATCAGGGAGCAGACGCACCAGCTGCATCACGACCTGAACAATGCAAACAAAAAAAAGGTTTAAGGATGCTGTCAAAGTTGTGACAAAACTGTGCAATTTAAAAAGAAGTACAGACGTCTCTTGTTTTGAAAATACCTGAATATACAGTGAACATACAGCATTTTGATCTGATATTTTGAATGAAACGCAGTGTTTTGACGTTTTTAGGTTTGGTACAGCCTGATTTTGTGATTGATTAACGTTGATGCTGTTGATCATCTATATGTGACCTGATGTAAGTACAATGTAAACCATGTAACCGGATCACTAAATCCCTGTCAGCGGCCTCAATGCAGCTGGTTTAGTTCAGTTAGAAAACCAACAAGAAACAGAAGTGGAGAAAAAAAAGAAAGCAGTAAAACCTCCTATTTTTGGATTCAGTCGGTGTCTGACCTCAGAGTGCTGTGTCTGCTCATAAACAAAGCTCCACACGAGGTGCACCTCCATACTCCAAACCTTTTAGTAACACGTTAGGTTGATTTCATCTAAATTACAGTTAAACAGCATTAGATACAGTTCCTCATTAGAAAAGACAGTTTTGGACAATGCTTTAAAAAACAGTGGTCACATTTCTATTTATCACAACTCTTGTTTTTAGTCTTTTTTTAATGGCTACATATCAGAGCCAGAATTGTTTTTTAATGCTAAGTACATTTACATATACAAGGAATTTGTCTTGGTGTGTTGGTGCAAAAGAAAAAAACAAGGCTAAAATACAAGGACTTAAATAAAATTAAATATGAGAAGCAATTACCAATAAATCAAGTACATTTTAAACACAAAATGTACAAATAGAGCATGATGCACCCACTGTAGACCATAATCCTAGCCAGAGTCATAATTAAGTGTAAAATGAGCTTCAGAGACCAGGTCAGTAAGCCTGATTATATCAAAATGTGATTTAACATTTCAATATTGCATTTAAATCAAAGTGTGAAAAGTTCTTTAACATTTAATCCTATAGGGTGTTGCCATGACGTTACTGTATGTACCGGTGTTGTAAGATATTCTTCATTTTTCTAAGTTATATTTAGCCAATTTAGGCTAGTAGTTGGTTTGTTATTGGAAGGTGAGAAACCCAGGCTAACGCTCACTAGACAACTGTTTGCTGGATTTATTTTCTTCAGTTTATTCTTTGTGTTTCAAGTCAATTCTGTAAAATTGTAGCTGCATATTATGGCGTGAAGCAAAAAAACAGAGCACTCCAACATACATTACAGATACAAATACACCAAACAAAAAAATATAAAAATGAGTAAAAAAAACACCCACAAATGTACCCCTTTATAACACTACAGAGTATGTACACCTCTTTGTGACAACTGTACTTAAGCTCCTCCCACTATATGAATACATACTTCTGACGGGCACTGTACTAGTAATAATAATAAACCCACTAAAGCTAAAAGCCATAGCTACATTATTTTAAATAATTGAATAGTAAAACTGGGAGGCCATCATTACACGTCTGCAAAAGGCTGACTTGGCATCAGCCAGGGTTTCCGTGGCGACCGCAGAAAGTATCCCAGAAACTCTGTTGACCACTCTGTTGCAGCTTTGTGTGTGTGTGTGTGTGTGTGTGTGTGTGTGTGTGTGTGTGTGTGTGTGTGTGTGTGTGTGTGTGTGTGTGTGTGTGTGTAAAGCTTCCATTCAACACAGGTTCTCTGCTGTTTGTTCAGAACCCTCCATCAAAGAAACATTCTGGGCTTTAAGAAACACAGTAAAAGGACTTCAGCCTTTGATACACAACAAATACGGATGTAACGATTAATCGTAAGGCAGTTAAAAATCGATTCATAGGTATCACGGTTGATATCGATTCTCTGAAAATTGAATCGTAGTACTTTTTAAAACAGCAGAGGGCGCTATATATTTATCCTTCTCTTGTCCAAATGCTGAGGCGGTGGGCGGAATCTTCAACTGCTTTCTTTCTGGCTGCCTTCTACTCTTAAACATGTTCATAAATGATTCCTTACTCCTTTAGCACCGAAAGAATATCTGTAATATTACGTGAATATTGATGAGAGGATGTTCTGTGAACTGAAAGAAGAAATAAACTTATAGATAATATTGAGTGCATAAACAGATAAAAATGTGATCTTATAAAGGAATAGAACACAAATTTAATACTGGATGTTAAAAATTGACTGTTTATAAGTCCTAATTAACCTTTGAGGAGATAAAGGTGTACCAGCTCCACTAGTTGTGATTATATTTATGATAATTTGTAGTGTAATTACCTCAAATTCTCCTTTTGTGTACTTTGCATCAGGAACGCTGACAATCTCATCATCTGCAAAGTCTGGGAAACCCTACGGACAGATGAGACTCACATTGGAACCAGGCAGATTAATATATGTACTGTAGTGAAAAAAGATTCGTTCCTTACATTAAAGTGCCACAGAGTCAAAACGGCGACGACCATGGCGGTTGTGGTACGTCCTTTCCCGTTGGAGCAGTTAAAAACAAAGGCTGAGTGGGAATCTTCAGCTAACGTGCTTTTCATACCATCCAATAATCTGTCAAAATCCTGAACAAACAGATGCACATTGATGATAAAAATGTAAATATCCTTGAGGCAAGGCTGCACAATTGATCAAACTTTAGGCGTTATCACGATTTTGGCCTCCACGATTAAATTAATACGTGGGTTTTGCTGCATTTCTAATCAGGCACTTTCTCATCCCCAGTAGTCAGTAACTTAATATTCCAAACTATTCTCCATATGGTGTATTTGTTTTAAAGGAGTTTCACTCTGTAACAATGTATTTATATAGTTAGCCCACATTAAATTAAAAATTACATTTAATATTAATCATTATTCTTGTTTAAAGCTTTTCTTTTGCACTCAAAACTGTTCATATATTATTTTTTTAAAAGTAGTTAAATAAAAATACAAATGTTTTCCTTAACTACAGGATGAATGATCGTGATTAAAATATTGATACAAATAATAGTGATTATCATTTTGGCCAGAATCGTGCAGCCCTAGCTTGGGGGTGGCTGTAATTCAAATTTTAATTCAGTGAAACATTTAATAAATAAAATTTTAAATAAAACAACTCAGTAGTTCTTGTTTTTTAAAGTAATCTGTGCAATAACTGAAAATAATCGTAGTTTTGATAGTACCATCTATAACCACTAGATGGAGTGCAAGGCAGCCCCACTTAGTTCTGGCTGTTATGTCAGAAGTTGCGTCCTCACTGACACGTGCCTGTGTTTACACATTATTACCTCTTCCCCAGGCGCAGCGCAGTCTGGCAGTGGGATGCGTTTGTACACGAGGCCTCGGTGGGAACTCTTGTGCTTGTTGAAAATCTCCTGGACGGTCAAACAGCTTTTAAACATCTTCATCTGCCTCTCCTGCTCCAGCGTCACCTCCAGCCACTTCTGAGCTCGTACGATTTCCTCCTTTAGAGACGTCTCCAGTGTCTGTAGAGCAGAGATTTCAGAATATTTACACTGTATCAGTAAATGGCCACGTTTACATGGAATAGCTTTAGAATAAACCTGAATTAGTATTTCTATGTAAACACAAAGCAGAACACTTTAATTCAGAATAATTTAATTAATAATAACTAATTTCGAATAAAAAAACCTCATGTAATCATGGCCAGTGTCAGGTTTTGAAATGCATTATTGCGTCTCTACCTCTAGGAGCTGTGGATCTGACGACGGCACAAAGATGTGCTGGTCTAGACACGAGGGTTCCCTCGGGGAGAAAATCTGTCCGTTTCCTTCCAACACCAACTCGTCCTGCAGGCTGACCCACAGCACATGGCTGTGCTTCCGCTTTTCATCAGTTAAATGAGCCAGAACTGCTCCAGTGGCCTGTACACGACAAACTGAGCATTAGTGCACAGAGCTGGAAGTCCAGAGTCGTTCTCACTGACAGCAGAGACACACAGCTGACTGGACCAGGAGATGGGAATGCATGTTCTCTATAAAACTATATATAAAGATTTTTTCAAACTATTTTTAATTAGGAAGTAGAGCTGGACGATATGAACTAAAACTCATATCTTGATATTTTTTCTCTAAATGGTGAAATACGATATAAATCATGATAATTTTAATTCAAATAAAGTCTAACCAGAAAAACAATACTGGGTTAAATTTGCTGACACAGACACATTTATTATATGTGCCAATTTAGGCTTTTTCCTCCTCCTCTAAGGGACAGCACGTGTGAGTGAGTTCTATAGTGTGGCTTGTTTAGTGCTAGATCTAGGTAAGGCTGCACAATTAATCAAATTTAAATCCTAATTACAATTTTGGCCGCCACGATTAAATTAACCTGATCGTAAGTGATTTTTTCATTTAAAATAGAGGCTCTGCTGCATATATACATATATGTTTTTTATTTTACTTTGCAACATACATACATACAAGACAACGATGAAGACAACAGTGTAAGAATAAGTCCAAGTCCTTCTGACTCTGTGTACGTGTTATTTACTCACGATTATACATATTGCAGCTTTAAATCAGCTGTGCATATTATAGAGCGAGCACTGTGAAGTAACGTTTAAAAAAAATGGATTGAGTAGCAATGAATACTAAGGATGTGAATCTTTGGGTGTCTCACAATTTGATTCAAAATCAATTCAACCGATTCTTGATTCAAAAATTGATACAATGCATAGTGTGTTAACAATACAGTTTATTACTATACAATTTTCCTCTCTTCATCCCATTGTTCTCTGGGTGTATGCTGTTGGGTTATCACATTGTTGTCACTTTAGTCTTGCATGTTCCAAAGTAAAATCAATCGATTTTTTAAGTTTATGAATCGATTCAGAATCGTGGATGATTAGAATCGTGATTCTTATGTGAATAAAAATTTTCCCACCCCTACTGAATACAATAGCAAAGAGCCACATTTCTAAGCTTTCAGTACTTTGCGCTAAGCTAACATAATGTGTGTGTGTGTGTGTGATAAAGGAAAGTGGGGACTTGTGCTGCACCTCGGATGTTGTCTGAGCCATTCCGTAAACAGGCATTTTGGGAACTCGTCTGAAGTTGACAGCCTTCATTTCTTTTACTGTGCTGAGCACATCAGGAGCAAGGTACTCATCAGCAACCTGAACACACACACACACGCACACACACACACACACATCACTCAAAACATGCATATAAAACAGATTAAATGCACTGATGAGAGATCAATCAAGAGTGTGTGGTTGATGGTAATTCAGGCAAATTGCATGGTGAAGTGTGTGTGTGTGTGTGTGACTGAACTTTAGATGTAAGTGCAACACATCATTTTCTTGGCGGCGTAAAGCGATGATGGCAGGGGACGATAAATAAGTCCAATCAGTAAAAAGACAAGAAAGACGGCGTTTTTATGCATGACCGCTTCAAAGATGTATTTATATCCAGTGGAGCCCTGAACATAATCAGCACTGCCACTAATCACCTCACATCAGAGCCATGAGACGACTCTAAACTAGACATAGGCTACTGGTGGCCCGGGGGGCCACATGCGACCCTCGGTCTAAACTCATGAAGTTTATAAAATACATGAAGCCCAACATAACACACAAAACTCCAGAAACACAGAAAACGACAGCGAAATGCACAAAATGTCAACAAAAGTACATAAAATGATCACAAAGACAATCACTTAGGGTCTATGCTACTAATCTATAAATCCATGATGACAGTGAAGAGCAACAGCGTTGTAGTGCAGTGCGCAGCAGGAGGCGGAGCTTTTATACTCACTCAGATCTGATCCACTTCATAACTTGGTACCGACCAGGTTGATGAAGTTTAAAATGATGAATAATTAAAATCCATAATTCAGACCAAAAACAACATTGTTGTTACAGAAAAGGCAAGAATGATAGAACTCAGACAGGAAGCTGCTGATACTGTTAATGTGTAAAAGTGTGAGATTATTTATGATATTATTCCATTGGACGATAAACGGACAGCGCTCTGCAGTTAAACACACGTTTCTATTCAGGCAGATCAATTTATCACACACTGGGATGAGAACACATTGTTTATGTTCCTGCTGATAATATCAGCCCTAGCATATTAATTAATTAATGAATGAATTCATGACTTCAGCCGCACACAGATCAACACACAGTCTTCATCAGCTGACTGTATATATCTGAGTCTATCAGATATAAATCTATATCTTTCCTAAAAGTCATCTGTAAATGAAAGGATTAATTTATCATTAATAATCTTCTTTCCTAAACTCAGCTGTCAGATCTGCACCAACCAGAATCATCTAACAATGGGCAGGTCGTTTTCTAAGAGATCTGATAGTTCAGGAGGCGGGGCTTTAGGACGCGCTAACATCCAAGCCAGAGAAAAACCTGCTGCTGACCAAGTTAGCCGTTCAGCATTAGTTTCCATAGCGATTAAGCTCCAGCAAGGTTTGTAGGACATCACACACTGATTAAATCCCAGTAGTTAGTGTGATAATAACAACAACAACACATATAAAAGGACTTCAAAGACACAAAATGACAGAAAAAAAACACAAAAATACAACAATAACACAACATATATAACAAACACACAGATTATGACTCAAACAAACAAAAAGGTAACAAAATTTCACCATGCTGACAAGAAAATAGATTAAATGAATTAAAAAACACACGAAATAAATAAAAACACAATGAAAACCCACATAAAAAGACTACAAAAACTAAAGCCTTTGTTCATTCCTGTATTAATGCTCAGACTGTTCACTATACTAAATGCTAACATAAACCGCTCTGATAGAAGATGTCCATCTCTGCTCTAAACTGTGTAAATGTATTTCTCCTTTTTCTCACCAGGACTCGGGTTCCTTTCGTTACGAGCTCAGCCGGCGCCGACAGCTCCGACAGATCCATGCGTGCCAGCAGCCTGTACAGCCACACATGGCAACACATCCACTGACTGAAGCTGGACACAAAGGCAAGCGGGTACTACAAAAAAAACACACCCACATTTTTTACACAACTGAAATCACTTCTGTAATAAAACACTGGAGTTAACTTTACCTGCTCATGGAGATATGCGTTGAATAGAATCAGGTAGAAATAGAGCTCCAAGCTTTGCATTGATCTTCTGAGAAAGTAGTCTTTGGTGCTGCTTCCCTGAAAGACAAACAAAAGCATCTCTCCATCAGCCTTTGTACCCATTCCTGTGTTGTTACGCTGCACATGCATTCACTAGCAGAACGTCAACATTCAAAATGTTCAGCTCAAACCTGGATTTGGTAATCTTCTCCAATGCCTTCAAGCTTTCTCTTATTCTCATAGATCGCTTCTTTAATGTCGTGCATTTCTGAGCACTGGGTAATAGCGTGGTCCACCTGTCAGGAGGAAAAGTCAGCTCACTTCAGTTTGATCAACATTTTGTGTCACATGTACAAAAAAAATATCAAATTTCTCTTTTTTATACCCTGCTAAATCTATTCAGTAATATTCTGTACCAGTTGAAAATGAAACTGTTAGTATAAATCTGTCATGATGCGTATGGGCAGCGTTACCTCGTCCATGATCTGCCGTCCATTAGGCAGTCTGTTGATCAGAGACTGAATGACCTTGAAAAGCGGTCGTAGCTCAGAGGAATCTTTTCCTCTGAAAACAAACCCAATAATTCCCACAGTTTGAGGCACTTCTAATGAATGTTTCTATGATTCCGCACTCTTACTGTGGTTGTGAACTTCCTTGCAGGTGATTCATTACGAGTGTGCCCAGGATCATTGCGATATTGGTGCGACCGACTCCAACCTGGCAACTGAAAAGCAGGGCGGGCAGCTTCCTGGGTGGGTTCTTGCCCAGGGACAGGCTGGGGCTCTCCTGAACAAGGCAAAGATCAATAAACAGACACATTGGAAGCAAATAAACTAATCAACACTGTCACTAAAATAATCACTAATGTAGTTTAAAGATTTAAAAGGCACTTGCTGTGCATGATTTTTCAACATTTATAAAAAGTAAACTATGATTTGAACAGGATTTTGCTTTTAGGCTTATTTGTGTGACATTATGTGTAAAAAACTAAAAGTTATGGATTTTTATGACAAAAGAAAAGAAAACAGAGTCAAAAAGTCTCTAATCCCTCCAATGTTTTACAGAAAATACCCTTTAAACCACTGGGGAATGAAAAGGCTGCTGCGAGCCAATCCATAAAAGGGCAAAAGAAAAAATAAATACAAAGAAAAACACCAACTGCACGTCCTGTGTGAGAGAAAGACGCAACGGAAACCAGAACAGCAGATGTCTACAGAACTACAGTTAAAATCATACCCCAATTTAATGAGTGATTGTACAAACCAAATGATATGTTAAAATACCCGACTACCACAAAGAGAAAGATATTTCAGTCATTAATAACTTTAATAGTGCTTTAAAATTTCTTTGTCTTTAACTCACTGACTGCCAAAGATGTCTAAAGACGGCAATAGTGTTTTTCGGCTGGGGTTGCTAGGAGACAGTGCGACAAAGCTCTCCTGTGAATATCGAGCTTGTACCATGATGTAGTGACCAGCTCGTGACCTGTAGGTGGCAGCAGAGCACTTTTGGATGAGAGATCACCCGTGATGGGCAGAGGTAGAGGAAGAAGAAAAAAGTTTACAAGACAGAAAATGGCGCTACGAGAGTAGATGCTGAAGTTTCCACCACCTCACACTCGACCAGAGCATGTGTGGAACTAAGTGGACTATTGAGAGTGTGGTGATGGTGAGAGAAAACAATCAAAAAAACGGGGCAAGAGCTGACACTCGGCATGTCCGGGAGGAGGAGGAAGTTGTGTGTGCAGACTGACGGGGGGAGAGACTTGGAGGAACGCCAAAATACAGTAAGAAATCCATTCAACTCTGACCCAGATAACAAAATAATAATAATGATGACATCAAAAGCCTGGCCTCTGTTGTTTTGTAGTTTTATAGAAGGAAACTAATGTTGAGGTGTCACTAAAGCAAAAAGCCTTTTTTCTCAGAAACTGGTGATTTGTGTGAAACTTGGCTCTATTCAACTGCTGATTATTGAAGAATGAAACAAGCTATAAACAAAAAAATGTCTTAGTACAACATATTCTGTGGGTCTTGAAAGATCAGTGAAAATCATCTGAAACACCTGGCAATGAAAATGGCTGGCAGTGAATGAGTTAATTAGTGAAGAGCCTTTTCACACAAACTCACCCTTATTATGTTTACAAATGCATCAAAATCTTCCTCCAATGGCGCCCCCTCCATTGGCAGCGGTAACCTGTAGTACCTGTAATACGACAGAGGGTCACTGATTAGATTTATGTTGTGTCAATAATACTTTTATGTCGGCCACGCCGCACATAAACATTCATCAGTCAAGCTCCACAACATGGCGTTGACTAAACACAAATATAATGACAGTCCACAGGAGATTAGAATCATGAAATCAACTCAAGCATATGTGGAACAAAGCAGTGGTTCTCAAACTTGTTTTATTTCTGAATCCAAGTACCCCCTTCATCCAAATTTCATTTTGTAAATAATCATTTCCCTCCTGATGTGGAACCAAAACTGATCCTTGTATTTTCAGTTCATGTTCTATCATCATTTTGTGTGTTTTTTCTTTCATTTTGTGTATTTTGTTCTTGTTTTTGTGTTGTTGGTATTATTTAAATTATTCTATCACATATTGTGTATTTTTGGTGTCGTTTGGTTCTTATGTAATTTTTTTGTATGTTGTAGTAATCATGTTTGTTTTTCTCTCATATAGTGTTGTTGTTTTGTTTGTTGCTGGTAATAGTATTTTTATCTCAGGGTGTGTGTTTTTAGTGTCATTGTGTGTATGTTGTTGTTGTTTGTTAATTGTTTTTATTATTCAGTATATTTTGTATCTTGTTTTGTGTGATTTTGTTGTCGTTTTGTGAGTTGCTGGCAATATTTAGTATCATTAGAATTTTTAACTGAAAATAAACATTATAAAACCCCATATTTTTATTCATTTTGTTTGTTAAAAAAGCATCAAGTGCAAAACATTGAACTTTGTAGCACAGAAGCATTCAGCAATGATAATCTGTAGCCAGCAACCACAGAAAAGATAAAGGATCAAAGTGAACCACCTGTAGGCCGGCAGCGTGAACACGGGCCTCTTGTAGACTTCCTCAGTCACGTGAATGTCCTCCTCGCTGCACAGGGAAACCTTCTGTGGCTCGTCTTTAAAGAACTCAATGTCGTTGTACACGTAGAAGACGTTTTCATTGAGTGTAGCAAAGTCGTGGAGCTAAAAGAGATGTTTTCATTTAGCTCATTTATGATTGAATATCTATCAGTTTTATCACGTGAAAGATGCAAGCAAACATTAAAGCTGTCACCTCCTTACGAATGGTGAGCTCTAGGTTGTCGGCCGTCTCCTCCTTTTCCAGATTATGAAGGTTCTCGTGGAGGTTTTCCTTCCTCCGTGGAGTGTATGGCACAAAGTCGTCATCTATGTGTAGGAAAACCACCGGCTCCTCTCTCAGGCAGAAGAAAATGATCTCCTATGTACAAATGCACAGCAGGATTGTTACTAATTCATTAGATTTTATAAGAAATTCATCTTTGTCACACTGTGTGTATTTCTTTCAAATTAAATTCAAATTAGAGTCAGTTTTTAACTGCATTTTTCACTGTTTGCTCCGTTAAGGATTCAGCCACAGCCTCCAATTGACTGCTCAAATATTTACTAACGACATGGAGAGAACAAGTCCAGACTCACACAGACACCAACACCAGGAAGTCAAAAATCTAGCCGTGAAGCCATGAACCCTCATTGTTAAACTGAGCAGCAAAGTTCAGCCTGGATGCTCGAGAAGAAAAAGGAAGTGGTTCTGACCTCTTGTCCTTGTTGTTGGATCCTCTGCAGAACCCGTTTGAAGCCGTTCATGCTCGGTTGTCCCATCCCATAAAGAGGGAAGGATCCCTTCACTTGGCGGAAGTTGGGCGCCCCGAACGGGCTCGTGGTTTTCAAAACATCTGCCTTGCTGTACACATCCTGGACCATGAAGTACTCGCCCTGAAAGGAAGAAAAATCTCTTATTTATTAACAATAATTGCCTTTTCCTTCTACATACATCCTGTTGTAGACAATAATTAACTTTCATGTCGGTATAAAGAGGGCTTTGCACTGGCTGACGTTACGGTGTCTTAATGTTGTAATCGCATAATTGATCATTAATTACAATTACGACGTAATAATAATTGTAATCGTATTTGAAAAAATCTGTTGCTGTTCATTTGTGATTCAGTTCAGATATTTGTCAAGGAAATTCTATTAAAACTGGTACAAAAACCAAGGCATGAAAATAGAATTTGTTTTGTAGATAAGGCGATAGTAAGGGATAAAAATAGAAAGGTTTTGGAATTTTTATTTTTGTAAGGCATAAATGTTTTAATTTTTTTTTCTGCGATAAGGCTATAATAACAACTTAAACACTAAGTTCTTGTTTAATTTTGAGCTGAAAATGGGGTGAAAATCTAGTAAGGCATAAAAAATGTAAAAAACACCCACATTTTTGGAGGCAAAGCAAAAACAAAAATGTTTAATTAGAATTTTTTTCTGAGATAAGGCTGTCAAAGCATAAACATGTTTTATGGGGTTATTTATTTCAGGGTCAGTAATTGAACTTTAGTACTTGAGAACTTAAAAATTGTAATTGAATTTCAGGGGAAAAATAATAATTGGAATTGGAAAAAATGCCGGTCACCGTAATCATAATTGAGTTGTAAATAAACATGTGTATTTGAAGACGTAATTGTAATTGAAAAATGGAATTGACCCCAACCCTGCATCTGACAGACCCAGGTTAAAATCTCGGATGCAAAAGTGTAAAAACGTGACCCTGGGGTCAGGGATAAACTGAAACAAAGTTTTACATGTTGATATTAAATCATATAAATACCACTATAGTACAAAACATGATTTCAGCCTCATTTCAGAGGAAAAAACTGTGTAAACACTGTTATGATCCACCTCGAGTCTTATTTGAAGGTTTCATTTAGAAAGTATGAGATGATGACGTAAAGGCTTATTTGAACCCTAGATAGGCAGGTTTTCAAACCAACTCGACTGGGGTTGAAAGTGGGCGTGTCGGTTTGAAATTGTGACGTGTCAGACTGCAGGTCACCACAGAATCCACTAATGTCCATTTTTGTTCTTTAAAACTGACAAATGCAGTTATTGGAGTTTCAAATGCCTTACAGTGCTAACATTTCAGTGGAACTATATTATAAAGTAAATCTAATCAGACCGTGCCAGATAAAGCGCCATTAATTTTTCCTCAAGGGATCATTTGTTCCAATAAACCCTCAGAAATAAACAATGCAATCATCACCGTTTGATTCTAAGAGCTATAATAAATAAATCAAAACAGATTAATAACCATTTCTTTTCTGTTTGCAACAATTGTTCCTGGACACTTTTTTAAAAACAAGTTAAAGCTCTGCTGTTTTGTCTCTGGTCACCAGTGACCCTGAGAACACGCGCTTTGTAACGCCAATAAAACACAAACACTAAAGCACACAGAGCTTAACTGCTGATAAGGTTCACAGCACGTATGACGTCAGACTCGACAAATGAGCTTTACTAGGTTTTTACAGCCGTGGTCTCTAAATGTGGAGCTAAATCACTGCACACTGCATTTCATTGGCTATAAAAATTATAGCATAGGTATGATAGAAATGAGAGAAAATTAAATATTCATTCATTATGTCCTGTCAAAATGATTTTAATTTCAATTTCTTCAACAAAAGAATTCAATCTTATTTCATTCTTTTTGTAAATGTCTTTTCTTTATAGTTTTTTGATGGACTTTAAGGGGTACTTTCATGGGTTCCCAGTCCTTACTCATGTAAAAGTGGGCGAGTGTATTTAGTCAAAACAATGACTTGCAATCCAGGAGCATGTTGTGGCTGGTTTGTTGCGTGAAACTGCTGACCTAATTCTGACATGTAAACAGAAGCTTTGGTTAACGCTGTTTGCCTGAACGACCCCAGCAGAGGTGACGGAGCAGATCAAAGCCTTGATAGGGGGGTGACAACTTTCCTGCTTCAATGGCAGCCTCTGATCATAAAAAAGCGCATGACAATGTTTTAGCGCCACTCTGCAACTCGGACATGCAACTGTGAAAAAGGGGGCAGACATGACGACAGGTGAAATGACTCCACAGCTGGGATGTCTGTTGCCATCCATACCTGCACCAGGTAGTGCTCAGGCATGGCGTCTGATATCCGACCGACTTTGTAGTTGGTTTTGAGGATGTCATCGTGGATCTGGAATTCTTGTCTACAGTTATACCTGCATAGAGGACAGACGAGACAGGTGAATTCAATTATCAGTTGTTATTTGCTCAGCCTGCAGTCACCACAGAGATGATAACAGGGGATAAACAGAACGGCTGGGGGGGGGATGGTGGCATCTAGAGTAGAGCCCAGTTGTGAGAACGCCGGTCGGAGGAGGGACTTACGTGATGACAACAGGTGCGACTTTGTTGGTGATAATGGACTTGGCCCTGTTGTTGTGGATGTTGACCGTCTGGAAGGGGCTCATGCTAAGAGACTGCCTGCTGTCGGCCATCCCGTTGCCATGGACACTCTCAAGCGGCGACGCTACAGAAACAGGGGCGGCGCTGGCAGTCGTACCCATGCTCCACAAGCGGCTGTGAAGGATTCAGAAGCAAGAATAAACATTCACAGAGGGTTCAACGTACAGTAGTGAGATGTCATGAGCCCATGCTACACTAATATCATCATTTATTAAGGAAACAACATTCATTCATGTTTTCATGACCACAATACAAAATGTGTTTTATATATAATTTACTGTAAAAACGCTGATTTATGTGAATCTACCCAACTTTTTAAAAAGCTAGTGTCTTCTTCAGGTTTAAACATCTTCTGCTTTTATTCAATTTTAAATATCTTACTTAGTAAGATAATTAAAACACAACTAAATAATGTAAATACATCTGTTATCCAATGATCTATAGAAATGATTTAAAAATATCTAAAATCTTGTACAAAAGGCTGTGTATGTGTCAGTGTCAATGAATTGCTTTTATAATTTATCATTTCATTCCTTCAAATGTACCATGTGAGCAATAAGCAATAAGAGAATTTGTGAATATTTCAGCCAAGTCATTCAAATTTTATCTTCAAACAGCTCCTTTAAATTTTGGTTGGATATTATTTTGTCAACAATTTCCCCTAAAGTAGTTTTTCAGTCCCTGCCAGCAGAATGATTACATTTGAGTATTTCTTACTTTATCTTTTTTTTCTCTATTGTTTATTTTTTCCTGAAAATTATTTTCCATTCAATTTATTGGTTTTCCTGGTAAAAATCACGGAATGACTCCAACTTGTTATATTTTGTCCTGTGTTTTTTATGTGTGTATATAATTATATTCATCAACCAACTTTCAGACTAATTAAAATCCCTTTTTAAATAATATTGATAATATTATCGTTATTTGATTTGATCAGTTGATAGAACTACCTTTTCCACTGCAATCAGAGAAGAGGAAACTACTCAAGATAGATGACTCTATACCTTTTAGATGTAAAAATACTCAGTGCATGTCTTCAATAAAAGAAGAACACAGCAATAAAAAAAGTGTTTCATTAGTGAGAAAAGAATCAGAAGAATCATCAAAAATCAGGTTTTAATGGCACTGCTCAGACCTAAGCAGCAGAAGTTCAAAGGACCACTGTATCTCCAATTTTGAAGTAAGTGCTGTCTCATTAATGTGTGCACAGAGGCTGAAAGGACGAAGGGCTTTGTGAGTCATAACTGCTCTCGTCTTTGTTGCATGAGGAGGTGAGTGGGTGGGTCAACCTTTCTGATTCAGCAGTGAGTCTTTTCTCATCAGCACTAAGACACTGAGTGGTTTTTATCTTCACTATCTAAGCACAACGGCAGTTTCAGAACTAAATATAGAAATTAAATGTGCTTTAAAGGAATTACAAACATTAGGAATAACAAAAAGCATTACTTCACATGGAAATTCACGAAAAACAAGAACTGCAAGACTACAGTCCAAATCTATTTGAGTCCTTACTCCACAGTCCTCACTATAATTTATGGCTTACCACAAAAAGTGCAAAACCTGTCACAGTGTAAAAATCCAAGTGAAATAATCTCAACTCTTACACATGAGACGAGGAGCAATCAGAAGTTCCAGAACCCTTTCTTTGCTGCTTGTGTTCCGCCATAGTCCAATGGAGTGTGAGAACTTGGCATCACATTCAAAAAGAAATCTTCTATTGAATCCTGTCGCCCCACACCCCCCGACACCCATACGTCAGTGGGTAACACCCCTAACTGGAGCCCTTGGCAATAGAGGGAAAAAAAAAAAAAACAGAAGCTCAACTTTTAACAGCATAGTGTCCGTCCTTCTCGTCTGTCTGATGCTGGGGAGCAAAGTGACGGCAGAGACTAAGGTCTCCACAGAGGGGATCGGAGGAAGTAGTCGTACATCTGGAAACCAGATGGCTGAAGTTCAGCTGCCGCTCACAAGGACACGCTACACACATGGGACTAGAACTCAAGCAGAGGAGACACTGGAATGATAACTCAATCAGACAATAACTAAATCTATTCCAAATGGTTCTTGGTTTTCATCTTTAAATGTCAAGTGTGATTTCTTTGAGATTCTGACACTGCTCAACATATTGGCCTTGCACTAAAATCCCAAAATATAATCTGGTAAAGCAGGATCTTGTAATCATAATGGTGAACAGTAATTGCAGTGCAAAGTCCTTCTCTAGTGGTCAAACCGAGGACATTTAAGCAGTAGGTTTCTCACTGGGCAACGGCAATCATGCATGACCATATGCGTAGTCTTTCCTGGCTTCATGGAAGGCAATAAAACTTTGACTGGCAACAGATTATATTATTATCCTGGGATCCACTTTAGTATTTCCAACATCCAAACCACGACTGTGGCCTTTGTTAAACATCTCGGTGTTAAATATAGAAACCAAAATCTCAATGCTTCCTTTTCACAGCCCTCCATAGGACACGTGACACATTAAAACCGCAGCTTCCTCTCTTACCTTCACCATGGCACACGCTGACTTTGATGCGGAAGTTGGTGCTGTTGTACACAACAACATATTTCAACATGGGGAGGTTTGATGCAGCGGGCACTGGGTAGGCGGCTGGGGCGGAGGCCTGAGTAGAAATAGCCCTCATCAATAAACATCCTCCTGTGGAACCATTCAAAGTAACTACACACAGAGGTTGTTTGTCTCACATGTCAACTAGAGTCACGCTCTCTCTCTATTGAGGCCAATAAAACAACAATATGAACCTACATTCTCCTCGACAATAAAGGAAATGAGTTAATAACTGATAAAATATCAAAACAGGTGATTTTGTACATGATGCTGGCAGACAGGCATGGTCAGAAAACCACTACAGAAACTAGAGCCTCCGTCCAAACGAAATGAGGCCAACCATTCAGGGCTGCCACATTTAAATTCAGCCGGTGTCCCATCCTTGCTGTAGCGGCATCTTCAGACAAAAGGGTCTGAGAGCAGACAGGAAGGAGGTCGCAGCTGCAGGATGCATCTGTTGCTGACCCCCAGGAAGGACGTAGAGCCCTCCTCTACACAAAATGTACAGGCCTTTAAGGAAGATGGGTAGAACGTGGGAGAACTGGGGAAAACCATGTAGAATGCGATCCTCAGGTTGGCTGGTCTCTGCAGTTATTTTGACCCAGCTGACAATGCAAAGCAAAATAGAACGATTTAAACTACACAACAACACCATCTACTTTTGCAACATATATAAAAATCTATCTAGTCTTGAAATCTAATGGCGCTTCCACTGGCGTTGTCGGCTCTACTCTCTTTTTGCACGTTTCCACTGGGGAAAAGTTCCACCTCCGTGGTACCTGGTGCTGCTTTTTTTTTACTACCTCCTTTGTTGAGATTCCAAAAAAAAGCAGCCCTGCTCTGAAAATGTGACGTAGGCTCAAAGCAAACACTGATTGAATCTGAGAATCATCACAGCATAGAGTCATCAACTCACGCACAGAGAGGAGGTATTTGGCCACCATTGTAACCATTCATAACTGTGCAATATATTAATCTTCATTGTTCTCACTGTTTATTTATCGTCTTAGTGCCTCCTCTTCTTTTTAATTTCATTGTACCTTGTGTATGATGACAATCAAAGCATTCTATTCCATTCTATTGATTTTTGTTGGCAATCTTGTGAGGACGGCAGCAAAAAAGTTCAATCCGTGGAGTCTAGCAGTGTCGCGTATCAGGTTGGTGCTCAATGTAAATGTTGCAGAAAAACAGCATCAGGTCCTGAAAACGAAGCGTACGGAGCCGTGTAGAGCAGATACCGTTATTAGGCCATAAAGTAATGTTACAAATGTTCAAAACAAAAAAAAAAAATACTAGTCGACCATGACAGTTCAATAGAGCCATATTATAACTCCCTAACACAGGAAGTATGAGAACATCCTGAAAGTTGTACTTCCTCCATGCAGCTGCACATACATTTCCCTCTCTGGGTATTAAAGGTGTTTCATAGGACATTACAAGTTCCTGAGCTAAAAATTCATTGGGAAATGAGCTCAAGGTTGACAACCTCATTGTGAAGTTGTGTCAACTTACTGCTCGGAAACAATAAGTCCGTAGTGTAAAGAAGTCGAGCTGTTTATTGTAAGGAGGTAATTTTCAAAGCTGATCAAAGTAAAGATTTGACACCACATAGAACGTCCATCCAAGCTGCAACACTGAGGAGACAAAATAATGTCACACCGTTGAAAAATGCAACAGTGTGACATTAAAAGTTCATTGTGAAGCTAAAGCTGTATATGCTCTTGCAGCTTAACATTAGAGAGTTAGCATGCAATTCTATTTCAAAACCTTGCCTGTAATTTGCTTCATTTTTGGATTGTAATTTCATTCCAAGTATTTTCAACACCACTTAAATGTGTTTTTTGTTTTTCATTCAAAGCCAGGCAGTCACTGACCACAATATTCTGTTAACATGGTTTGGCCTTCACTGCATTTTTAAATTCAGCACAAACTTCAAAATCCTGCCTTTGCAGATTTTATTCCAGCGTGTAAAGCCATTCACAATGTTATGCTGCGTTCACACTAAACGCATTCCGGGCGTCGAAATCGTGCCTGACGCCCGTAGTTGGACACTTGTACACATTTAATCAGCACGCTTGTCACCAGCGTTTGGAAGGGAGCGCATCGAGGGGAGGGGCTTCTCTGTTGCCGGTGGTGTTCATACAATGGATGATATTGTGGCGATCAGTTACGTTCATAATTCACCCAGTGACTGTGAAGTGATGGAACATTGTGTTGAGAAGGTGTGTTTCCGGTCGTGACTCAGTGTGTGCACTGTGATGTTAGAGAAGTGTAGTGAATGGAGAATAAAGTTCCTTGCTGAACACTCCGTCTCCGACTCCCATTGATCGGCTCAACATTATCAAGTTTCTGGATTCACCAGAGCCGCGCTCGGACGAGAGTCGCTTTCAGCACTACTTCCGTTTCTCCCGTGCCCAGTTTGACGACCTGCTGAGGTACTTGTAGTTGGTGTCCTACCAGGACATCAACTACAAGTACCTGTCCATCAGTCTCCGCCTCCGGATAGTGTTTTTTTTCCCCGTCATTATTCTGAATACGTCACAGTTGTGGAACGCTCCCAACTCCAGTGTCAGCAGCGTTGGAGGCGCCGGACGCACGTCAAAAACTTGAAAACTCAAAACGTACTAACATCACTGCTGGCGTTAGAGCTGGGCGATACTGTATATTGAGATTCAAGACATAAAGTTTTTTATTTTGGGTATATTAAAAATTACAATATCGCCAATAACCAATACATATATTTTTACAGCTTATTTTGTTTTAAAATACAAATTTTAAGAGTCGCTGCTTTCTCCACGTCTCAGAACAGCATAAAAAGGACAGTTAGATGGACTGATGAGTGTGTTCTAACCCTAAAAAAGCCCTAGTTTTTAGAGTTTAAAGAAAAAACAAACAAATGGGAAATGTTGATCTAAGATGCAAAATCTGATCTCATCTTAACTGACATAAAAAAATTAATAATAATATTTCTAGGTTTCATTTACTCAGTTGTAAAGAACGCCTCAAGGTTATAAGCTATAAATATGCAGCATTCATTTTCATTTTATTTATTTTTGTTTTTCGAGCAGGAACAAAAAAAGTCTTTGTGTACACGAAACATAGAAAAACAATCCAAATAATAGATATGATTCATGTACACTTATAATAGTAATAACATGTCTGCTCAAAAAGGAGTGGAACTTATTTAATCCCACACCCATTTCTTCATCATACAAGTTTTATCATATTGTTTCTGTCTATTTGGACTTAAATACACATTAAGTACTCAATAAAATAGGAAAAAACTAACTAATAATCAGTAACTTAACATATACAAGAATACAAAGCAAAATACCAACAATTGTAATAAATTAAATTCGCATTTAAAGACAACACTAGTCATAGATGTAATCGGCCTATTAGTTACATTAAGCCCCGCCCCCATCCACACTGTACTGTGACTAGATCATATGTTTATGAAATGATTCAAACTCTGAATACTTGGGCATTGCTTTTGTTGTGAATCCAGATCGTTCCATAATTTCAGCCCACATTACAGACGGACAAAAACTCTTCCTGGTGTTTCCAATATTAGGTATTATAACGTTTCTTATACCACAAGTGTCCTCTTTAAAAATGAAAAATCTTTGTACGTTGACTGGTAGAGATTTTTTCAAACGCTTTAAATAAATAAAAAAATGAAAGACAATACCTGACATTGGACTGTTTAGTCTACCATCCAAACGGGTGACCTGCCTCACTTAGATGTCCTTGCTTGGCGAGCAGATCAAACTAGTCCCAGTATCACATCATTATGGTGTCCTCATGAAACCAGTCAATGATGGTGCCCTTCAGAGAGGCCTGGATCCAGACTGCAGAGCTACGACTTAAGGCATGCTCCGTCTCACTTTTTCTGGCACACTTAGTATTCCTCCGCCTGCGTGCGAGGTGCGAGGCTGATTGCACATGCCAACATTTGTGTGTATGTATGTGTGTTGAGTGTGCTTGGGTAGTGAGAAGACGTGTGAAGAGGAAGTGGAGGCGGACCGAGAGAGGCTTACTCATCTTCCAGCTCGCCATCCAATCGCTGGTGACACATTATCTTCCACACATCATCACATGTCAGACCATTTAGCAATTTCGTCTAGCACAGGGGTTCCCAAACTTTTCACAGTCCCGTACCCCTTCAGACTTTAAGCCTAAAGCCATGCACCCCCTACTCCTGCACACTTAAAAACATAATAATGTAATGTCATATACAGGGAAAATTGTCCCTGAATTTTACCCATCCTGTTAAAGGATTGTATATATTTCATATTTGCAAATCCTGAAGAAAATGCAAGTGAGGACGCAGGTGCTGGCCCACGTCATTGAACACTGCATTAGCATTAGCCTCGTGTTAGCATTACCTTTGCATTAGTCTATCATTAGATTTAGCTAGCATTAGTTAACATTACCATTTAGCATTAACATTATATTAATATTAGCATTACCTAGCATAAGCTTAACATTGACATTAGCCTAGCATTAACATTAGCATAAACCTAGCATTAATCTAATGTTAGCATTAACTAGCATTATGTAACATTAGCATAGCATTAACATTATTTGCGCACCCCACTTTGAGAACCTAGGTTCTAGCACATAAAACAACTTCACTTAAGGGAACATACTCAATATTTTAATTAATAGTTTGCACCTTTTTATTTATTTGCATTCAAATAATTAAAAATATATATATATATATATATATTTGTTTGTGCAAATGTAAACATACTTGATTTTAGTGTTTGAAGGATTTTATTTGTTTTAAAAAAATATTTTAAATTGTTTTGTAACAAAAAATAAACAACTTTTTGGTTGACGAATAATCGTGATTTCAATTATTACTAACATAATAGTAATCCCTAACTTCACTTAATTAATGTGCAAATATCATCAAATATCATCAGCAGCAGCAACACTAATAAACGCTCAGTGACGTGATGCTGTAGTGCTGCAGAAGGACTGAGCGTAACAAAGCAGTGCACACAGACAATACTGCGTAAACCTAATTCTCGATGATGCTGTAATTAGTCCATTCATTAGCTGTTAACAAATGCCTTGTGGAGGGCAAACATGCTCACAGCTGGGCAAATACTTTAGATTTAAGCTCGAGGTTCAGCTGCAAGAAGTCAATTATATCTTCAGACAGTGAACGGAGGACTTAAGGGAAAGAAAATAGCCTCGAGAGATGAAACAAGACTTAATTAGATAAATTAACAAATCCCAGTGCACACGTACAGCTAAAGACACTCCAGCCACCAACCATGAGAACCTTTATAAAGGCTGTATTTAATCATCTTCACAATCCCAGTAAATATTAGACTTTTTCTAAATTTTATGATTATCATGAAAGTAGTTTTTGCTTGTCTGTGACCACACCTGTTCCTTCCTTCCTGCTGCAGCAAAAACCTCTAGAGTTCTAGTAACATTGTATATGAAACAAAACTAGCTAACCTCCAAAACCAATTCATAAAAGAGTTAAAACAATAGTCATGCATGCAAATATGATTGAAAGTCCTAAAAAAAACAATGTTAGATAATGAATTTGCAGAAAATGAAAGCATAGATTATAACATGTCCTCCCCAAAAACCGTATTATAATCACTTCCTGTTGTAAAAAAACAAAAAAAACACATGCATGTTAATTTTAGTTCTAATTTGATGATAGAGAAAAAAATTTGATAAATCAAGATTTTGTTTAACTTTTTTTTTTTATAGCCAGCCGCAAAGAGAGTCAATAAAAACAACATAAATATGAAATTAAACATCCACAATATGTGCATTAAACATAAAGGAGTGCACACGTAATTATAACTAAGATAAATAAATGGATACAAATGCTTCTCTTTATATTTCTAGTGTTACTAAAGGGTCGATTAAAGCACACAGTTATAGAAGAAGGATGTTAAGAGTCAAAAGCATAGTGTGATATCATTATTATTATTATCATATTAATATAACATATTATTACCAGGACTGGGGCCTACATTGACAGTGACAGGAAAAAATAAAAGTAAACAATGGCAAAAGGAAGAATGCAACTTTTTTATATTTAAACACTAATAGAATTTGATTTAAACCACAGCAATAAAGATAAAGTAGATGTAATGAGGATACGTCTAATATTTGCTGCTGTGCAGGGTCTAAATATGACACCTGGTGGAAACATCTTTGCATTGCACTCAGAGATACACTGAAAAACCTCAACTAATATGGAAACAATAACTGTTTATTATTATTATGACCCTTTAGTTCATGCACTAGAACGTTAACATGACTCTTTAGCCTAATGTTTATGACACAGCGCTACATGTTTTTTCTACTGTGGATAATGGGATTTATTTATTATCAAGATAACTAGAAGATAATAGACTTTATTCACTAAGAAGCTCATCTATTCTTCTTCTGATTAATTAGGAAAGTATTAGTTTGATTGAACTGTCTGTTGACATGAGTTTCTGTGAGATACTGGATGAGCCAAATCAAACACATCAAAGGCCAATGTTTTTATACTGCATTTTTTTTTAATTTAGATTAATACCTAAGACACTCAAAGTATAGAATACAATCATTTAAGATTGTTTAGTGTGTGGTGTTTTAATTTGAATAATCAGTCAGATATGGACAGTTTTTATCAAAGTGTTTGATCTAAGGGTCACATGATCAACATTCATTTCAGCATTAGAATAATGAGCAATCTGAGCATTAATACAGGATAGAACAAAGAGTTTCTGTAGTTCTTTTGAGAATTTTTCCAGTAAAATATAAGCTTTATGGGGTCATTTTTATGTCTTTCTGATGTTGTTTGTTAGTACTGTGAGTCTTTTTTGGTGTTTTCCTTGTCTTTTTGTGCACTTTTGTCATTTTTTGGTAATTTTGTGTGTTTTTGGAGTTGTTTCTGTTTTTCTCTCTTGTCTTTTACTATATTTTCCTGCAATGTTGTAATTCTTTAACGTACTCTTGCTTTTGTTTTATGTATTTTTCTGTCATTTTGTATGTCTACTTCTGGGGCTGCATGAAAATAGACCAAGAGCCTCATGTTGTCTATGTCTGCAGTATGTTTTATTTTATTTTTTTAATCATATATTATTAGACATTTCAGGGGACCCCATTTGAAATCCAGGTGACCCCACATGGCGTCACGACCCCTAGGTTGAAAACCTCTACATCACTTTATTGTGTTGTTAAATTGTGCAGGAGTAGGGGGTACATGGCCTTGGGTGAAATGTCTGAAGGGGTACAGGACTGTAGAAAGTTAGGGAACCCGTGCTTTAGGCCCCATCAGACCGCATGGAGGTGCGGGGGTTCCGAACACATGCTCCATCAAACACCAAGAAACCCACAACCACCGCCCTTAAATACATATACTGTATATAAATATACATGTAAACACGGAGCTAGTTCAGTGTTCACATGCAGAACAAACCCACCGGTTTCAGCCTGAATAGGTTTGAGTCCCAAACTTTAAAGCTACTCACCATTTCAACACACGGTGGTGAAAAGACGTCAAAACCCGAACTAAACGTTGTGTTTTAGGCTCAACTCAAGCGACGTGAAGACGAGGGTCAAGATACGACTCGGAAGGCTTTGGTTCGTGGGTTTTGGAGGAATGAGAAATATTAATATTTGTGTTCCTTCTCTGGAAATTTACGAGGAGAAAACTGCATGCAGAAGGATGGGGTGCGCATGCGCAGACTGCGGCCATTCATGACGGTTTTTCTCACACATTCATTAAAAAAAAAACACAAAAAAATCAATAACATTCCGAGTACGTTCATATTGATTGAACTAGTAGGCTAAAGTAGCTTTTTTATTTTATTTTTTGGATTATTGTGAAATTAATTTAAAAACTAAATTTACAATACAAAAAATAAACCCAGTAATAATTAATTATAATTATTGTATTTAATAATAGTCCCTTTATAAGGTTTGTAGTCATTGTTCCTTTTACTGGGTTTTCTTTGATCATTTCATTTTCATACACTGTTTTAATTATGGTGATGATAATTTAGTTATTGTGTTTTTATGGTTATCGCAACAAAAGTTTGAACATTTTCATTGTACAAAAAAATATGACAGAAGGTTTTTAATAAGAATAACATTTACTAAATAAACATTTATAATTGATATTTAGTATTAATGAATTGTTATTTGGTATTCATGCACAAACCAGGTTTTAATTCAGGTTGTTATTTTTTGTGTTTATTAATCTTGGTTAAATTGAAACTTAACTTTCTAGCCTGAATAAGTGTCAAATAAATAACATTATTATTGTAAATGGTCGAAACACAATGAATAAGGGGCATATGTCAACCAAAAGAATAAATAAATGCGATATTAGGGAAATAATTTAGATAAATCCTGCATACAACATTTCTTTTATGTATCAACTAAATCTTTGGGGGAAAAATCGCCTGTATTTTATTTTATTTTATCCTTTATTTGTTAATGATGTATAAAATCTTAATTTGCACATATTGTTTTTCTGTTGCACTGAATGGGATCTATTTATTTTTTTGTATAATGACAATGAAGGATTGTGACATTGGTTTGGTTAAGTAGTGTTTAAATTCCGAGTTTAATGTACATTACATACTGTATACACGTGACTTTTTTGAACATACTTCCATATATACATAATACTGTACATAAACTCAAAAAGGAGTGGGAGGAAGTAAACATAATAGTTCTCACACCTGTAAGTGTCATAAGTTCATATCAGTGGTAACAGATAAACAGTTTACATGCAATAAACATACATATGCATAAACACATAATTATATAAACACATATAAATGTACAAAAATAAGTTACCAATGATGGAAAGTATTTTAGTAGGTCACAATCTATGGTCAAGGTCTGTAACAGTTTTTATTTTTATATTCCTGTCATTGTTCATCCAGATACATCCTTTACCTTTATAGTCTATATACATTTTTAATCACTATTGTTACAGTAATGTCCTGATTGATCTCCTATACAGTTCATTTTTAGATAATAGTCTACACTGTGGGAAAGCTTAGCAAATTAGTGTTGCAAGTGTTTTGTTGCAGAAATAATTAGTTGAAGGATGGAGAGTCAAAGCTGCAACATGCATGTAAACATGGACCCAGGGGCCTCATTACCAACTCAATGGATGATGAGCTGTCAGGTAACACGTCAGGAGGACGCACGTCAATGTCCTTTAATGTTCTAGCTACTTGTTAAACATGAAAAAAGGGGGAGTGGGTGGAGGAGGAGGGGGGTTAGGTATATAACAAGCCCCCTAATTCTCCCAGGAGAAGAACTAGTCATCCAGCAGTAGTGAACCATGCGTCCCCTGGGAGCTCTGCATGCGTCCCTACTGGTGCTGCTGGCCCAGGGGTTGATTAACCAGCACCATAACCATAACCAGGCCATGGATGGAGCATCGATCACAGCTCTGCAGGGCTTCACTCTAACTACTCTATCTACTGGACACCACCTGCCCACCTACATGATGCACCTGTACAGGAACTTCCAGGCCAACTTTTCCACGTCTGGAGACGCGATGGAGACGGTGACGGTGAGGCACGCGGACACCGTGAAGAGCATGATGGCAAAAAGTAAGATGTGATATCACAGCAATGTATGTATGAGAATGTGAGGCAGTATTTGGAGATATTTGCTCCATCTGTGGATAATAGACGCGCCTCAGAAACCTTCAATCCACATCTACGTCACGTGTGGGATCAGCGTGTGAAAGCCTCGGTTCGCGGTCTTAATTCTCAAAGTAAACCTCTTTTTCCTAAATGGCTGATGTTGATTAGATACATCGCTAGACGTCACACCCCCACTTGTACAAATGTCTTGTTAAGTCAAATCAACACATTTCTCTTAGTTCTTCTTCTTCACACTTGGCCTGATTAGATTAGAGCTGCATGAGGATTTAATGGTGGCCCCAGCAGTGGCCCCAGCAGTGGCCCCTGCTGCTCAATCCAATTTCACATCATCCCGAGGTGTGACACATTCTCCTCATGCTGTTTGAACGAGGATATGCAGAAGCCAGAGGTGTGTTTGTTCTATCATTAGTTTCGGGTTGGGTGCTTGAGTTGAGTGGATTAAGAGTCACATTCAATACATGCACACTCATGCTTTTTCATCTAACTTTAATCTTCTGCTTTTATTTTGAAAACACACCTGTGCATTGACTCACAATGGGTCCAGTTACAGGAGTGGGCGTGGTCCAGGTGATCAAAATAAAGCACAAATCATGGGTTTTACCTGAATCTGATAAATTATATTTAATCAAACCACCATAAATCTGGTAATAATTTCATATTGTATTTAGCAGTGATGCTCAAATATCCATGTCTATAATTTATTAATGCCTCAGTTTCATTGTTAAACAGTTTGTAGGCCTATTTACTATTTTCATGTTCTTTGTTTATTCATATCAAAGTATAGTGTTAATTTTGTTGTACACCTTTGACTAAAATACAACTTAGTCTCAGTAAAAAATGTAGTCATCAGGACTATTTTAATATAGTCTAGTTCTAAATAACATTAATGATGAATATTCTTTCCAAAAAAAATATCTGATTGGATTTTGTCCACATGTGAACAGAACAGTAGTGGAGTTTTGTTAGTTGACCAAAATATCTATATATTTTTAATATAGTTTGTTAAATTAGTCATAATCTAGTTATTAAAAAACACAAATGGAGGGTTTTACCTTTCACAATAGGTGATAAATAATCAAACCAACATGAATCTGATAATAATTGTATCATAGCATTTAGCTCAACTTTCCATGTCTATAATTTATTAATGCCTTAGTTTTATTGTTGAATGGTTTTTAGGCCTAATTACTATTTTTATTTTCTCTGTTTATTTATTTTAAAGCAGTGTTAATTTTAAAAGCAAATTTGGATTTAGTTTTAGTCGTAGACCTTTGACTAAAATGCAACTTAGTTTTACTCAACAATGTAGTCATCCGGACTATACCAATATAGCCTAGTTTTAGTCACTAAATAACATTAAGATTTTAGTCGACTAAATCTGTTACAGATCTATATTTGACTAAAATATGAAGCATAACAATTTGTGTATTTTTTAAAAGCTCAAATTATAATTTATCAACCTACTATGGTATTAAAGCTTGTCCCGCCTTCCACGTAACAAAACTGTTTTTGATTTAATATAACATAGTTCTGATTAGATTTCTTCTCATTGTAGTTAAGTTTTTATCAATGGACGGAAATATCAATTTATTTTTATATTTGTTTCGTTCACATGTATTTATTTATTTTTTAATTTGTCATAATATCGTTATTTTTTAAAAAGAGTCGACAAAAACTATTACCAATTTTACTTCAAAATAAAAGAGATGGTCAAAGAACTAATGCTGTAAAAAGTAGAAACCAACTGTAACTTGATGCAGTGTTAAAAGCGTTCATGTTTACACATTACACACAGTAGAAAAGACATATTTCATTATCAATACTAGGGTTTAAGATATGTCTACTTTTAAATGAGTTGATAAACCATGAAATCTCTCCTGATTTTGCTGAGTCATGAAACATTTCTCTCCGCAGATGCTCTTTAGGTGCTAGAAGCTGTTTTTGTAATTGATTTAATCTGACTGTTGAATGTCAGATCTGAGTCAATCAGATCAAGAGATTCTTCTCAAGTTAAAGTTGTTCTTATAAGGAATTCGTTAACATTGTTACGTTAGAATTACTCAGTAATTATTTTTCTGACATTAGAGAACAAAACAGTTTAAACTTATGATCAAACCAAGCAATGTATGCGTTGTGTACATTGCAATGATAAAATAACTTCTATTACACTATTCCCTACAAATACCTGATGATGCCATAGATATTATCATTTTAATTCTTTAAATCAGTGGTTTTTTTGGCTCTAGTCCCTCTTTCTCTTATTTCTAAATAACAACAACATTTTGCTCAGAAAAACTATTTAAAAACATCTATAGATCATAATGATGGAATAAATGAGTGATAACAGACATTCAAAAGAATCTAATTTTGTAAATAAGTGGAAATAAACAGTAAACAGTAAACAGTGACCCCATTTTGATATCAAGAATTTCTGGCGACCCCAAATTAACAAAATTCTAGAATTACTTTTTGATGATTTTCAGCTCAGATTTTTATTCTTTACTGCATTTTAGTTGATCTAGATTTATATTTCACAAAGTGAAAGTATAGAAAAACATTTGTTTAACATTGTGCTTTGTTTTCATTTAAAAAAAAAAAAAAAAGAAGATTTTCAAAATTTCCAAAACTTATTTTAATTTCTCTGAAATTTCAGGAGACCCAATTTAAACTCCAGGTGACCCCATATGGGGTCCTGACCCAAAGGTTGAAAAACACTGATTTAGAGTCTCCAGAATGAATTGATCTCTATAGTTTTTATCATTTAGACTTACACGTTATTTGTTAATTGTCCACTCTCTGTAGTGCCAGGGGTACACGTACCCCCATTTGAGAATCACTGCTTTAAATGATGAGCCACATTGCTGTAGTAACACCAATCCTTACAATATTGAAGTTCTGTTATGATGCTCAAGGTGTACTGCACTTATGCGATTCCTCTGTTGTTATTATTTCAGGTCTGACTTACAGAAACACACGCTGGGTGGTGACCTTTGACCTCCACACTCTGCTGACTGATGAGCGGATCCAAGCGGCCGAGCTGAGAGTCAAGTTTCCTCCCATAACGAGCGCCTCCAACATCGTTGTCGAGGTCCATCACCAACATGGCCGTGAACAGGAGCTGGTGAAGCAGCTCATCGAGTCGCCATTGGTCAACTCATCACAGAGCTGGAGAGTTTTCAACATGACGACGCCTCTCCTGAACTGGCTTCACAAAAAACTCAACAAAAGAAATCAACGCAAACGGGGGCCGAGAAGAAGGAGGAAAGGGTTAAAGAAGGAGAGAGGTTCACAATGTCCCCAGGGGCCCGTGTTTGCAGACGGCTCCGGGTTAGAACAACATGTGAACGATCGGGCCTTGCTGGTGGTGTTCTCTCACACAGGTTCAGATCAAAACTCTAGAGCTAAAGCCAGTTTGCTGCACACAGCGGAACAATCCAAGTTCTTGACCCCTGCAGAACTCAAAAAGGCCCCAAAGAGACGCAGGAGCAAACGGGGTCAGAGAGAACACAGCGCCAGGGGCCTACAGGTGGCCAAAAGAGGGCCCGAAAAAGCCTTTTGTCGGAGAGTCGACCTCCATGTGGACTTCAATCAGATCGGGTGGGGGTCCTGGATTGTATTTCCTAAAAAATATAACGCATACCGATGTGAAGGATCCTGCCCTGGTCCTCTGGGAGAGGCTGTGAATCCAACCAATCACGCTTACATGCAGGTGAGTGTTTCATCCATTCATCCATCTAGACAGCAAGGCTGTGTTCCAAATGGCACGCTAACGTACTACTCACGCTAACGTACTACTCACGCTAACGTACTACTCACGCTAACGTACTACTCATGCTAACGTACTACTCATACTAACGTAATACTCATGCTAACGTACTACTCATACTAACGTACTACTCATACTAACGTACTACTCATGCTAACGTACTACTCATGCTAACGTATTACTCATGCTAACGTGCTACTCATACTAACGTACTACTCATACTAACGTACTACTCATGCTAACGTACTACTCATATTAACGTATTACTCACGCTAACGTACTACTCACGCTAACGTAATACTCACGCGAACGTACTACTCACGCTAACGTAATACTCATGCTAACGTACTACTCACGCTAACGTAATACTCACGCTAACGTACTACTCACACTAACGTACTACTCATACTAACATATTACTCATGCTAACGTACTACTCATACTAACGTAATACTCATACTAACGTAATACTCATGCTAACGTACTACTCATACTAACGTACTACTCATGCTAACGTACTACTCACGCTAACGTACTACTCACGCTAACGTACTATTCACGCTAACGTACTACTCACGCTAACGTATTACTCATGCTAACGTACTACTCATGCTAACGTACTACTCATGCTAACGTACTACTCATACTAACGTACTACTCATACTAACGTAATACTCATGCTAACGTACTACTCACGCTAACGTAATACTCACGCTAACGTACTACTCACGCTAACGTAATACTCATGCTAACGTACTACTCACGCTAGCGTACTACTCACGCTAACGTAATACTCACGCTAACGTACTACTCACGCTAACGTAATACTCATGCTAACGTACTACTCACGCTAGCGTACTACTCACGCTAACGTACTACTCATGCTAACGTACTACTCATGCTAATGTACTACTCATGCTAACGTACTACTCATGCTAACGTACTACTCATGCTAACGTACTACTCATGCTAACGTACTACTCACGCTAACGTACTACTCACGCTAACGTACTACTCACGCTAACGTACTACTCATACTAACGTACTACTCCTGCTAACGTACTACTCATGCTAACGTACTACTCATGCTAAGTTTGACGTCAAAATGAGTATGTAGTGCGTTCACATTAGTTAGTATGAAAATATTGAGTACAAGAGAAATACCTGGATGTATTCTATATAGGGACATTGCATCTTGGGAAACTTAGAAGTATAATTCAGTGGTAACGTTCATCATCCTAATCATACTATAGTATATACTACACAGTATATACTCATTGAGTGTGTAGTACGTTAGTGTGATATTTAGAACACTGCCCAAGTCTTTAAATGTGTCATTTACAAACCCTTCACATGTTTTGGTGTCATTGTGAATATATTATAATTAGTTCAAAATCAATACATTTGACTGGATCACTGAAAAAACATCACTGTCTGTTTATGTGAAACATTGTAACGCTTTTTTTTGTTTCTTTGTAGAGTCTGTTGAAACAATTCCACCCCGACAGAGTGACGTCACCCTGCTGCGCGCCCACCAAGATGAGTCCGTTAAGCATGCTGTACTACGAGAGCAAAGAAATGCTCCTCCGACACCATGAAAACATGATCGTAGACGAGTGCGGCTGTCAGTGATGCTGAGTTACCAAACGGAAGTCACAAGAAAAAACCACAAAACAAGAAAACAACACTTACCCAGAAGGGAAAAAGCTCTTTTAAAGTTGTCCTTGCACTGAACATTTGCATCTGTTTTTTAATGTGGAGGCACATTTTAGACGTGGGTTTGAAATAAGAATTTTGTTATTTTCAAATGTGCTGAAAAGAACAAAAACATTAAGTTATCGCCACAATCAAAAATGTACAGGTTTAATGTTTTTTTTTATTGTATCCTTACATTAATATTATTGTAAATATTGTACATGCATTGTTAATATTAAAATGTATTTATACAAATTACATTTACATATGTATTTTTTTAATTTGTAAATGGCAAACATACGAGCAAAAAACACATCTAACTTGTGTTTATACATGTTGGGAAAACTCGAAACAATTAATGTGAAGCATTGTACGGGAAGGAAATAGTCAGCAAAATAATGTAAGGTTGCAGGATGTTATAACAATGTGTTTCAAAAGCCATATTGTATTTATGTCCTTTGAAAAGAAACACTCAGACTAACCAGGAAATTTCCAGAGTCAAGGCCATGGCAGTGGTTTAACTGGGCGTTGTTGATGGTGATTTGCATAAAATGTAAAATAGAGATACATAGTAGATTAGTCGTGATAAATAAGATTAGTTTAACAGGAAAAATACATATACTAGGATGAACATTTTAATGCCATACTTTTTTGGTTCAGAAAAACAAAATCATGACATCAGCCATCTCTAATCCACATACTGTATGCATCCATAGTCTACATTTGTTTTATAAGTATTGAAAAACCACATCACCATACAAATCATGTTAATTCCCGAGTTTATATAAAAATAAAGATACAATATAATTGTTGACTCATCCCAGTTATAATGACACAGTGTTAAGGTGAGGCAGGTTGTTTTTATAAAGCTAAACTAGGTTCTATTATTCTCAGCACATTGTATTCACAGTTCTTTTGAAAAAACACTGACAAAACAGGAATTTTCCAGAGGCCAAGCTGGGACTAGTGGATGGAGATCAGGAGGTAAGGCAGCACTTTGCTTTCTCTGTGCATTTTAATGGAAAATATGAAAAAGACTACTTTTAATGTGGATCATATTGGATTTTCTACTGATCTGTAGACCAATAAGAAATGAGTAACTAAGTAATTTATTTATAAAGTGCATTTTGCAGATAAAATCACAAAGTGCTGTACAGAGTTGTGGGAAAATTAGTACAAGTGCAACATCATAATAGAATAATAAAACATGGGTGCATTGACATCATAGGAGCAGCATCATAAAAGGATAAAATAATTTAAAATCCAGGAACTAAAAGCTTTTCTGAAAAGTAAAGTCTTCAACAGTTTTTTAAAAGTGACCACACAGTTGAGCTCCCTGAGACTGGTGCAGGTTATTCCAGAGTCTGGAACACCAGGTCTCCTCTGGTTTTACATTTAGTTCTTAGGATCTTTAGGAGAAGACTGCGCCCCGAAGTGTAGGGGTACAACAAGTCTGAGATATATTGAGGGACCTGACCATGTATTGCTCGGAAAGTCAGAACTAATATTTTATAATTTATTCTAAACTTGACGGAAGCCAGTGCTGAGTAGAAAATGACTTGGCAGTTATAGCCTAAATAAATATTGTCATTGTGATACATTGATATCATTTATTGGGTTAACAGTAACCTAAAATATGCATTTTTACTGATGTGAATGTAGAGCAGGGGAATCGACCTCATTATAGTTCAGGGGCCAAATACGGCCACAGATTTCACACAGGAAAACCGGCAATTTCAACATTATGTACCTTAGGTTGCACTTAAGTTCTACGTATAATTGATATAGAAAGTATGTAAGGAACCTACAATATTCAAACAAGTTATAGTATTTTCTTTAAATTTTATTGATTTTGTGCTTTTTTAAAAAAATGTAATCTGGGTAAATTTTGTGAAATAATTTGAAGGAAATTGGAAGATTCTAAAAAAATTTTTTTTTTCAACAATTTAGATGAAAAGTAACTGTCATCATGTGATATAAGCATTATAATGTGGAATTTCATTGAATCTTTGTCATTTTGTCATTGGAGGGGCGGAGATATCTACAAATAAATTATTTGGTAATTCACTTAATAATTCACATTTTCTCTCATTTTTATGTTCACATGCGGGCCGAATCGGATGCTCTCAAGGGCCGGATTTGGCCCCCGGGCCTTGAGTTTGACACGGGTCTCGTTAGAGCGCAGCACTGACTCTCCTGAACACACTTCCCGGTTTGAGTCACTTCTCCGTGTGCGTTTTACTTACATCAACAAAAGACAAATGTAGCCACTTAATCCGACTGTTGACAATAACCTGTGCATTATTCTGTCGTATGCTAATGTTTGACGAGGTGGTAGATTAGTTCATGAATAACAAACAAAGCACAGCACCGGAGAAAACTAAACTAAAGTGCACAATGTACCGCCTCAAATGGTATCCATTCTAAATTAAGATCGACTTCCGATTACGTCACCGGAAAGTCAAGCGTTTTTAATGATTGATAATTAATTTAGTGTTACATCTCAATATACACAAGAGTAAAATAATTGAGCTTTAGCTCTTCGCCCTTGATAAAACTGTAGTAATTTAAAAAATAAAAACCTTGTAATGTAAACGTGACTATACGTATATTACAGGCAACACCATGTGACTGCCCCTCATAACTTATGAATCATAGGCCTTGTTGCCTGATTAAAAAGCTCTTCCAGAGACTCATAATACGGACATTGAAGCTACAGTAACACATTCCAGACGGCAGCAGCTGGTAAATAAATATTTATGTGAAAAACTGAGCATTTATTTTAAGATTGTTAGCGTTCTTTTTAAATGGGGCTAAATATATTGTACTCAGGCGATCTGCAATCGTTTTATCTCCCTTTTTTATTGTTTTAATATTTCTGCAGACAAGCAAGCAACAAACATTACGTTTGTGGGGCAAACACAACATTTTAAACATAAAATATACAACACCTGTTTCAGAATACGCCTCCTGTTCATAGATATATTTAAGACTAGCTACGTCAGCTCCCTTAGTGACGTGCCTGCGTGGCGGCCATCTTGGTTGGGGCAACGTTCGCATTAAAGGTAATGCATGTACATTGAAAAGAAATCATAACTTACTCATTTCTCAACCGATTTTTATGCGGTTTACTTTATTTACAAATTCAAAACATGTGCTATTAATACAGAACATTTGATTAAAATAATAAAACGCGGAATATTATTCCCAGTTTCCTTGTTTAAACTACGTCTAATTTTACAATTGTATGCAGCACAATGTACATCAGAAATTCTTGAGTTATTATTTATTATCGTGCCTTCTAAAACAATGTAAAGCCCTGTCACTTAAAGAGTAGTGTGTTATCTACACTTTTACATCTATGTTCCTGCCAAGGTAATCACCAGTTAACATGTATACCACTTTAACTGTAACACCAATGCTAAAAATACACTGTCGCATAGCTGGGCTGCTTTAGCGGCTGTTTCTCGTTTCCATTGTGGGTGAGTCTAGTCCAACATGTCATTTATTTCTCTTTTTGACTGTTTAAAACAAGATAATGTCGCTTCAAATTGTTTCCAGATAAAGAAGTGAAGATTAGAGCCCAACATGTGTAATAACAACACTGTAGCTTATGATATGGTTAAGTTGCTCTTTATGGAACGTTTATTTATTAAAAAAATAATAATAAAAAAATCACTATAGGTATCAAACATTATAAATGTTTTGCCCCCGGGTTTTGTAGCTGCTTTATAATTTGAAATCTCAACTATGTATATGTTTATTTAGCTCTGACTCTAGTGTTTCCTGTCATTGTAGTCTGTGATATTGGTTTGTCAATGAGATTTAAATATATAATTGATTTATTTCTGTATTTTTGAACATGTAAAAACAATACATATGAAATAGTAAAAATGATATATAATAAAAGTAGAATTAAATGGGATTCACGTGGCTTGTTTACACTGATCAGAAAGAAGAATAGAATACTACTGTCATCATTACATCATCGTTTCCCACCAATCAGGGCAAACCTCCATTTGGCCTCTGATGGATTTATATCTTTATATGAAAAATGATGCATGTTTCTACCCAAAGCATCATGTTGCCTCTTCCTGTGGTTGTGTTATTTAATTCCTGGATAAACAATGTATGTATTCAACCATCTGCATCAGAAATCAATGACTCTTTTCAAAATGGGAATTCACAAAAATATGTTTGTTTGTTCCCAGGAGCCACATTGTTACAAGTCATGTCAGCATTTAGAATAATGACCAATCTGAGCATTAATATGGGAAAGAAAATGTGTGTTTTTGGAGCCATTTTGTGTATATTTATTATTTTATTTTGTTTGTTTCCAGAACAGTTACATCACAACAATGGCTGAGGCAATCGCTAATGTGGCCCGAAGGATAAATGCAACTGTGGAGGAGGGCAAAGACACCTTGGGTAAGATTTTAGTATTTGTCTCTCATGCCTTTCTGCTTTTATTTGGGCCACAAATGTCAAACTCAAGGCCTGCATCAGAAAGCAAAAAATAAAATATAAAAATCAGAGAAACCATGAATCATTGTGTAAATTACCAACAAATTCAGTTGCAGATTCTCAGCTGATGACTTTATTACAGGTTTATCCTGTAAATGAATATCTTTAAAATAATACACAAATGAATGAAAACTCCATAATATTAGCAGGGTTCACATTTTGCCAATGCTTTATCACATGGTGGCAGTAATTTTCATCTCAAATTGTTTAAAGAACTACATTTTTCTTAAATCCTGCAATTTTCTTTAAATTATTCCACAAAGGTTCCCCAAATGACATTAAAAAATGGCCACAAATCAGATAAATTGAAAGTGAAGATCCTGCAGGGACTGATATCTGTCACTTATCGCTTTGATTTTTATCATATTTTATTATTTATTTATATGTGGAACTAAAGCACAATAATAATGAAATGACTAATTTTCCCTCCTAAGATAAACTGCTCTATATTTGGCTCCTGAAGTTGACACTGATTCTAATTCCACCAACAGGGGGAGACAAAATATCAATTTAAAAGTCATGAAATTTATGTTGTCAAAAAATAAATCAAATCATTTTGTTTTTCTGCAGATTTGTCAAACTGTAAGCTGATCTCCTTCCCAGACGGCGTGTTTAAGGTTTTGAGAAGTGTTTCAGAGAACATCTATGTGATCACTTTGGCTGACAATGAAATGAAGGCGATTACAAGCAAGTTTTTCTCTACGTTCACTAATATGAAAGGTACGCACACTATCAAATGTTGATTTTTACACTTTGGTCACATCATTAATGTTGAAACGCAGGTGTTTGTGTGTTTAAATAAATATCTGACAGAACTGGACCTTCAGGGTAACGTTCTCACCAAACTGCCGGATTCTGTGGGAGAACTGGAACATTTAACCAGCATCAACCTGTCCCACAATAGCTTCTCTGTGTTTCCTGATAAACTCTGTGAAATAGCCACGCTGGAGAGGATCAACCTGGAAGGAAACAGCATCACAGGTAATAATAATATATATATATATATAATAGAATAATAGTCTACTGTCTGAAAAGAAAAGTTTGAGTTCACGTTGTTGCTCTCCACTCAACAGAAATACCTGTGGGGAGGTTGTCTACCATGCCTGCACTGAAGTGGATCAACGTCAGATCAAACCCGCTGGATTCCAACACACTGGCTGCTCTAAAATCTCCCCACACGTTTGACATTTTGTCAACCACAGAATCCTAAAATGTGAATATTTATTCATTTTTAGGCAATGTTTTCATTCTCTTTGGTGCCTCAAAGATGCAAAAAAAATAGTTAAATATGGACGGTGCCTTTTCTTTAGTCCTTTGGCTGATCATGATGTGCAGCTCTTTTGAAATGTTGATGCATTTTGAAAAAAATAATTAATTACATGAGGAACAAATAAAAACAATACTGTACACTTTTTGCTGTTTTTATCATGATTTCTTCTCTAGATCAGTGGTTCTAAACCTTTTTAACCCCCAAAATAAAGGTTCCATAGATCGGAGACCCTCCAAAATAAAGGTTCCAGAGAGCGGGGACCCTCCAAAATAAAGGTTCCAGAGAGCGGGGACCCTCCAAAATAAAGGTTCCAGAGAGCGGGGACCCCCACTGTAGCTGAAGGTGGTTGAACACAGACATGAACATTGAAGAAGAGTCATGTGGAGACAGGACCATCTATAATTTTTGGGGTCCATCCATAAAGTCAGTAAAATGATGGTCTATTGTTCTATGAATCTGTGATAACCACATTTATTTATTCATCTGAATAATATCCACTGTTATCCAGGAACATTTATTATTATTATTATAGTCATCTTAAAGATGGAAATCCTGGTTTTAATCACTAATAAAATGGTCCAAAGTGACCAAAAAAGGTGGTGAAATGGGATTTTAAAAACCAAAGTGTCAATATTGGCTTAAAAGTGGCAGAAAAGTAGGAACAATTAGTTTAAACTGGCAAATAATATGCATGACAAATGGTGAATTTGGTTAAATTGGCAAAAAAAAAATAAAATCATGAAATCTGGTGAAAAGAGGTTAAAAATGACAATAATGGGTCAACATATGTGACATTAGGTGGAAAAGGTTATAAATGTTGAAAATATCTGGAAAGTGTTAAAAATGTGCAGAAAAGACATTAAAATGTGATGTAGAAGTGTCAGAAATGTAGCAAAAATACATTGAAAGGAGCAAAAATATGGTAAGAAAAAGTGATTAAAATATGTTCTTTAAATGAATTCAAATTGATCCCATAGCATTATAAATACATATATGAATATTAATAAAACAAAATGGAAAAATAAAAGTTTTTAAATCTTAGCTTCTGAGTCTCTTTGTTTACAATACTTTGATCATATTGAATATAATTTATTTGTGCTTGATCCCAGTCATGATTTGCAGCTTGCTTTTATATCAAATACCATAATATGTTGCTTACATTAGTTAGAGAATAAAACCAAAGAGGAACTTTTCAAACCAGGAAAAACATTTTAGCAGTGCAGGTCATGTGACTCCATTGCTGGCGAGACTGTGACTTCACTACATATATATATATTTAAAAATCCTCCATAAAAGCTATAATATGGTTACAGATGGATGTATTTCTCCTGTTCTAATGTATAAAACCTTCTATGTATGAACAACAGCCTAGTTTATTTGTTCAAAACCAACATTCATGGAGAACTTTTGGTCACACTTTATTAGAAGTTTTATCCATAAGGCTGACATTACAGTGTCATTAGCATGAATACGGTGTCATGAAGGATGTCATTAGGTGTCGTTCGCTAACTTATGACACCTTTGGAGCCATGTTGGAATTTTGTGCGTTAGTTGGAGGATCTAGTGGAGTTAGGGTTAATAATGACAGCTTAATGTCAACCTTATGTTTAAATATTTAAGTAAAGTTTTCACAGTGAAGGACTCAGCATTAATACAAATATGTACAAAAATGTAGTTTTTAATGCAATATTGGTTTATTTCATAAGTGAATTGTTGCTAAAGATAAATCTCTATAAGGAGGTTATCAAACGAGTGTGAAGAAGTCTCAACATGAACAAACTGTAATCCTGCTGTAATTGGTTTATGGCTAACACCAGTCGCCTCCATCTGTTTTTTCCTCTGAAAAGAAGCTTTAAGAGGCACATCTTCACAGGATGGGATGGAAAATAAAACCACTCCACACGCAAAGAAGGTCCACACTTCACATCACAGCTTCAGCGTTCACGCAGACGCCATGACAGAGAAATCAGAATCAAAAGTACAGTTTAAAACAACACAAGGATTGTTATTGGTTAGTGACATCATGACTCCATCATCACACTCCTTTATACCACTACAGCCATGTTGTCAGGTCTCTAACCTTGAGCTTAAGCAATGCGCATGCCTCAATGAGTGCCCGTCAGGCTGGAGCTTAGTCCTGTACAAATAGTCCACAGCCTCCATAAAAAGAGCTTCATCTGATCAACAGACATGAGCGTTACCGTGGAGGAGCGTGGCAAGCCAAACACTCAGGACTACAGAGTGTTTTTCAGTAAGATCCACCTTTTAGATTCATTTATATAGTGTTTGTGTTTGGTATAATGACTGAATATCAGGCTAGTTTTCAGATGTAACTGCTAATTATCTGTTTCATCTGTACAGAAAACTCTGAGGGCAAATACATATCTCCCTTTCATGATATTCCCATTTATGCAAATGAAGCACAGGTAAGTTTTCTCTGTCGTACAGTGCAGGTCTGATGTAAAGGCTTCTGTAGAAAAACATCATTTATTTTTATCTCGTTGCAGAACATATTTCATGCCGTTGTGGAAGTTCCAAGGTGGACGAATGCAAAGATGGAGGTACAGTTTTTATGCATCTAGCAAATAAATATACTTTCTGTTTCATTTTCCACAAAGCAAATCAGTCGATATGATTAGAAACATTAAACAACAATTAATCACAACAAAGTGAAAAATGTATATGTTTGTCACAAAACAGATTGTACTACACACAGTGTTAATCTCTGATAATGTACACAAACAAGGTAAAAACTAAACTAAACAAAAACCCAACATTAAACATTAAATATTATATTTTGGACTATACAACAATATAGTAATCAATCTGTTCTGATCCATAATAACCTGATTCTGAATCAATCTCTCAGATTGCCACCAAAGATGCTCTTAATCCATTAAAACAAGACGTGAAGAAAGGGAATCTTCGTTATGTAGCGAACGTGTTTCCACACAGAGGATACATCTGGAATTATGGAGCTATTCCTCAGGTTTGTTACATTACATCCCAAATCAATCATATACTGTATGTATCAATGCGATTGATTATATGTGATTTATCACGGCAGACATGGGAAGACCCCAACCATAAGGACAGTGACACGGGATGCTGCGGTGATAACGACCCCATCGATATATGTGACATTGGAAACAAGGTACACACACCTTCGTTTGTTGTCATTTTGGTACATGTACATCAAAGCACTTCCAATTCTTAGGTGTGTTCCCGTGGAGAAGTGATCAAAGTCAAAGTGTTGGGAACGCTGGCTTTGATCGACGAGGGCGAAACCGACTGGAAAGTTATTGTGATCAACGCTGAAGATCCAGAAGCTGGAGACTTTAACGGTGAGAGTGAAGCACAATCTGCATTTGTGAACAGTGAAATAGTTTCACTTTTTATCTGTTGCAGATATTGACGACGTGAGGAGAATAAAACCTGGTTATTTGGAGGCAACGGTGGATTGGTTCAAAACATACAAAGTCCCAGATGGAAAACCTGAAAACCAGTTTGGCTTCAATGGAGAGTTCAAGGACAGGGTAACATTTAGTTTGTATCACGGCTTTAAATATCAGATATAATGTTATGGAAATCAACTTTAGAATGTTTACAGTTCAGTTTCTGCATGTACGTATAGTATACAACGTTTTAACCTTTCACTCTAAGATGTTTGATTTTATTTTTACATTTTCAAGGACTTTGCCATCAAGACTGTGAAGAGCACTCATGAATTTTGGAAAGCACTCGTATCCAAGGCAACCAGTACAGGAGAGTTAAACTGGTAAGTGTTTAACAGAAAGTCATTTTATGTACTCAGAAGTTTTATATCTTTGAGTTCAGCTCAAGAAAAAAAAAAGATATGTTGCTTTTATATTTTTGTTCAGTGCATGTGTTGATCCTTCTTATTCCTGGGGGCGCTACTTCCTGATTATGGACACGTTATGTTACAACACACACAAAAAGATACTTTTGCTCAAATTCATTCACGGCAAGAGCCCTGAATCAAGGCCGGATTAACCATATGTCCAGGGGCCGCGACCTCTAAAGGGCTGTGACCTCTAAAGGGTCCGGGGCAGTGAGGGTATAAGGAAATATCTGGTTATCTTTTGCCGCCCAGAGCCGTTGCACTGCTCACGGCCAGGAGGGTCAAAGCCAGGTGACGCAAATCAACCTCTACGCAACTCAAAAAATGCAAACATGGAGAAACAGTTGATGTAAATGTTTAACGTTGGCCTTTCTGGTTAAACTGTGACGTTAGAGGTTGTTTTCTGAGCAGATGACACTGCATTTGATTTATTTTTCCTTCCTTGTGATGACTCAATGAAAATGCTGTAATTGTTTATTGTTATTGAGAGAAAACTAAGGTTTACATTGCACCACATGATTGTCCTGTTGAATTCTGAGGTGAAAAATGAGCCGAGCAACAAAATAGTACTTGATCCAATCAGATTCTGGGTTTTATTTTCCTCTGTGATGACTCTATACATTCAATACATCTGTGTTGTTAAATACATACTGGATGTTACTTATTTATTTGATCTGAAAATGGAGGACACTTCCCTCCCTCTCTGATGGGTTGATTTTTCCAGATGATGCTGATGTGTTTTATTTTCATAGCATCATGTGTGAGTGAGGGGCTTTGACAAGAGGACATAGTGGTGCATTTATATTTCTATGAACATTAAACATCTGTACATCAATATGCACTTGATGACAGTTAGATATTGGTGTATTTATGTATATTAGTGGAATGCATTTATTCTTTTGCTATATTATAGTAATCCTGTTGTACAGTGAAGTGTTAATCTGGCCCCGCCCTGAATGTAGACTAAACATCTGTATGTTAGTATGAAATAGCATTTATTTACTTTGTGGTGTTGTTTATTGTATAAATGGATTAAATGTGTGTTTTCTATCTCATCACTCAGCATGAACACCAGTGTTTCCAACAGTCCTTTCTTCTGCTCCGCTGCAGATGCTGACGCTGTGGTTAAGTCTGTATGTTCCTTTTATGACATATTTTAAGACCTCATTACATTGGCTTGTTTTAATAACACATTGTATTACGTGTAGATTTCAAATATTTGTATTAATAAAGACGATCCGAGGGCCAGCACTTAAAATAATGACCAATCTGAGCATTAATACAGGAAATAACAAAAGCTTATTTGTCATTTGGTATTTTTCCTCTTGTTTTATGTATTTTTGTTGTAGTTGTGTGTTTTTGGAGTCATTTTTGTGCAATTTCTGTTGTTTTATTGTGTATTCTCTTGTAATTTTGTGTGTTGTTGGAGTCATTTTGTCTACTTTTTTGTCGTTTTGCATTTCTGGAGTCATTTCTATGTATTTTTGTTGTCCCTTTGTGTCCTTTTCTCTCATTTGATGTGTTTTTAGAATCATATTGTGTATGTTTGTTGGTGTTTTGAGTTATTCGAGTCATTGTTGTGCAATATCGCCTTTTTGTGTATTCTTCTGTATTTTTATTGTCCTTTTATGTATTTTTAGAGTTTTGTGCATCAAGAAAGTTATTTTTTAATATTTTTCTGAGAGTTTGCTTAAGCTGATTGATGTATAGTTTTAATTTCTAATGTTCATATTGTTTTAAAATTAGGCACCAGCTTTGGGAGCTGAGGATCCTATTCCGAGCTCAGGTGTGTTTGTGTTTTTATTTTTATTGTTTTATGACTGATATTGACCCTCACCTCTTCCTTCACAGTGAACAAATGGTTCTACTACGAGAAGTAAGAGCATTGGATCAAACATCAACATCTCATTAATGTTCTTATGTTTACCTAAAGTTAATGTCAAAGATATTTGTTGTTGTTTTTTTATTCAGGCCAGGAGAAAAAAAACATTTATCTTACTGTAAAAAATAAATCTATAATTTTCAAGCTTCACTAAATCCTGCAATAAAGTCTTAAGTGTATTTCTGCAGTGTTAGTGGTTTTTATCTGCTTTTATCATTTATTAAATTACACACTCGCACACACTAACCTTTTTGCTACTTTTAAGGAAGAACCTTCTGATGTTTTTAACATACAGTAACAGTTTTAAAATTGTACCTGGCTGCATAAACCTTAATAATTGATAATATAGCAGTGCTTTAATGTTCATACAGTAATATAAAAGTATTATGAGAACCTTTCCCATGTACTTCCTTAGTCAAATAAAGTTGTTTTCTTTTCGTGTACATATACTGTACCTAATGTTTTTAATGAGATCATTATTTTTTTTAAATATTTGAAATACCAGCTTTAACCCTTACGTTTTGACCTCTGAAAGCATTTTAGCGTCTCATCTTAGTGATAATTCCTCTTCTTTCCTTCACGTACCGACTCATGTTAAATCTGCAATAATTATTGTGCAACATTATTTTGACCTTTTCAAAGGATCAATTTCTCACACACACATTGACTCGTAACAATCCCATTGAACCGAACTCACACTACACTCAGAAAAAGTCAAACACACTTTCCTGCTGAGTCATGTTTAATATTTGACTTCAGTCCTGGCAGTTTTCCACATTTTTCTCCACAAACTCTTTTTTTTGTTTTGTTTCTGGGTTTAATTTCAGACTTGGTCCATTTTAGCTCCGGCAGGTTTTTATTTTTATTTTTTGTAGTTATTGTTGTCAGTCCGTGCAGGATCTTTACTTTTAACTCATTTGATTTTGTGACTCATTTTTATGTAATTTGAGGACATTTTGTGGAATAATTCAAGAAAATCACATGATTTTTGAAAATGTTTTAGTTCTTTTAATAATTTGGTTTACACGCACTTTTTAAAATACTGGAAAGATGAGCACACAGTGGGAGTTTATCACTACATTTATAAAACTAGTCTTTTCTCCCTCCTTTGAGACTCGTCCACAGAGGAATGTGTCTCTGAATGATCTGAACATGATTCGCGCTGGAGATTTATATGTGTTAAAAAAACAAGGCTATGATGAAGTTTTCACACTATATCATTAAATCCTTCCATATGAAGCAGGGAGAGGACATCAAAGCCCCTGAAGGTAACATAAAAGTAAGCTGCTGAGTTGCATCGCTTGTTATTAACGTTACATCAGCTCTGATTATGAAACAGAAGCAACTGGAACAAAGATCTGTTTGCATCACTGTTACGTCACTGATTATTTCTGAGACAAACGTCTTAATTGAAAATGTATTAATGAGTTTGTCACAAGACCCTGAGGACACTTTTGTGTAGCCTCCATCTAGACCACATGCATCAAACTCAAATCATATCAACTCATACTCTTTACAGCGTCAAATTCAAGGAAGTAAAAATGACAGAAAAAACAATAAACATTTTGTAAATTACAGATTAATTTAGTTGTAGTTATCTCAGCTCCTCTAAATACACAAATTCTATTAAAATCCACAATATTTGCAGACTTCAGACTAACATCATATAACAGCAGTCGTTTTTAATCTCAAATTGTTGAAAGAAAGAACCCAAATTATTCCATGGAATTTCCCCAAATTCCCAAAATGAGGGAAATTTAAGTGAAAATCCTGCAGTAACTGATATAATCACATACTTTATCATTTATATATTATTTATATGTGGAAGTTCAAACCAGGGCACATTGATGTTGGATTTGCTCTTTTTACCTAAAATCTGTGGCCCTTTAAAACTCAAACATGTTTGGTTGTTCATCATCACCTTTGTTCTAACTGTAACTGTACTAACGCAGAGGAAGTGATGTCATCTGGGTCTGGAATGTCCTGGTTGTTGGTGGGTGGGACACAATCAGTGTCTGACACCTCGTCATCGTCACTAAATGCAGGACTAACTGCCATGACAACACTCACTCTCTTACTAAACAAATGCAATGGAACTATTATTATTATTATTAGGTAACCAATGCTCAAAATTACACATATTTAAACAATGTTTTAAGTAGTCTGAATCACTGTTTTATAAATGTTATAAAAATATTTAGCAACATTAAAACACAATGGTCTAAGTTTTATGATCTTCTTTATAAATAAATTGTGCTAAGTACCTGTTAGATGTTTCATGTCTAAAAACAGTTTAACCAAAATAAGTCATTTTTAGGTGAACAGAGCATATGATGATCAAACATTTTTCCTGCAGTAATTTCACTAAGTTATTCACAAACACAACATATTTCCTCACCTGGTACAACTAGTCAACTATAAAAGATGTGAGTTTGATCAACTTACCATGATTAGTTTAGATGTTTCAATCATAAATGTAAAGGAAGTTGATCCACATGAACATGTTTCTGATTACAGAGAAAACAGGAAGTTGGAGGCCTCCCAGGTCTCTGCTGATTGGTCAAATGTCAGTCATGTGACCTGTGATGTAATCTCTGTTGTTGATCTCACCTATAGGAACAGGACTGGTGCTAATTGTAATGTGTAAACGGTTTAACTAATGAAGAATCAGATTCTTTCAACCACTTTACAGTATTTTGTGTTTTTATTTTCCTCTCATGCCGTGTGGTCGTCAACTGCTGCAATTGTGTATTTCATTTTAATGTGTATACAGTAACTCAGTAACTAGTACGATCGTCGTACAAAAAAATGAAAGGAATTTGTTTTTGCAATATTTCAAAATCTGTCATAATTTTTTCCCACATGCATTTGTTTGCATTTTATGTTTAATCTGTAAATCCTGGGTATTTAATATTAAAGCTTCATTTAATCTTTTTTTGTATAGTTGTTGAAGAATAATTAAGGGAGAGAATTTGCGATATCCAACTTAATTTTAATTAAATAATGTAATAATCACATACATTTATGGTATAAACTTGGCCCTATTTATTTCAAACATTATTTAGGTGAATAAATGTATAACTCAATAACTAATTGCATGTTAATACAGCTGCAGAAATGATTTATTTTAATGAATGCTGTAAATTCTGTTGCATTAAAAGCATATTTTAGATTTTTTTCGACACTCATTATCACCAAACTTTATTAGATGAAAACAGAAACCAATTTTTTTTATAGTTTTATGATTGGAAAGCATTGAAAAGCATAAAAAACAACCTCCCGCTGGGCTCTAGTGCCTTTATTTGTAAAGTGCTCAGCCTAGAAGTACATTCTTTTTTTTCCACTTACATGCAATAACAAATCCATCAATAGCAATGAATGAAGACATGGCAACAGTATTTTTTTTTAAATACAAAATAACACAGTGTGAATTCAAGTATACACACAGAACTTCAAGTAATGCACTTCTTCTTCCTCATTTTTTTTTTTTTTTTAAATGAACACAAAATACAGCGCTTTGAAAAAAAACTGCACATTCTTCAACATGAGGAAGCAGAAAATAGTGACGAGTCACTTCTACTTAAATGACATTCTATAGGTTTCTATTAAACAAGTTCATCCATGTTGACATGTAGGTCCTGTAATAGAGATATATGAGCTAGATTTACACTAAGATCCTTTGAACTCTGCTTTACAGTTCATTTACGCCAGACTTTATGTACACGCCCACATCATCACATGGTGTTGAACACTTTGACACGTGTCATGGATGGACGTTTGAGGACATGAGTGATAAACAACATATAGCGTATTATTTACAGTTCCACGCTGAGTTCTCGTCCCAATGTGAAGTCACTATTTACTCCTATTAGTGATGCTTTGTTTCTACTCACTCAACAGTGGTGCATTAAGCAGCTGTTAAATGTGTCCGTCCACTGAGAAGTGCACGAGAAAACACTGTGAATGAGTGGTGAAGCAAATCTATGAAATAGATTAATAGTGAGTTAAAGCGTGACAGTAATTCAGCTTCACTAATGTCACTTTTGATTTTAGGTATGACAGCTTTATGCATCGAAAGATCAAATAAATAAATCTGCCTTTGGAACAATATTTCACAGATTTTGCTCTTGATTTTTCTTTTTTTTTTTTAAAAAAAAAAATAAACCTAAAGAATAATAATAAAAATAAAAAGAAATCAACAGATTTTTTAAAATAGTGAATGATTCCCTACATTTAGTCATGACCAGAGATGGACTGGGACCAAAATTCAGCCCTGACACCATGTAGAAGTCATGGTGTCAGGTCAGTTATTTTGCCAATAAATACCAATGTTTTCCTATTTTTGTCCATTTTTTCTACTTCTTTTTTACACTTTTATCCAATTTTTGTCCTTTTTTGTATTTTTATTTGGCCACTTTTCATCCAAATAAGTTAACTTTTGTCCAATAAATACCACTTGTTTAAGTTTTTTCCTACATTTTGCCTCTTTTTGTTCCACATTTTTGCCCCTTTTCACTATTGTTTTCCACATTTTGCTCATTTAAGCTCCTCTTTGCCATTACAAACCACCTGTTTCCTCTTTATTTCCCCATTTTTTGGCCACTCTTGACTGCTTTTGACCCATTTTAGTCAATTTACACTCCTTTTTTGCCACTTTTGAATCATTTTTGGCCACCTGTTAATACTGTTATGTCTGCCTCCACTCACTCACTCATCAGAAATTAAAACTAATAACTTGTGGTCCGGCCCACTTTGGGTCGACGATGGCCGGTATGGCAGTTTGCCAGTCCATCCGTGATCATAACTTAAAAACAAACTGCATCTCCATGCTTTAAAACAGCAGTGGTATTGATCTTTTTATCTTCACTAAACATACATTTACTGTCTGAAATACCAAACTGATGAATTATTGATCCCCTAAAGCAGTGGATAGAATACTTGAGGAATTTATGAAGAAAATGACTGTATTACGGTATCTATGCATAGATGGAGGGGGGTCAGTGAGACCTGGAGAGCAAAACAAACACATTTGTTTCTCTAAACACACCAACAGAGATTAGAATGAAGCCATTACACACACACACACACACACGTAAAGGAAAGAAAACTGGGCAACGTATCTGGACACAACCCACACAGTCCCATCCAAATAATCCCATTTTATTTTTAGCGGTTGTACCATAGCTGTCCACTTCTACCAGATGTATCCCCCGTCATCAGCCTCCTCTTCCTCCTCCTCTGCCTCATCCCCGTTGTCCTCCGCCTCCTTCTCCTCTTCATCCTCCCATCCCACGCCACTCCCAAAATCTCCAGAATAATCCACCACTTCATCTGGCAAAAAAACATCAAATAATGTAAAAAATTACAAGACATGTTATAGACGTAGGCACAACGAGTTATTTCTGTTTTTTTCTGCAACACTAAATGGAATAGTGATTTATTTAATTCATAAAGTGACACAACCATTATTGTAGAATTTAGTCCCAATAATAATGACAATAATGTAGAATTGTGCAATACGCAAAGGTTCATATTTTGTTTTGTAATATTTGTGATACATATATTTTGTTCACACCTAAATTTAAAAGTTTCATCCATTTTGCATTTGTTGCAATTTTAAAGTTTTTACAAGGTAAAAAAAATAAGGTTGTCCTGATATCGGTTCATTATTGGCAATAATCGGATTATATTGGACTGTATCTAAAATCTCTGATACATTTGTTTTTATTGGATTCATTGAGGTTATTTTTCAGGGTAATTTAATTTTTTTTATTTATTTATTTCCTCTTCAGTTGTAGAATATGTTTACATTTAGGTTAAACTAGTGATTATTTTGCACTTTAAAAATAAAAATTGATAGTATAAAAAGTATAAATAAATACAGTATGAATTGTACATCATCTATATTATATATTATCTACTATATATATTTTTCAGGGTGCTCTCATTTATTATTTTTAATTATTTTATTCCAGTATAGTCTATAATGTATTAAACCTAAGAAATATCATTCAGCAATATAAAATATATAAAAGTAAAGAAAAATATGTAAGATTTGTGCTGATATCACATCCGATCGATATCGATATTGGCCAACAAGCAAAGGTTGCATCAAACTGGAAGTAAAAAAGTGTATCACTGTTAAAAAGACGACATCTATAACCACCAGTGGCTTAAAGCAGATTGTGTTTGTGTAGAAGCTTCTTTTCTTCTGTTCAAAGTGTTCCACTTTTCTTTTGTTTCTTTATTTCGAGCTCTCACCACAGTCGGGGTTGCCATGGATTCGGCTGCCCATCATCTCTCCTCCGTGCGGGTCCACGCACCAGCACTCTCCTCGGCTCTGGTCACACTGCACTTTCCTGTAATAACCGTCCTCGTCACAGCTGGGGATGTACATTCCTGCAACGCCACAAGCACACGTCTGTTTCTTAAGTGTACGCACACACAAACGAGCACGCCAGCACACCTTGGTGATGAAGCTGTTAGTCAGCGCAGGATGCAGACAGAGAAGAAGTTACAGCAACATATGCTGCAGTGAATGTGATTTCACTGTCATGATGGTGCTCTGAGTGTGACATGGAAAAACATGCAGAACTCCTCCAGGACAATCTGTCAACCTAACAGCTAAGTTCTCTAACAAGCAGAAAGTCTCCCTGATGATGATGGTGATGATGATGATTCTCAAACACATATTTATGAGCTTCTTCAGCTGCTCCTTGTTTGATGACTTCATCAGACACACGGTACAGTCCTATATGGCTTTTCAGCCCCCAACCCCCAAAATAAAGGTCCCAGAGAGCGGGGATCCTCCAAAATAAAGGTCCCAGAGAGCGGGGATCCTCCAAAATAAAGGTCCCAGAGAGTGGGGACCCTCCAAAATAAAGGTCCCAGAGAGTGGGGACCCTCCAAAATAAAGGTCCCAGAGAGCAGGGACCCCCACTGTAGCTGAAGGTGGTTGAACACAGACATGAACATTGAAGAACAGTCATGTGGAGACAGGACCATCTATAAGGGGGAATAAAGGAGAGATTTTTGGGGTCCATCCATAAAGTCAGTAAAATGATGGTCCATTGTTCTATGAATCTGTGATAACCACATTTATTTATTCATCTGAATAATATCCACTGTTATCCAGGAACGTTTATTATTATTATTATAGTCATCTTAAAGATGGAAATCCTGGTTTTAATCACTAATAAAATGGTTCAAAGTGACCAAAAATGGTGGAAAAGGAGGTGAAATGGTTCAAAGTGTCAATATTGGCTTAAAAGTGACGGAAAAAAGTAGGAACAATTAGATTAAACTGGTAAATAATGGCCGTGACAAATGGTGAATGTGGTTAAATTGGTAAAAAATAAGCATGAAATATGTTGAAAATAGGTTAAATGTGACAATAATGGGTCAACATATGTGACATTAGGTATAAAAGTGGTGGAAATGGTTTATAAGTGCTGAACATGTCTTTAAAGTGGAAAAAATGTGTTGAAAAGACATTGAAATGTGATGTAGAAGTGTCAGAAATGGGAGAAATGTAGCAAAATGCATTGAAAGGAGCAAAAGAAAAATGGGCTCAAATTGTTCAAAAACAAATCTTGGGTTGTTTAAGGCGTCTGGTGACCCCCTCCCATTGTCTCACCACCCCAAGGTTGAGAAGCCCTGATCCAACAGGTTAACAGCTCTGATTTACAAAGACAATGTAGCATTGAAACAACTTTAAATATCACTTGGACTTTAACGTCTGGCTATAAAAAAGATCTTACCAGGTTCCTTCTTGGCAGCTTCCTGCACTTGGATCTTCTCCAGCTCAGCGAGGCAAGGTGGCTCTGTGGTGATAACATGTGATGACAGACAATAGCATCTTAATTCATTCTGCCTATAATAACACTGTTCACCTGTATCATATGCATAAGAACATATAGACTGTTAAAGAGCCTCCATAACACACACAATAATCCACTGATCTCTAAGATACTGTAAGCTACAGTGTTTTAGGAAGTAAACGCAAAGATGAATAAAGGAAATAGTTAACTTTGATATTAACTCCAGTATAACCCCTTTAGTTCTCTGATGTATTAGAATATCAATATATTAATTATAATATATAATGTTAACAGCTGACAGAGAGATATTGATTGGAAATCCAGGGCAATCCATAGCAAGTGATTTAAATGTCTGATCAATGAGACAATCAGTGTGAAAATGAGGTTATTTCCACAAATACCTCCTCCTCATTTAGTAAAGGTCAAACAGAGCAGATGTTGCACGTGTGCGATGCGGTAAATGTGAGCTCAGGTTATGGATGACATAACACCGCAGCCATCACGCTCCATCATTCTCAGTTTTACAGTGACACGCTCTATAAAACACCAGGAATCATCTCCAGAGGACACGTCTCTGACTCCAGGGGCTCCACAGAGTTCCTGAAGGGACAGATTTCTGCTTTTTGAATAATCCATAAACCATCTCCTCTTATTCTTTAACCTTTCCAACCACATTGAACATAAAAAGTTATTGACTTCTGTGTCAACAACACCATAATTTAGGCTTTTATATATTTATTTATATCTGTGGTTAGAGCCATTGCTCTTATTATTAGTGTAATAAATAAACACATAATAAATACACAACTAAACAACACAAACAACTAAAACAATTTACAAAACTAAACAAAAACAATATTCATACAGTCAGACCTAGTTCCAATTAACAATCAGATAATTGATTATTTAACAATACACATTTACAATATATCAATATACATATACATTTATAGATCACATAAAACTAATTAAACTTACCCTTTGATTATACATCATTATGCACCGAGAGCTGTTTTGTTAATAAATGTTATTTCAGTATTTTATTTTATTTCTTAAATCTAAATTTGTTATTTCTTGAATAATTTGTCTTGAAAGAGCATTCCATGTCACCATAGCCCTGTACGTACAGTACTTTTCATTTTATTAGTCTTTAGGTACAGTGAATCTACCTTTTACATTATAATTATCATTTTAAAAATGATGTTGTCATTCAGGTGTGTTCAGATCATTGACTTATCAATTATAATTTAACGCAAAACTGGGGAACCATGTTACAGTTCTACACATACGTAGTTAATAATTATTAAAATATGATTTATATCAAGCTTTCCCACATTTTACCTTTAAAAAAAATTAAATCCAGGGGTGTAGTGACATAAAAGACTCAGACACCCACACTAAAAATATTAAAACCTCTATTTTTATTGATTATGAAGCCTAACAAGGTAATCAATATATAGGAAATAAATTAGATGATAGATATTAGTTTATAGTGTATTTTACAGCTGATTTAGGACCTGTTAGCATTAGAGATGCTAACAGAAAGCTAACACAAGAGGAAGGTTAACTTTTATTAGCTGATTTATTTCAGGCTCAGTAATTGTGATTAATTGTTATTGAACTTTAGTAATTGAGAACATAATTGTAATTGACTTTCTTGGGATAGAAAATAATTGTAATTTAATTGTAATTGAACATGGGTAATTGAAAAGGTAATTGTAACTGACCCCAACCCTGGCCTGGTTTTGTAGAGTCTTACTTTCTCTCCAGAAGCAGAGGCACCACTCCGCCGTAGAGACCTTCCCGTCCTTGTAGCTGTCGCACGAGTTGAAGAAAGGTCGAATGCAGACCTCGTACTTGTCCAGGTTAATCGCAGCCAATTCTGTTTGATCCAGATACAGGTCGTTGTTGGTGTCCAACTTTGAGAACATCCATCCGATGGAGTCCTTGCAGCTGGCGACCAGACTTCTTTCCAGGACTGCTGGAAACAAAGGAGATGATGTGACGTGAACTTTGTAGAGATGTTGCAGACGCTGTGAGATTGAAACCTGAGGCGGTGCCAGGGCCAGGCTTGCCAGAGTTGTTCTGCTTGGAGTTTCCGTGGAGGAGTTGGAACCAGTCTTTCAGGCGGTCACCCAGGTCTGCCAGGTCCTGACCGGTGCAGCTCTCTGTGGATGAGAAGAGAAACAGGAAGTTCAAACAACAACAAGCTGGTCACCTGACCTGGAGACACACACACACACTGCTGTATAGGACGCTCTCACTAATAAATGACATACGCAGAATCAAAGACAATATTACATTAAGTGCTAATGAGAAACATTTCCTTTTCCTAGCGTTGGTCTTGGTCTCAAATAAAATAATTGCAGAGTCTGACATTTCCTCTGGTTGATCAATTGGCATTTTCTCCAACCCCAGAGTATTGGCAATCAATAGTGCTTGGGTGGATTGACTGATAGTGTACACTCTAAATAATTAATCAGATTGCATTTGAAAGGACAGTTAACCACATGGAGGATTATGTTAGTATTTGGTAAATATAATCCATCAGGGATTAAACCAGAGATGAATAAATCTCAAACTGACGTTAGATAAATCCTTAGAGCAGCCAAATACTGAACAGTTTATCTTAACAGATCTTATACAGTAAAATATGTAATTCAATCATTATTGTGTTCTGTTCTGCACTTCCACATATAAATAAATAATAAAATATATACGACACTTATAATATCATAACAGTAAGTGACAGATACTGTATCAGTCCCAGCAGGATCTTCACTTTACATTCATTTGATTTTGTGACAAATTCTTATATAATTTGGAGAAATTTTGTGGAATAATTTGAAGAAAATTGAGATGAAAAATAAGATGAAATGAAAATGAGTTTCATTGAATTAGTGAATTAATTTGGAGGTAATTTACGCGATGATTCATTGTTTCTCTGATGTCTTTGCTTTCTGCAGAGGGCTAAATTAGCTCTAAAGCAGTGTTTCTCAAATGGGGGTACGTGTACCCCTAGTGGTACGCAATGGTACTACAGTGGGTCTGTGAGAGAGAGAGAGTGAAAAAATAACAAATAAAGTGACAGGAAGTGATAAAAAAACTATAGAAATAAATCTGTTCAGGTGCCACTAAATCAGGGTTTTTCAACCTTGGGGTCTTGACCCCACGTGGGGTCACCTGGAGTTTAAATGGGGTCACATGATATTTCATAAAAATGTAAAATAATTTTTTTTTAATCATTATTCTTTTTTTTAAATTTAAACACAATCTCATACTTTCACTTTGTGAAATAATAAATATAGTTCAACTAAAATGAACTAGAGATGACTATTGTTGTAATTTGCACTATATAAATAATATGAAGTTGAATATGCAGGAATATATATATATATATATATATATATATATATATATATATATATATATATATATATATATTTGAGCTCAAACATGATCAAAAACTAATTCTAGAAAAGGATCCAAAAAGGTTGTGAACCCCTGCACTAAATACTGTTTATTTTCTCTTATTTACTTACTTATTTACTAAGATTCTTTACAATGTGTGTTATCAGTCGTTCATTCCATCATTATGATCTATAGATGTTTTTAAATAGTTTTCTGAGCAAAATGTCGTAGTCGGACAAAGGGGGGAGATGGATTCAGAAATAAGAGCCTAAAGTGTTAGAGAACCACTGGCCCAGGGGCCAGATTTGGCCCCCGGGCCAACGTGTGCCTTACAGGGTGAGGAAACTTGCCACGTTTGATGTCCGTGTTTGTGACGGTGACAGAAGCGGTGGCGCACGGGCAGAATCCAGTGCACAGGGCGCTGAGATGTTTGCCCGTGAGGCAGGCCTGCTGCTCCAGCTTACACTGTAAGTAGAGGTTCAAATATTTATGGTGTGTCTGACGCAGTGAAAAGGGATTTTGCTCATTCAGATGAGATGCAGCACTTAGAGAACCAGAATGAGCTGTCATTTCTCAGCCTCTCCTGCATTGCAAGGTCAGAATTAAAACATGGCCATGAATCAATAACGACTCCTGGCAGCAGTCAGTCTGCACGGTGGACCAGCGTCAGCCATCACTCACACAAAGTCTAGAACTCTTTACATGTTTGGATCATACAAAATATTATTTGTTCAAAAATAATCAGGAAACTTGACTTAAACATTAGTCTGGGCACTTATGTTGAATGTTAAAGTTTGTAAAATTGTTTATTATTAACCAGGCATTTCAATGATTGTTTAATGGGTTTTATGAACTTGTTTAATTTATGCCATGTTTGTTAAAATCCAATGATTAAAAGTAGTTAAAATAGTAGTTTAGAAATTATTTACTTTGCTTAAAACTGTTTAAAAATACCTGGGTTAAAGTATATTAAGTGAAATTACTTTTAACAAACTGATTTTGTTAAAAAAAAGAGTGGTTAAAAAAATTAGGATTAAAAATATTCGATTTGTTTCTTTGTCAATACTTGATAAATACTATTCACATGTTAAATATTGTTAAAATGCAACTAAAATACCAACAATTCAATTGTATAAGATTGGAAGACTTTGTTAGTAATTGAAGGTATGGTTATTAAAGCGTCTGAGTGTTCAAAAAAGTGCTATACAAGTTTGATGTTTTATTATTATTATTATTATTATTATTATTATTATAGTTCTTTCCAAGTCAAGAACAGCACACAATTAAGACCAACTTGACTCTGTGTGTGTGTGTGTCAGCGTAGCAGGAAACAGCACATGGATGGGATCACGTCAATGACAGTCACTTTTAAAAGACTATAGAGGGTTTTCACCGCGTCATCAAACAGGAAGTGGCCATATTGGAGGTACTCAGCAGGTAAACAAAGCAGATTCCAAATGTGGAACTAAAGGAAATGGTGAAATATTTTATCTGTGTCAATCAGTCAGAGCATGAAAAACATTTAGAGTTTTATAAACTGTTAAAAGTTAGAATAAATCATCAGAACAATGTCAACAGTTATCAGAGGAAAGGAGGAGCTAGTGGTTAGTGAAGCTAAACCAGGATCTACGAGGCAAACATCTGGACAACATCTGAATGTGTTCGTCCCATTTCTTGTCAGGTTAGAGAATTGTTGATATCAGCAGCTCTGAACTCATTTTATAGTGTGATGATAATAATATAATTCATTATTGACTTAATATAATCACATTTAATAACCTGCTACAGTAGCAACACAGATGTTAAAATGTAGAGCTAAAATGTAGAGCTGTATTTCTCATTGTATTCCAGGTCAAAGGTCAGACCTTTATCTAAATGATCCATATTGGGTTAAAACCAGGTAGTTGATCATATCAGGATACGTAATAGACAGAAGATTCTCCAGGTCGTCATTGATCTAACTCATATAGATCTGTACCACCAATAAACCATAACTTGAACAAATATCATGACCAAGTCCTTCCCTGTATGTCTTTACATCTATAATGTATTTTAAGGAGCTTTTCTGTGGTTTCAGACATTAATACATCACAGTGTTTACCTCTGAGTGCCTCCAATATGGCCGCACATCCGTGTTACTGTCCAGAACGTGACGTAGGTAAAAACCTTGTATAGAACAACTGAGGCTGTAATAAATAGTGAAAGCTTTGAGGCTTTAAATGTTCTTTCACCTCAGAAGCGTAGTTGTGTCCATCTGATCCACACACAGGGAAGGAGGCGGCCAGGGGGCAGGGCTTACAGCTGCTGTCATCCAGAGGACCCGCCTGTTTCAGTCTGAGAGGGAAAACATTACATTTGATGTTTATTAATTCTTTCAATTAATTTCCCACTTGGAATTTACTGTATATCACATTTAGAGGAATGTTGTTTCCAGGGTTGGGGTCAATTACATTTTTCAATTACAATTACCTCTTCAATTATCCATGATCAAAAACAACTCAATTACAATTACGGTGACTGGCATTTTTTACACTAACAATTAATTATTTTCCCTTGAAAGTCAATTAAATTCCATTCTAAATTACTAACGTTCAATTTCAATTAATCCTAATTACTGATCCTTTAATAAATAACCTTATTAAACGTAACCTTCCTCTTGTGTTAGCTTTCTGTTAGCATCTCTAATGCTAACGGGTCAGTTTGACTCATGTCTGTAAAATACACTAATAAATAAAATCTATCATCTAATTAGTTTCTCTTCCCTCAGTTCTCTCTTGTTAGGCTTCCTAATCAATTAATATATACTGTATATACTGTATATATATGGTATTAATATGTTTGGTGTGGGCGTCTGAACGCCAATGAATTCAATTAAAGAAAATAAATGTATCAGCCTCTAAATATAAATACATTTATAACTGGTGCCGTACATTACGTTTAATCTGATTGGTCGGTTATGATGTGATGCATTTGATTATGTCTGTTGATCATTTTAAATGAAAAAATAATAATTTACTCGATGGTTGGGTGTAGAAATATAACTAATTACTTCTCTTAAAACAACCTTAAGTAAAATGACTGATTTAGAAATATACTGAAGTACCCATAAAAGCTACTAAATTACAGTAACGTGAGTATTTGTAATCAGTTACTTTCACATCTGCTTAACACACGCATGGTTTCTAAGGAAGCAGTGAAAAAACCAAATCAGTTACGCTTGTTTTAAACAACTTTTTACATAAAAAATTGATTAATAACCGGCCTTGGTTGGTTTCTTGTAATTCTCTGACTTCATGTTATTCTGTGTGAGAACAATCATCAGCCTCTGCTGATGAAATTATGCTTGGATGCGTTATTATTATCCATTATTCAACTCAGTCACTCTGTGTTTCTGTAAATAAAGCACTTCAGTGAATAAGATAAATATCTGCCACTCTGAGATAATATTAATAATTCACTATATTCATTCCTTTTGGCTTTCAATCCTGCTCATTTGCTTTTATGAATGGTTGAAGGCATGGATATACTGTATATCTATCTATATATATAGATAACGCTGTGGTTTATCCTGCTCTGGTTATGTTTCCCATGTTTACAGATCTATAGACTGTTGATAAGTGACACCTCACAAAGTGCATGACTCCCCCTCATAAAAACACACAGTCATCACTTTCTTCTGCCATCTTACACATCAACACCAGACGAATCCATATCCGTCATGTGTCGAGACTATTTCACACATCAGCTGATCTATCGTTGTGTTTCTGACAACGTGGTCAATATTGGATTTAATATCCATCTTTTCACTGTTTTCATCTGCATTAGATTAGCTGCTCACAGCTCTACTGTGTAAATATGCTGATTTTTAAATTATCTGCTGCATATTGTTGGGAATATAGTGAAATATTTATTTTTTTGCTGAGAAATGCTTTACAGCAGATTAAAGACAAACCATACCATTAAATAAAGGATTATTTGACCTGGATGGATTTCTTAGAATTTATTTTATACAAAGAAAAATGCAGGCATAAGAAAATATGATGAAAAAATAACAAAGAATTAGAGTTAACTTGCAAAAAATAGATAACGTAGACGATACATTTACATAATTTCATCAAAAGATCTGTGACAAAAAGGTACTTTTTTATATATCCCCAATTTCCATAAATGTATGTCTTTTTTTAATTTATTTTTTGTCCATTGTTTTCTTTCTTTGTTCTGGTTTATTTAGTTTTATTTAAAGACATTTTATTTTAAATGCAGTGTACTTTTGATGACAGTTGTTGTCTGTGAAAATGACATTTTGTTTGATAATTAATGTAATAAAGTATATATATATATATATATATATATATTTGTTGATCTTTTTTGTATACTGTCCTTTTCGGGAACTATAACTCTGAATAATAATAATAATAACAATAATAATAATAATAATAAATTGGGCATAAAAGACAGAGGGCTGGACTGAAAACTTAAGAAGAGAGTAAACTTATATTTATAACTTATGGAAATGAAAGTTAATGGTTGTGATAATCTGTGTGTGAGTTTCCAAACTGATGATCTTTGTAGTTTTAGGTAATTAAACTAAGTAACAGTGTTTTATTATTAATGAACAGAGTTCATGATACATCATGCATTAGATCATATTTATATGTATACATATGTATGTATATATTTATATGTATACATATGTATCAGTTTTTGTTTTAATTATGTTTTTTTATTAGTTTTTGTATCTGGGTAGTATGTGTGTAACACTAATATTTCAATGCATAATCATACCATCAAGCTGTACTTGTGTACCTTTATGTTTCTAACAGTTGAAATAAAAAAAGTTTGAAAATAACATAACTTTAGTTGGTGAGAAAAAATATTTTTCATAGAATGTTTTTCATGTAAATACCTTAAACAGTCAGACAATAAAATGATCAAAATGTATCAATACTGTGTTTGTATTCTTTAATGAGAAAAAAAACCCAGATAATTGTCTAATATTAATCACAGGCCTCTAAATACCATCAAATCATAATCATATCGTGTCAGACTTTGTGACATCAGCAAACATTGTTCAGATAATTAATATCATATTGTATCAAAATGAAACAGGTGGTTTACAACAATGATCTTTAACAATATACAGAGTTAAAAATGTAGTTGTTTTTTAAAATCATCCTCTTACCTGTGCTCCGCCTTCTTGCGATTAACGCACATGGCCCTCTGGTAACCCTGAGCAACGCACACCTTATGGTGGCTGCATTTCACATTGTGACACGGGTCTTTGGTGGTATCCACGGCTGTGAACACACACAACAACAATTGAAACACAAGGTGTTCCACTCTACGTTTCTGCAGCAGAAGAACAAATGATGTTTTTTCATATGTTTTTAATCCCAGTAACTGGAGGAGCTCAGAGCATTCAACCTGCTGAAAATGATCTTTCATTTTCACAAAACACAGCACTAAGCAATAAAAATCATGAATCCTGGAATGAAAAGTGCGTAGACAAATGAGGGCATTGATTTTAAAGTGTGCAAAGCTAAAAGCCTGGCTGTCATTAGTGATGCAGCACTTTGTCAATAGTCTGTGAAGGAAGAACACCTGACAACGATGACTGAGCATCTTTTTCTCCTGGATTGTCACATCTCATCACGATTGTCACCAGCTTGTCTTTTCTCTCTCACAGACCGTTTAGTTTTCCTTTCTTCTATATCTTCTAGTGTTTGTTGTATGCTTTCCTCATTCCCTCTATCGCAAAATATCTACGTCATCCGTAGGTGGATGTGAACTCATCTCGTTTCATCCTGAGCTGAAGAATCCTGAGTTTGAGACTCAGTCAAATCTGGACAATGAAACTAAAATAAAAAACTAGTAAATACTCATTAATCTGTGAACAATACAATAATAAGAATTAGTTTGATTGTTTAGTCAGGTTGGTTAGAGGTAGTTTTTCACTCTATTTTGTATTTTAATATTTGTTATGGTTATTATTAACTGCTGATCAAACCTATGAGAGAAGAAGAAAACTTAAGGAGAAAAGAACAATAGTAACTTTTACACACCATGTAGTTTTTATTAAACCATTTTTGGATGCACAAAATAAAAGATACATACATATTCTGAGGCAGTGGTTCTGAAACTTGTACTCCTTTCTCTAATTTCTATATTTCTCAGAATAAAAAAACAGTTTGTGTTTTTTTTATTTTTATTACCAATAATACGTATTTTTAAATCCCCATATTTATTATGCTTTTATTTGTTAATTTTCTACTCTCTCTCTTAAGTACCCCAGTAGTGCCATCGCGTACCCCTTGGGATTCACGTACCTCCATTTGAGAAACACTGTTCTGAAGTGAAAACACTGTCACTTCAATCATATTCAGTCTAATAATAAAGACTGACACACGTTACATCCTATCGCAATAATGATTAAGCGGTGACGTCATAACCGTACGCATAATATAAAACTAAATTATGCATTTTAGGGTCATTTAAAACATAAATTGTGAGGAAAAATTTTCATTTACAACTTCTTAATATTTAAAGTCAATTATTTTGTATTATTTAAATATTGTGTTTATGGTTCTGTTGACAGTATACCACGTTTAGCTAACACCTAATGTTGGATGATCTTTGACCCAGAATTTAGCAGATATAGAAGATAAATCTACCAAAACAAAACAGAGTAAGGAGAACATAATGTCACATATAGATCTGTACATATAGATCTGCCAACCTTGTAATTCAGGAGCAATGTGCTATAATAAATCCTGTAGACAAATCATATTAGAATATTTCTATTTGTTGAGGTCAAGTTGTGGCAGTAACTACTGTAAGTGCTGTAAAACAGTGATGATGAAACCTTAATTCACTGCATTTTTTCTGAAAGTGATATTCAAAAGCACATTTCAACAGCTTTAAGGATTGGTTTTGTTCTCTACTTCTGCTGCTTTGTTTACATTGACCTGCATTGATTATTTGGTTCTGTCTTCAACGTCTGAGGCCGACTGTGGGTTTTAAATCCTTATTTAATCATGTCAACAAATGCATGAAGCTGACATTCAATCCCTCAGAGATTTCTTATTATTACACCGTGATCAGAGCCAGTTTTCTGAGCTAGGATCAGTATATCTATGGCTTGCTGCTCTGATGTCTAAGTCCTCTAATGAACAATGCATCTTGGGACGGAACTGGAACATCGATCAAGACGTTTCATCACTCAGTCTGACATTTAGGAAAGTGCTTTGGTGTTTCTGGGAAAAACAAGATGTCTGTTATACTAAGAAACACATGCACAGTGTTGAGTGTCAAATGTGAGAGAATAACATTCTTTTAAATAAATCACATTAATTGTCATCTTTAGGAAGTACTGCAATCTCAAAATTGACTATTTTAATTGACAACTGATACATTCATTATTGTTAAAGTCGTAAAATACTCGACAATACTCAGTTTACAGTATAACAGTAAAACGAGTATAATTTTCAACCTTAAATCAAGGTCGTAGGTAAATGAGTTGTATTCAGCTGTAGCAGTTACTGTATGTAGCATCTGTGTATAGAATAAAACTTTGTCATTGCAACAAGTACCACAAAATTCCAAAAGCCCTTCAGTCAGAACCAGCAACAATCATTTTAAATAGACAACACTGACTACAGATGAGAATACGCAAGAAAGGACTGTTCAGAACAACTCAAGAATGTTTGACCAGAGAGACATGTAAACCAATGTAAATTTGCGATGGTAAAACAGGGGACGGGACCCAGATAAGCAAACTGCTTCTCTCGTCTCTTTTTTCGGCATGTACAAAAAAATGTAAAAAAAAAAAAAAAAAAAAAGTGAATGTAACCATGTCGGAAATAAACTGAATAAATAAATAAATAAGAAACAAAATAAATCAAATAAAATCAGTGTAAATCACCCATAATAAACATTCTAAAAGCCTTTGCATTGCAAGTAGACAACAACATAATTTAGTGCTAAGTTTCTATGCACATTGTCCAAATATAGGAACGAGCTTTGAGCCTGTGGAGATTTGCAAAAAAAATGAAATGAAAAAATAAGTAGAGTCAACGTGATTTAGTATCTGTGTGTACAATCTAGGAGGTTTGATTTCTTTGAATAACTAAAAATTCAGCTTCAGTTTTGAACATTTCATAATGTTGGGGTAAATATTGGTTCCTCTTTAATAAGAAACAGCTAACGGACTCTAGAGCTGCCTCATCAGACACGTCTGAAGTCTCCTAACGTGTTCAGCCTCCAGGTACACATCACCAGAGTCTCTGCTGTCTGATTCCATTTATTGTAATATTGATTAGGTCTGTAGAATGTGGGAGTGGTGATGTGTGTGCACAGCGCCCACACTTCAGCATGTGAGGCTTTTTGTTTTGACACCCGTAGGGATCACGTTCTTCATCTTCTTCTCCTCTCGTCTTCATCAGCTGAAGCTGAGCCCAACCTCCTACACTTATCTTGATGCATAAAAACTTTTATGGAGACCCTATTAATGAGCTAATAATAATGCATCAATGGAACAGGCACAGATTAGCCCTGTGCTATCATGTGTGGTTCTATTTTATTACTTCAATCTTGGAAACCATAGAAGAAGAGTTTAACCCTCCAGCACAAACTGAAGCAATATCTACCTTTTTACTACTAAGATGCTACTGTACACATACTGTATATATAAGTGGGAAAACAAACATACATCTCAGTTTACTATTATACTATATTAGGCAATGATGCATGATTCACATCTCCTTTGAATCTATTCTTTAATAACATGAGTTGAGTTCAAAATAAATTCCTGACAACAAAAGCAGCTCAAACGTCTTATTTCTAAAATGGAAACAAATATTGATAAGTCATGTAATCAACAATAATGATCTTTAAAGGAACAGTTTAATGCAGAGTTGGGCATATTTTATCACAATATTAACATACAGGTTAGCATTACAGTAAGGACTAATTTGAGCATTTTATTATTCTATTGTGTTGCACTTGTACTTTTACCACAACTCTGTACAGCACTTTGTGATTTTATCTGCAAAAAGCACTTTATAAATAAACTACTTACTTACTTACATTAATACAAGAAAAAACAAAAGGTTTTGTGCGTCATTGTGGTCATTTTGTATTGTTTTTACCTTTCATTTTGTATAATTGTTCTTTTTTATGTCATTTTGGTTGTTTTTGGAGTCATGTGTGTATTTTTGTTGTCATTTTGTATATTTTTCAGTAATGCATGTTTTTGGTTGTTTTTGTTGCAGTTTTTTGTATTAATAAACTAATTTTTTTAAATCTTTTGAAGTCATTTTGTGTGTTTTTTGATTACATTTTTAGTGTGTTTACTTTGGGGGTCCAGTTGCCCATGTTAATATGTAAATCAGTTATATGTGGTCTAATAAGTCTGTTGTATGCTCGTTATAATGTTTAGTTATGAGCTAAATGATTAAACAAACCAAATGATCCATAACATTGTTACAGTGATTAAATATCAATGCTGGCCCAAAATGAGTCATCATCAGTAATACCATTTTATGACAAAATGATTAGAATTGTGTAGTTTAATAGAAATGTCTTATGAGGTGAACAGGAGATATTTCTAACTTCATGTTGAATACAAAGAAAATATTGAAAAGAGGCTCATTCTCATTCCTCTGGATGTTCTCCTCTGCCAGGAGCAGACACCGCTGAGGAACGAGGATCCTGCTGTTGAGCCCTTTTCAAACTAATGGATCCGACTGGAGATCTCGCTTTCACCATTTTCCTGAATCCCAAACTATGTTTTTTCTCTCCATGAGCTCTGACACCACAGACCTGTGCTCACCCCACGCTGGGTGTCCTCTCAGAGTGTTTTCACAGAGTGCTGAATCAGAAATGCCATCAGAATGTTTGATACATGTAATATTATCCAGAGCCAAACTATTGCTTTCCTCTGAGGACTTTGGATCTGAGTAGAAAAGACGTTCCTTAAGGTATTCATCTTTATTTACTCACAGAAAAACATTTTGTGATCAATAATAATCATAAAAAAAACGTACTTTCATCAGAGCCAGTGTTTTCCTCCGTGTTTCTTATGTAGTCGTCCTAGAAAGAAAACCAACAGCGTTAAGTTTCAAACCAGTGAAGATGATGTCAATGACTTCTGGTTTTTAAAAATCAAACAATGGAATAATAAAAGAAAAATTAAACTCTTTGAAGTGGAATTTATTGTATTACATTTATGATTACCCCACGACCCTGAAAAAAAGAACTAGCAGTTAACAAAATGGATAAATGTACAAATTTGATTATGAATTTGTAAGACATAATTTCTGAATTAAACATTTAACAAGACTAATGTTTATTCATGTTTTATTTTGCTTAATTATTCTTATTTGTTTGTGAATTTTCAATACTGTCCTTATTTAACTTATACAATAAATATTACTCTAACAATAGTAAGAGAATTAACAGTCACAAAACATTAGACAAGAAATGCCATATTTTGATGTAAATTGTTCACAATGACAATAAAGATTTTCTATTCTATTAAAAAAATCTATAGTAACAGCACCGTTTAATGCTTATAATTTATATTTATCTTTTTCTCACTGCTTTCTCAAAATTTTCAATCTTCGTTATTTTCAATGTATAAAGAATTTTCAATAACAGTCAAATACATTTGAAAATGTTTTCTGAAATGAAAATGCTTCTATTTGTTTGATTTTTCATAGTGTGTTAATGTTCTCGGTCGTTAGGGAACAAAGCAAAGAGAACGTGTTTCTAAGGCTGTGAACACAAAAGTTCAGATGAAATGAATCATAAAACCTGAGCAGAGAAAGTATTTACATGTGTTTTGAGAACACGTCCCTGGTGTACTGTAAGGGTGATACCATCTCTGCATCCCATCTTTATTTTCATGTCAGCACAGTAAGGATCATAACCCAAAATGATTAGCACTCAGCTGATGACCCACAGAGGGCTCTGAGGAACAGGACACTTTAGTCACTGTTTTAGCTTCAACACCAGCGTTAAAGATATACATTCAATCGTTTAAGGACCAGTTTGATCTCACGTGTGCTGTGGATTATAGGAACAACTTTAACATCATTATGCTTTTCTATATCAGTCCAATTCACTTCAAAAATTAGTGATTTTTTCACCATTTTTTGTGTAATTGAAAGAAATGTTGTGCCATTGTTTGTGAGAAGATTTGTAGAAAAATGTAAAGTTCTTTCCACACTTTGAAATAAAAAATGACTGCAGTCACATGGTTTAAACAAAGGAAACATACAAGCCCCTAAAAATGTAGTGTTTCATTAAATTGTTCACTTAGTCCATCTACAACTGGATTATTTGGTTATTTACACAATAATTCATTTTTTACTGTCATCTTTAGTTTCTCCTGTGGACAAAATCTGATTCTCTTAAGGGCCGAATTTGGCCCTCGAGCCTTGAGTTTGACACACGTGCATTAAATCCTTTTCTCTATAGACACACAAGGAGACACTCACCTCCACTTCCTGTGACATCAACACGCAGCAATGAAAGGGAGAAAGAAAAGATACACATTGTTAAAGATATTATTCAAATTCATTTTAGTTATTTTTTCCTTCCTATTTAGGGTGTAAAAAAGCAGGGTGGTTTATTACAGATAAACTGTATATTAACACAAACATTCACTGAGGATTATGAGCACCTATTAACCAAAACAGATCAGCTGGCTGGTCCTGATCACCAAGGGGTTCATTCTCTCGCTGCGTTTGCTACACGTGCCAAACGCCAGCATCCTGCTCGCTCAGAAGTTACAGATAAGCCTCTGCATACGTATCACCCCAGGGAGAAATATCAGCTCATTGGTCCACATCTTCAAAGGGAAGAGGCAGATATGATCTAGATGTCCTTTACAGTCCGAACACACACACACACACACACACACAGCACATTTACTAAGTGTAGCACTGACAACATAGACAGGAATAGCATCGGTAACGTACAACCTTGAGCTAACAGGGGAGTGACTGCTTTCCTTTCATTCCTCTTCTCCGTCTTGGCCGCGGGCCATGAACATTAAACATCAATACCTACCACAGCCTGTGTGTATGTTTCATCATTCAATGCTCCAGTGTGTGTGTGTGTGTGTGTGTGTGTGTGAGAGAGAAATATAGCACTGCATGCTTTATTTCAGCACCTCTACCCAGTAAACACACCTAATACACTTGCGCTCACACCTGTCTACTTAACAGTACTGCATGTGACAGCATCCTAATATATCACTGGAGACGATTTACAGAACGCACAAGGACGAGCTCAAATGTCCAAGATGGGCTTCAGAAGACGGATTCAAGAATTCATTACAGAGAAGCAGCAGGAGAAAGATTTCAGCTCAGAGGAGGTTTCAGAGGGACACATTATTTCCCAGCAGCTCTGAGGTATTTTGCTGTTTGTGATCCAACGAACTGTCAGAGTTTCTACAATGAGTGGCATAAAAAAAAAAAATAGATTTTTTGACTTTTCCTAAGAAACGTGAAAATCTTCCCTGATACTTTATTTATTTGGTATTTATAGTCTAGACTCTAGAAAGAGAACAGGAGAAATTCTCGTAACACTTTACTTGAAGTTTTATACATAAAAGCTGACATTACGCTGTCATTAGCATGTGTTTACATGGAAGGTTGTCATTAAGTGTGGTTAAATTATATAATCCTAATCCTAATCCTAATCCTAATCCCACGCTCGTTCCAGTCTTACTTACACGTCGTCTATCTCCAGGTTTACAATGATGCTGGAACACTCTGATGTTCTATCTCTCTATCATGTTCTGTTGGTCCTTCTGTCTACTAACCACAACCAGTCTACGCAGATGGCTGCCACCTCTGGTTCTAACAGAGATTTATTCCTGTTAAAGGAAGTTGTTTCCTCCCATTGTCGCTAAAAGTTTGTTCATGTGGATCTTGTTGGGTTTTTATCTGGACGGAGCGTCTGAGGCCTCGTCACGTCCCACAGAGTGAACGGTGCGTAAGCCAAGTACAAACACCAATGAGATCCTTTGGAGTGCACGCGGTCCACAAACAGAGCCAGACATAACGAGTCGTTCACTGAGTGTGTGCTCACATTAAGGGCAGCAGTAAATTAGCATGTGTTGATCACATGATCATGTGTTATATTCATGTTACTTTTTGTAGACTTTTTTTCTTTATATAACCATGAGTTCATGTAAACTGAGATGTGTAAGAATTTGAAGATGCAAAATATTGTTTTATTTATTGATGTCAATTTAAACTGTTTTTAAGTTTCCATTTACATGATCAATATAAATTAAATCAAACATTATTCTCTATAATTGTAACTGTATATAATGTAATCCACTGTATTGTCTTCATAGAGAAGGTATTTATGGCTCCAGGAGGACTTTAATCCAGGTGAGATGAGGTTAAATGGTTCCTTGTAGAGTAAAGGTTACAGACCCCTGACCAGGAGAAGAGGGTTAGGAGACCCCACTATCAGAGCTGGACCCTCTCAATTTAATTCATGGGGTGAAACAATGCAGATGATAAGTTGGTTATGTTACTGTTAAATTAATTCATGTACAGCATTTCTGTAAAATAAAAAAACAGAATAAATGTAACCTGTTGTTATGATTTAATGTTATTTTTTAAAAATTGTTACGTCTTCTTTTAAAATTGTATCAATGAAATGAAATGTTATTTCATAACAGATCAACTAAGAAAGTTAGTGTAGAGCTCTGGATAATGACAGCGTAGTGTCGCCTTATGGATAAAACTTAAAATAAACTGTGACTGAAATTCTTAAATCTGATTTCACAAAACAGCAGAAAAAAAAGTAATATCATCAAACTTTTACATTTTTCTGCTCCTGTCCTCAATGCCTGCTAATATGGATTGTTTGTTAAGTGCAACAGTTACTTATGTAATTATTTCCAGGGCTTCTGTGATTACTGGGACCAACATTATGTGCTATAGGTAGAAGTCTTATCTGCTCATGCCAGCAGTGGTACGGGCATGGACACGGTTTAGAGCTAATACTGTCTGATTCTCAGCCAGGCTTCAGTTACTGACCCAACACAGGGATGGAGGTACTGTACTCCCAGTGCAGGCTCCCCCACGTCACATGATTCATATCGCACACAGCACCTCTTTTGCCATTTGTCAACAGCGAGGTAATGCAGCTGGTGTAAAATAGAGCCAGGAGCCTAATGGAGCATGACAATCCAGATGTGGTGACGGTTCCTTGAGGACCGCTGGCTGGGTATTAGGCTGACAGTGTTTGGCCTAAAGCCTGATGGTGCTCCTCTGAGTTAACGTCACCTTGCACAAGCTCTAAAAACACGGAACCACACACCTCCCCCACTGTACACAACAACACAGCATCAGCATCACATTGTTGTTCACGGCACCCTCAGAAAAAACTAGCTTAAAATGGTTATTATAAGTTTAGAAAATAGGTAAAAACTCTAATTAATTTTAATCATATTCATAGAACTTTCCTGAACCACATTATCAACTTAAAGATTAGGTGCAAATCACACCAAGAAAGCAGTAACATGAAGACAACACACACTGCCTTCCTCTGGGAACCTTAAAAGCTGTCAGAGATGAAGTAATGACTTGACTTCATCCTCAGGGTAAAAAGAAACATCCCAGTAAAACTCAACATGTATCATCTCATTACAGAGCTAGTTGTCATGTAAATGTCAAATATAAGAATGATGTTCCTCTATTGCAGATACGAGGCCTAATACAACATTTTCAACATAACTCTCACAGGAGAAAATGAAAATGATATACTGGGATTTTTAGTATAAATCTTTAAATTGTGTGGATAATTGATCCTAATGCTGGAAAATAACAAATCTAAAGGTTTATATTTAGATGTATTGCATCTGAAAAGTTTTCTATCTCAATAAAAAATACTTTGTGAAGACACAAAAAAAGCTGAAGTTAAAGATGAAGAGTCTCGAATTAAGCCTCAGGTCTACTGTGGTTCCAGTAATGTGGCAAGTGTGGCAATGGTTTAATATGCAAGGACATTTTATTTAAATAGCGCATTTCATTAACAGGCAATTAAATTAGCTTTCATGATTAAAAAGCAGAAAACATTAAACAGAGATTAAAAATCAACAATAAAATGATTAAAAATCTCCCTCTCAATCATACGCAGTAGAGAAAAAGAAGAGCTTTTAACTTCAAAATGTTCACATGTGATGCTGACTTCAGCTCTGCTGCAGTTTGTTCCACTTCTTTGCAGCATAACAACTAAAAGCAGCATCACCATGGTTACTGTGAGCTCTGGGCTCCACTATCTGACCTGTGTCCATAGATCTCAGAGACCTGCTGGGTTCATACCTGACTAACATCTCACTGATGTATTCTGGACCAAACCCATTCACACATTTATAACCAGCAGCAGAACTTTAACTTTTTAATCCTAAATTCACTAATGTTGTAAACAATAACACCATAGAACTGTCAGTGAGGTAAACTTAACTAAAAACAGGATGCAGTAATTCAGCATTAATGCGTTTGTATTAAGAAGCAAAATGAGAATAAATTCAGAACAACAGAAAACAGTCAAACCATCTCAAGGTTAAAAACCTTTATGCTAAAGGTTAGCTTGCTAAAATGAACACATTTAAGGTGACTAGTTTAGACACTCTGTTTTAGATGAATCCCCCTTCTCTGGATATTAACTGCATGCTTCATCTTCTAGAATATCCCTTATTGATATTCTGATGATGACATTTGCTGTGAAGAAACTGGCTTAGCAGCAGAAATCTAGTCAGAGGTTAAATGATGATCTGGACATTTTGCATTTGCTCCACTTGTCATTTATCATCCTTCATGAAGACATTAGCTCAGCCCATAACGAGATAAACACGGCCAAATAGTTGGATTGGAGATCCAGGTCACGACGAGTCTGGCAACAGAAGCCCCCGGGCTGAGGTTCTGACATCCTTTAGAGCACTTTGACACGTCTGCTGTGTAAGTGGCAGGAAATGTTCCGCTCATCCATCACGATGCTATCATTTACATTGTAATGTGCTTTGGGCTGATTGATGTAGCTGGATGAGCTGTGTGTTTAAGTTTCTTTAAGTGTCTGTGAATGGACACATGGTGCTGAGAATCAGTCCCACCCTCCATCTCGCTGTAGTTATTGAGAAGCAGTGGGAGTGCGTCCTGCCTTTACCGTGTCATTATGGCGCTTTGACCCAGCGTGCTGGAGAATGAGTGGTGGAGGGAATGTTTCTGTCCTTGTGTAACCCGCTGTCTAAACACCTCAGGAACAATAAAGTTCTTCATGACAAAGTGTGTCTTTTAGCTTTTGGGTAAAAAAAAAACAAAAAACTGGTGATGGAAACACCTGAATAAAAAAAACACTCTGTATCTGCAAATACACGTCACAGGACGTGACGTACCTGGTCACGTGACCATTTCTGGCTAAGTAAACATAACGTGGTACATGTAAACAGAAGAGGAGAACAGGACATGTCTTAGTGTTAGACTTAAAAAATTATTACTGCCACATTAGATGTGAAACAACAAAGGGATGCAGAGCGTAATAAGGAGGTTAGGAGCGTCCTGCAGCCCAAAACAACCTTCAATGGAAACATGTTCAAAGTGCAATTATACTTTGTCAACATTTAGAAATATCGCTTTTGTTTTGCAAAAATCTGTAATGGAAACCCAGCTAGTGATGCTTTACCTTAAGTACAAACATCAGACTTGTATTTGTCTAATCCCTCCAAATGATCTAAGGTAGATTACATGTAATCAAAATACAAAATAAGAAGAAACTGAAGCGACTAAAAGAATAAAATACCAAAGTGTTATGGGATTAAGTCACAGCCACAGCAACACAGCACAAGATTAAACTGATGGTCTGGGCTGGGGAGCTCGGGGGGGCCTGCAGGCAAAGGTGTTGTTCCACAGGGTTAAACGATTGCCTGCAATGCAGTACAGTACGGAGCACAATCTGCAGCGATATCACACAGCTACCTAACCCAAGCATTCATCTAACAGAAGTGTTTACATCACAGTGAAATAAATGAGTAATTAGCAGCACTGAGGGGATCAGCCTCTGCTGACGGATGGAACTATTTTCTATACCATGACATTTTCATTCCATGAGGAGCTAAGATAAAAAAAGATAAAACACTCTTGATTTTGCATCCGACGAGACGTGGGAAAACACTTCATCTGTTTGATGAAGTGTTTTTCAATCCAACCCCTGCCGTTGGGGAAGACGAGTCAGTTTCTGGAAGTTGCATCACAGAAATAAAGCTTTTCTTCTTTGTAAGCTGTGGTCTCAAATCACAGATGAAGTGACACATCAAACACAAAGACTCCAGGGTTGGTTCAAGGCATCACATGCTCTGAGCAATGCAGTAATTGGAAAAAGAGTGGGACAAGGCCAGAAAAATGGATTGGGTGGAATCTACTGCTGAGCCAAGCAGAAACTTTGAAACATCTGGCAGCCTCCCATCGCTCCCACCTCCGGAATTTACAAAACAAAGAATGGAAAGAAAAGAATGAAGCTCTCAGGTTGAGCTCTGCACACATGCTTCAGGGAGTTAGCTGCTTATGCTTTGTCGTCCATACTCCACTGAGCTGAACTGCTTCAGCATATACAATATAGGAAAAAACACACATAGAGATCAAGATCAATCACCAAACCACACAGTTATCAGCCTACATTAACAGATCAATGTTGGTGAATTCACACCAATTAGCCCCACCCACACCAACAATAGTTTCTCTTTTTTAAATTTAGGTTCTGAACATTCTGTCCTCTAAGTTGAGCTGGCAAACATAACCAGAGCACTCAGAGCGCAAACCTCCACCAAACACCAAATATGTCTTTTTTCCAGATATTCAGAGTTATCTGGGTCACTTTAAGGCGTGGGAAAAATGTCCATCCAATTAATACATTGATACAGTAGGTCCAAATGTAAGATCTCCTGTATGTGCATTCAAGATCAAACCGACTTAAAAAAAAGATCAGTAGGTAAGAGAGAGTATAGGAATCTTTAGGTACCTCACGATTAAGGGTGCAACGATTAGTCGACAAAAAACGATAACAGAATTAGTCACCGACAAATGTATTTGTCGACAATTGTCTGTTACGTCATCACCGTCTTCTTCAAGCTGTGGATGGAGCTGAACATAGTTTTTTCATAAGGAGTGGCTCATCTACCTTCTATATATCTGTGATCAGAGCTGTACGCACGTTACGGACGTGATTAGAGGGAGAAATATCATCAAAAACATTCCCACTGGTAATAATATGTCGCTGTTACTGGGAGCTCAGCCAAAATTTTGGCATAAAACTATTACCACTTTTCAATATTTTTAATTATATTTCACGTGTTCACAGACAAAGCTGGTCCCATTAGACAGTAATGTAAATATTGTGGTTATTACACCAGAATATCCCAATAGTTAGGCTATGTTTAATTATAGGAAATCAGAGATATTTATCAACCATAACTATATGTAACTCATTATCAGATATAAAATAAACTAGATTCAGCAGCAGTGGTTTATATTAAACAGTAAAAACACTATTGTGGTTATTTTTGCTTTTCATGTGCTTTTAACTTTAAAAAAATGAATGATGTAATGATTTGATTATGAATCGATGCATCTCGATGCACTTTTTCTACATCATTTCTTAGTTTCTTGCTGTAACCACTGATGAAATGTGTTTTTAAAAACATAGCAGACAGAGATAAATTCACCTTTTTACTCTTTGTTAAATCAGAAGAGGACGTTTGTAATATGTTGAGTTAGAACTGCATGGTAACGTGCCAGCGTAGCAGCATTAAACAATGAACACAAAGAGCTGTTCTAAATGATAGATCATATACAGTTTATTATACATAAACTACATACGCAGCTCAAGTACTGTAGTGGTTTTAAAACATCAGTTAATCCATTTAAACATCCTTCTACAGCATTTCTTGTAACTTACCATTTAAATAAACGATTATTGGAAATGTCTGAATAGATTATTGATTACTATGTCTGAATGACGATGCATTGATTTCTCCACCCTATGAGAGAAAGGGAATTCTTTAACTTATGAAACTGATCCAGAATCACTGTATTAATCTGGATCCCCTCCAAATATTAATGGAATCTTCAATGGCATGACATATTTTGATTTAAATTTTACTTAAAGGTGAGGTACTTTTAAAGTCATTCTCCTGACAAACAAAGAAAGAAAGAAATAAATAAATGCCAGTGAAAACATTGGCAGACGCAGTGATTAGAGTGAGTTTTTAAAGGACAGACACAAGGATCTACAGAACATGGCTCGTTCTAGTTTACAGAGGTCAGTATCAAAGGGAACTCATCCAAGGAGGCAAAATGTGCTAAAATAATACCAACACATCTTTAATTCACATCAGGATCTAAGGCTGGGTCTATTACAGTCAATAGCAGTTTCACCTTGTCTTTGTCTTTGTCAGCGCTGTCAAAAGTGCTTTATGTGTTTGGACGCTGCTCGTCTAAAACTAAAAACCAAATCTTTGTGAGAATATAAGTAAAATAACCTGAATCAGCAGAATAAGCATCAGGGCATTAATGGAAGAAGTTTGATTTGTTTGCAAAACTACGGTAGCACTATTAGTACTGTATGTGTCAGACATGAGGTGAGAAAGCATCAGCTTTGTCATACAGCAGTGGATAGAGCGCTAACAGAGCTAGCTCAGTAAAAAGGCTAGCTGGTTCTGTTCTATTATAATCATAAGAACAAATAAGGTTGTTGTGGCTGCTGATCATACTAATGTCTCACAGTGTGAGCGGGATATTACAGTAAAACTGGAGACACATTGAGACGTAGCATCAATGACAACTTCACGCTTAAATGAGATTCTGTTTTGAGGGGGAAGTGATTAAGTATTATCTCTACATCAGGATTGACTTTATTCAGATCATTTTAATATGACTTTTGGGGATCTTTTATCCCAACGATGCAACAAATCAACAGTCTGTGTCACTGTACCACGTATGAACAAACACAAATATGCACCATGAGCCTCTTATTCTATAGTTAGCTTGTCACAGACGGGTTAACAGTTCCCGCAGGTTTGACCTTCACACTTCTCTGTTGCTCTTGCAGTCGTAGGAAAAGCCTCAGCCACCAAACTCTGTCACATTCAGCTGAGGGACAGTCAAACGTATGACGTCCTTGGAGAATATCAGAAATAGAGTGGACTGCACAGGGACTAGGCAGGCGGGAGCACGTCCTAAAAGTCTTTGAAGCTTGGTCAACTAGTACAGTGCGTGCCCTGCTGTGTCAAACATAAGTGATTTCTGGCCAGAAGCAATGAATTCATCAAAGCCAGTTTGAACTTGAGCACTTTGTATTATTGCACGTACTTTAGAACAAAAGGTGGAATAAACACATTCAAACATTCTAACCGTAATGACCTCTGAATGTGTTTCTGTGCTATCAATGCCAAGTCTATCTATGCAACATCTATCTGAGTAACACAAATCATAGTCACATTTGTGTTTAATATTCATTTTCATAGCCACATTAAAATATCCACTCCCAAGAAGGCTATGCATCCTGAAACTAGGCATTTGTTTTAGAAGATTATCTCGCTCCTTCAAAATAAGACACCGTAAACTCCTGAACTAATTTAATAATACGTGTCGGTTTATAAAAAAGCTGTTAGCAGCTATCTGAAACATAATGTACACCCTATGCAGGTGATCAGATCATCATGAGGAATAGCTTTATTTTAAACAAGCAGCTTTGAGCAAAATCTGAGATTCATTTGTTAAGATTTGGCCAAAAACTGAGTTTCACCCTCAAGTCAAATTAAAGCTTCATAGACATTGACATGGACCCATAAACAAACACAACACCCAAAGTGTGGGTCGACGTGAATTTATTTAACAAAAAGTGTCCTCTTGGCTTGGCTTGATCCTGGGAGTGGCTCCAGAGCAGGCTCGGGTATTAGAGGAATAAAAGTCCAGAATCAAAAATAAAACTTGGCAAAAAGCATAGACTTCAGGATATCTCTAGAGCAGAAGTACCGCAGCATAGACGGAACAATCCAACCATGAGTGGAGGTGAGTCTGAGGCTTTTGTATTGCAGTGATGAGTAATTGATTTTTTGATTGATTGATTGATTGATTTTATTTATTTTTGAGCAATTTACATTTTGCATTCCTACAACATTCACATTCACATTATTCTGTTACAGTAGCTCAAAAAGGGAATAGGCTGAAGCCAAAAGCTTATATACACCTATCCCGTAATCAATATAATAAATGGTTACATTTCCTGGTGATTTTGCACAATCCGCTTATATTCTAAATAATAATTAAAAAGGAAGAAAAAAAAAACTCAATTCCAGTGGCGGGAAGTACTCAATTACATTTACTCACGTACATGAACTTGAGTAACTTTTGAAAATAATTTTACTTCTTAGAGTATTTTATCCATACAGTACTTTCACAGTTTTACTATACTCTTGCGTAAACAAAAATAGTGGTTACATTTTTCATCCGAAGAAATAATCAAGCAACATAATGATATCCATAACCAGGCGCATGTACAGCTTCTGCATCATGCAACTGTTTACGTAGCAAATAGAATTTAAATCCTTTCATCGGCACTATATTCAAGTAAAACTTTTTCTTTATACTTTTTCTTGAATTTGAAAAGAGTTGGACACTGCTTAAGATCTTCCTCTAACCTATTCCAAAGCCAGACCCCTAGCACAGAAATGCACATCTTTTTTCTGGTTGAATGCACCATCTGCACTTTAAAGATCATACATCCTCTTAGATCATAATCCCCTTCTCTTCATTCAAATAGTTCTTGAATTTTAGCTGGTAACAATGATTTTGTAGCTTTGTATAATAGTTGTACCGTATAAAAGTCAACTAAATCATACAGTTTTAATAGATTAGATTGCAGAAATAATTTGTTGGAGTGCTCATAATATCCAGCCTTATTAATTGTTCTGATTATTCGTTTCTGGAGTATGAAAAGGGAATGTAATGAACTTTTGTAATTGTTACCCCAAATTTCTATACCATATGTCAGATACGACATGACCAAAGAACAGTACAGCAGATGAAGCGCTTTATACTCCAGCACATGCTTAGTTTGATTAATCACTGCAATACTTTTTGAGATTTTATTTTGAATGTGTCTGATGTGCGGTTTCCAATTCAGTTTATCATCAATAATCATCTCCAAAAAAATTTTTTCGACACCTTTTCTATTGTAATATCATTTATCATTGGAACTAGGTGTGCCTGCTCGGAGTCCACGCCCCACCAGGACCAAGCCTAAAAGAAAAACAAAGAGCCACAAGAGGGAGACAAAAACAGGCACATATGGCCAAAAACATAACAGGACCCCCCCCTCAACGGACGCCTCCTGGCGTCCTACCAGGCCTGTCAGGGAACCGGCGATAGAAGTCCCTCAGTAGACCAGGGTCCAGGATAAGGCGACGAGAAACCCACGACCGCTCCTCAGGGCCATAACCCTCCCAATCAACAAGAAATTGGAATCCACGCCCCCGGCGGCGCACATCCAGGATCCGACTAACCATGAAGGCAGGATGACCCTCAACGAGCCGGGAGGGAGGCGGGGGGACGGCCGGAGGGCACAAAGGACTGGACATGACGGGCTTGATCAAGGAAACGTGGAACACAGGATGAACTCGTAGAGCAGCGGATATTTTAAGTTTGACAGAGACGGGGTTCACAATCTTCTCAATCTCGTATGGTCCCACATACCTCGGAGCCAGTTTCTTGCAGTCCACTTGGAGGGGCAGATCACGGGAAGAGAGCCACACCCTCTGTCCTGTTTGGTAGACCGGTGCTGCCGTGCGACGGCGGTTGGCAGTTTGCTGGCTACGAGCTGCAGAACGTGTGAGGGCAGAACAGACGGTATTCCAAACGGCTCGGCACCGACGAAGATGGGCCTGAACAGATGGGACAGCCACCTCCCGTTCTTGTGCAGGAAACAGAGGCGGCTGGAAACCAAGAGAAGCCATGAAAGGAGAGAGTCCAGTAGCAGAACTTGACATGGAATTGTGTGCATATTCAACCCAAGGAAGAAAAGTGGACCAAGCAGTAGATGGCGGGCTGTCACACAACGAAGGGCAGTTTCGAGACATTGGTTTGCCCTCTCTGCTTGACCGTTTGACTGTGGATGAAAACCTGAAAGGCTGGCTGACGCTCCAATGGCCTGACAGAATGCTCTCCATACTTGTGAAGAGAATTGAGGTCCACGATCCGATACGATGTCCACAGGGATCCCGTGTAAACGAAAAACATGTTGGACTAACAAGTTAGCCGTCTCCAAGGCAGATGGGAGTTACATAAAGAGAACAAATCTTTAGTGAATCTGCTTTTGTTTAAATTTAGCTAAATTTTGTCGAGCTTTTAAATGAGACCTTGTTTCAATGAGACTACCTGTATAAATAAATAAATAAATACAATACTTCAGTGTTCATTAAAAACCTTGATTTTCAGTGAAAACCTTCAGCGTTCAGCGTGCCATCCGTGGAAGAACACCCAGAGTAACAGTATTAATCTGACTGCCAGCAGCACATGGAGGAGCTTCAGCTGCACTGAGACAACACTCAGGCAGATGCCACCATAAATAATGCATGAACAATAGAGCCAGAAGAACCTTGAAATGGATAATTATTCAGGCTGACGTTTGAGCAACTAACAGAGAAGGTAGTGTCTAAAAGGAATGAATTAGTCCTGCCATTGCAGCTGCTTGGTCTGATACACATTTCATTACCAATCATATTAATCTAAGGCTATAGTCCCTCCTATCTACTATCTCCTTTCATATCCACTGTTCCTTCACCCCCAGAAGTGTTTAAGTGGCGGCCATGATAAATGGCGTTCACATTTTCTTTAAGCTCAGGAAAGGAGTCTCAATGCTTCCTTTATAACCACCTTTAGCCTAGCAAACACTGATACATCCTTCACCAAAGGAGACCACATAATGATGACCCACAATTCCTTGTGGCGACAACATTTAAAGGGAAACGCACACTCGAGCGCTCACAGAAACTCACAATGACCGACAAGGAGATCATGTAAGTTACCAATGCAATAATATGAACTTTAAATAATCTTATGATATGTAACTGACATAAAAAGGGATCATAAACATTTTTATCCACATGATTTATTCATCATAATTCATATTAGTGAGTAGAAGGTGAGTGTGATCAACCATTCTCTATGTGACATTCTTTAGTTTATCTTTAGTTCCTCGTAGCCATGGCAACCTTTTCCTTTGATTTATATTCAAACCTGTGATTTATGACATTATATCAGTGGAAAGTGTTAGAAATGAACTTTTAGTCCATTTATGGAAATGAGTCGTTTTTTCACTCACTAACCATCGCGGCCGTCAGATTATTACGTCAGCTCGTGGAAGTGTGTCTGATTGTCAAAACACACGTGATGGCCTTTTCCTAACTCCTCTCCTAACACCTTTCCTTAACCCTGTTACATCACCCACGAGGTTAAGGAACAGTGGATAGGAAAGGAGATAGGAGAGAATATTTGGACGCAGCCAAAATCAGCTCTAGCTTCCAAGGAAGGAGAGGAACCACCTGAGAAGGAGAACATCTTCACCTTTTTCTTTTCTAGTCCATAAATAACCACTGATCATGAAAAGTTTCCTTTGAGCCCATCCTTACGTTAGTAGGATCTCACCTCTCTCTCTTTTTTTACTGAGAGTTGTTTCTGAGCAGCAGCTATAAATCTAACATTTTCACCTTCATTATAATCAACATGGAGAAATATAGAAAAATAACCATCATGGCTTCTCCAAATTCAAATTCTTAACCCTTGTGCCACCATTTGCTTTTTTACTAATATTATGCCTCATTATCATGTTTTCTACAATCACACATTGCCCTCTTACTCTAATTTTTCAAATCCATAATTACACTGGTTGTTAGCGGTGGAGCGTGAATCCTGTGGGAGGCTAATGAAAAGGCTGAGGTTGATGCTCAGAGCAGAAGAAAACGTTGCTGCGTAATGTGTCTTTTTAGGGTGTTTGTGGTTATTTTACAGATAAACAAAGACACGTGTAGGTTTAGTGGGATTATACATCAGCATTTAAAATATAGAAATAAGTACTCGGGTTCAATCCTGTTATTTTAAACATTCTAGAATGAATTTTAATGATGTTTTCTAAGTGAGCTGGGAGTTCTGGGTAAAACTGAAGAAACATCTCATTACTCTAATTATTGCTTTCTATGTTCTGAATTAATTTGTATTTTGGGCACAAATAACATTTGATGATTGGTTGCATTTTGTCTCATAAAATAAAATAAAAATAAATCAAGACCACAAGCATTTCCCAAAAAACACTGCAGCAATTTTCTCTCATTAAATACAGAAGAAGAAGAAGAAGAAGAAGAAGAAGAAGAAGAAGAAGAAGAAGAAGAGAAGAAGAAGAAGAGAAGAAGAAGAAGAAGAAGAAGAAGAAGAAGAAGAAGAAGAAGAAGAAGAAGAAGAAGAAGAAGAAGAAGAAGAAGAAGAAGAGCGAACAGCTACAGCATTGTCCACAGGACTGCAGAGCTGGACTAACACATGCACACCTGGATGAAAGCTCAGTGAACAGAAAACATCTGGTAGTTATATTTTTATTTAAAACAACAAACTATAAAAATAAAATAACAATCACCATTATTTTAGTCATAATTGAAATCATGATTATTCAAACAATTAATTGTCAGCCAAAAAAAGTTAATAATTTTTTGTACAAAACTATGTTAAAATATATTCTTCATACATAAATAAAATCCTTCAAACACTATAATCAAGTATGTTCACTTTTGCACAAATATATTATTTGAATGCAAATCAATAAAAAGGTGCAAAGTATTAATATTAATCAAGTATGTTCCTTTTTGTAAATGTCACTGAACAGATGTAATAAACAACTCAAAGTTAGTATTAATAGTTTTTCTCGTGTGATAAGCTTTATATATTTATATATCCTAAACTGAAGAAGTTTGTTTTATTTACCAAATAAAACATATGTATAATTTTTTTTTAAAAGGAAAAGATTTTCATTATTTTATTTTTTAATAATTGTTTTTTCTTGATTGTTTTTTGTAATCCTTGAGTGTAATAATCCAAATTGTAATTGAATTTTGATTATTGCACAGCCGTACAACAAACTACAAGTATTATTTGTGTATTTTTGTGTGTAATCTGTTCAGGTTCACAGTGGGAATATTACTGATCATAAATATCTTATCAATATTTATACATCCTCAATGTAGTTTAATGGTTTTTCACCTGCCTCTCCAGCTGTTGTTTTTGCTCATTCTGTCTCAACACTACAGTAGATAATTATATATGATACATATATTATATGTACAGGGACTTCATTTATACACTATGCTTATTAATCAAACCCTCCTATTTACACCACTAGTAAACAACAACAACACATACCAGATGGAGTAACTCATCATATCATACTTTAACAGTTAGGGGTTATTGACGACACTGTCCTTACAGCAGAGATGGGCAACTTTTACCACTAAATGGTGATTGTATGTTCATAAGGCCAAATGATCAACATTTATGTCAGCGTTTATAATAATGACCAATCTGAGCATTAATACGGGAAAGAACAAAGGAGTTGTGTGTGTTTTTTGGAGTATTTCTGAACTTATTTTGTGCATTTTTGTTGTTATTTGTTGTATTTTTCTGTAATTGTGAAATAGTTTTGGCTGTTTTTAAAGTCATACCATATTGTTGCTGTAAATTTGTTGTCATCATCATTTTATTTTCTGATGTTTTTGTGCTGTCAGGTGTATTCAATGAACATCTTGGATCACAATTTAGGGCCGCACAAAATCAGGCCAAAGGCCGCATATGGACCCCGGACCACCAGTTTCCTATGTGGGCTTTAGAAAGAAAGCATCAACGTTTCATATCAGCACACTCCCACCAATGATGCAAGCCAGACTGTGAATAAATTAAGCAGAAAATGTCAAAAATGGATGACAAATTAAGCGCTGCTTTTGCGTATATGGAATTAGTATTTGATTAAACACAGGTAGATGAATATTCTAATCTAAACCCACAGTGGTGACACATTGATGTTTATTAGTCTGAATGACAGCAGATTCATCAGAATTCATTCAAACAAATGAACTTCACTGTTTTCACTTTCACATTAATTGTTTTCCTTCATATAGAAAAGAAACAGACGACTAATTAAACATTCAAACATCTAATCATTATTTTTACATAATTTCTTGGCAAACATGTTCTAGTCTTTAGTGAATATCTTTAGAAAAAGGTGTTTGTTGTTGCTGACAGAGTAAAGTTCTCACAGTGTCTTTGTGTTACATCTCCAGATGCCACTTCTCTTTCTTCCATCAACACATCACACAGTGATTCTGTGGATTCTACCAAAGCTAACATGCACGTTTTTAACGCCATAATCATAATAATAAAGCTAAATGTGCAGGTTTGTGACTTCTGTAGATAATTTACAACAGTACAGGGAGACCACATAAAGGAGCTTCTTATGGTAAATATCTTAAATCTTATTTTTAATAGAGTTACAATAAGCACAGAGGAAGAAACACGACTGACATTTGTTAGTTTGAAGCCCAACTTCCTGCTACACGTTCACAATGTCAAATAGAAAACTTGCCACAATGAGATGTGACTTAAACATGACGTTTTTAGATTCAGTTGACTTTGATATTTTGGATTTAATATTTGATAGAAGGGGAAAATGTAATTGCAACGATCATAGGCAGAAGTAATTTTCATCCTAAATGCCTTGGCAGGCCAACGTTAGTCAAACAGTTCAATATAAGAATAAAGAACATGTTAGAAAAGGTATTCAGAGTAATAACGATGTAGAAGTGCAAAGTCCTAAAGTGCAGTAACAATGATCACATGCTGGCGGTACTGCAGGTATCCAGGAAACACGTTTCACAGAACTTTCATGATAAAGCACATAAAGACACACATTACAGTAACACTGCTCCAGGTGTGCATACATACCTGTATACACACACACACACACACACACACACACATACACACAATAGTGCAGGTGGTGAAACAAAGCAATTACACAAAGAAGGGTTTGTTTGAATGTTCAGAGTATTTGGAGGTCGTCCATTAGACCAATCACCATTCAGCACAATCTCAAAGATTTCTAAACCTTTAAAAAATCAAATCTATGATATTTTTGCATCAAACAATATTATTCAGAGTTCAAACCTCCACCAAACATCAAATATCCTCAGTTCCAGATATTGGTTCTAGGATTATTCACACTTTATAAGGCTTGGAACTAATGTCTATCCCCATTAATAACTAACTGTATGGACACCCCCCAATATAAAAAAATTATATAATGAACAATTGATTAATAAATTAATCAATGACGAAAACTTCTTAAAACTGATCCATAATAAGTATATTGATCTGGATCCTCTCCAAAATAAGGTCTATCTTTGGTTAAAATTTTGTCAAAATCTGTAAAATACTATTGACGTAATCCTAAATATTAAGTGAAAATATTAGTTATTGTTTAAAATGTCACAAGATCCAAAATTCTTACAGAACTATTAAAAGTCAACGTCCAACTTAATATATATATATATATATATATATATACAGTATGTTGTTTGGGTATCAGCTAACCTATGCATTAGGGGGGTCATCAACACGTTTCTGCATGAAACCTAATCTGGCCAAAGGTGCTGAAGCATCTGATTCTGATCTGATTCTGATCTGATCTGATCTGATCTGATTCTGATCTGATTCTGATCTGATCTGATCTGATTCTGATCTGATTAGGTCTTTTCTGTCCCGTCCATGAGATCAAACAACTGCAGTTCCTGAGACACAGCCTTAAATCTATTGTTAAATCTACAGATTCATGGTGTGAAACATCTTTTTAATAACTGTGTCATCAATGATACCAAACACTGAATAAAGAAGAATTAAAACAACTTTTTCTACTGGATGAGAATCATTTTCCTTCAACCTCTTTGAAACGTACATTCATTAAATGAGCATCAAATTAAATTATGTTACACATGAAAACAAAAATCCAATGACCTCTTTGCTTTCTTTAGTTGAAAAAATGAAAATGCAATTTTGATTATTTATTTAATTTATGAGTTAAAAAATGCATCTGTATTCTGAAAATGAAAAAAACATTTCTGTTAATCCATTTTAAATTGAATTATGCTTCCATACATCTCTATCATAGAGTCCTGTACAAATGAGCATGATTTATTGTGTGTGAATCAGAAACACTATGAGCAATGGTGCTAAATATTCCCACGGAACAGCTTGTTATACTTGGATCTTGCAGCATATGATGAATAGCCTGAATATGTCACTAGTTTAATGTTTAGACGTCAGCGTGACGTTTGACCCTGAATAAATCTTGGAATCCAGAGTAAATTTATAATATAAAAAAATAATTGTGAAAAAAAGGTCGATCAATAAATGATTTTCTGCAGGTTACAGATGATTCTAGACCTTCTGGAAAACGATGGATTTAGGCGGATTTATTCAGTTATAAAATATAGTTTTATTCCCTGAGACTGTGCACAGGTTTTATTTGGTTCCTATCATTTTTCTTCTTTGATTGGATTCTTTCAAAATAAAAGTCTCAGATTGTTCAGCGTTGATTTCAGCATCTGGATCTACTTTTATTTCATGATTCTGTTCCTAAGTTTACTGACTACATATGAATATTTATATATATTTTACTGGATTTAGTAACACACACACACACACACACACACACACACACACACACACACACACACACACACACACACACACACACACACTTTGCCTTTGAATTACAATATATTTATATATTTTGTTAAATTTCCATAGCAAAGTCACAGGTTTATGAGATTATTTATTTAATCATAATGGTTAAATATTGCTGGACTGTAACACGTGACTGATGTAAATACATTACAACAATTAAACTGTACATATATACTGGGGTTTAAATGCAGATGTTGAGGTTTAATCACATGAATGTTAACAACATGTGTGCGTGTGCGTGTGCGTGTCAGACTCACGTCTCTGAAGCGGTTCCAGTGTTTGCTTTTCCTGCTGCTGATGCTTGACAGCCACGGATCATCATTCCCGGGGCTTTTTCCAGCTTCTGTCCGACTTGTCACCTCCACCTGGAGCGAGGGGGTCCCCATCAGACCCAGCAGAATGAGCCAGACCACGGCTCTGACGACCACCATGATGCTGGACCTGTGTGTGTGTGTGTGTGTGTGTGTGTGCTGAACACACTGAATGAAACCGAGAGGAGAGAGAGACCGAGAGAGAGAGAGAGAGAGAGAGAGAGAGAGAGAGAGAGAGAGAGAGAGAGAGAGAGAGAGTTCACATTTAAATCTAAATCTTAACTAATTCATAACTTCACTTTTATTTCTGGTTATTGCTTCCAAACTAACACACACTGTCATCCAATGAGAGCAGATCTATGAAGTTATTAAAATTGTTTTGTTTATTATTCAACGATAACACAAAGTGCTGATTGACACAAAGGTTTCATTAAACAGTGACTAAACCCCCCCCAGTGTTTCTGGAATATAGTTTATTAATCCTAGTCCCACTTTCACCATTTTAGTCAAACTATTTTAATTTTGCATATTTAGTTGAAAATGTCAGGTTACTGCCCTCTAAGGGTTGAACGCTGCTATTACAACTGAATTTTTCTATTGGCTGAAACGGTTTATTTAGATTCCCCTGAGTCATCGCTTTGACTGTTGGCCCCGCCCCTCCTATAAAACCTGAGAGGTGTCCTCCAATCACAGACCTCGGTAAGCATTGATTGACAGTTTCAATGAGGAAGTCTAACGTGTGTGTGTCAGACATCTGCTATAAAGTGATGTTTGTGATTCTATAAAGATCAGATTGTGTTTTAATAAGAGGATTCATCAACCTGTGTGTGTGTATATCTATGCTATGTGTGTATTTACACACACACATCTATGCTATGTGTATTTACACACACACACATCTATGCTATGTGTGTATTTACACACACGTCTATGCTATGTGTATTCCCATCTGTCTCTGCGTGTGTATGTCTTACCATGGCGTCTGTAAGACTGTGTGAACTTCTCGTAGTGATTGTGTGCGTGGTTGTAGTGACACACCTCAGCTTATGAACTCGCTGTGTGTGTGTGTGTGTGTGTGTGTGTACAGACACATCATTGTGTGTATTACCGTCTGTTTCTACACACAGCGTTGCCTGAGTGGGCGTGTCTTAGTGCTACAGCAGTAACGCCCATAATTAAGGTATTTTTTGAATGTCCCTCCTAGTGGCAGCTCAGCAGAATGCAGGTTATATATATATATATGTAATTATACAATGCCATATTTTTTTAAAGGAAAAAATTAAAAATAATTCTTATATTTTGAGTGAAATCAATACATATTTTGTCAAGAATGGAAATGTTTGTCAAATCCACTAAAGATGCATTGTATGGTATTGGTTCCATATCAAACCAAGTAATATGTGATTTAAAAAAGAAGTTTAGTTTAATCTAGATGTGACTATCAACCAGCTCTTAGTATGTGTAGATTCTTCCATCAGCACAAAAAGTTAATATTTAGGTATCATAAATAAACCAAAAGGAAGGTCAACATCATGAGAAACAGTGTTTTATTAAATCTGCAAAGCTAAAAGTCAGCCATGTTTCCAGTACAGTGTATTAAATATCATCTTCTCATCATCCTGTTTATTAGATAAACTCATTCATTAAGATGTTTACATATTGAGGGATGTTCAACACTAGACTACGGTTATAATAAACCATCCATTCACCTTGTTAACATCTTCTACGTGTCACACATCTACGGTAGAGGCGTGTGTTTAATCGTAAGAGGATTACCTGCTGATAAAACCTATCAATAATCCTGAGGGGATTGTAATTGTGGTGCACGCTTTATTATGAATATTATCTGATAAAGACCCTCCTATCAGAATATCTGTTATATTTCTTGTTGTATTTTGTACATAGTTTATGAGAATATAGTGTAGTAATAAGTGTAGTTGCTCATTGAGTCGTTGTCAGAGCAAAGATCACTTTCTGAACGCTTGGTGGAGAAACGCACACATCAGGCCACAGATCAATACACAATTCATTTATTTTACCCCCACAATCAATGAAAACTAGTTCTGCTTTAAAGATTCAAAATGGAATTTACAACATTCAGCTGTAACTGATGTGTCCTCCACCGCTCATCATCATCATCATCATCATCATCATCATCTTCATCATCTTCATCATCATCATCATCACTGAACATTTCCATACAGCTGCAGTGAGACCTGCAAAGCATATTCATCCATAATTATTACAGTCTGCTGACATCCATATGTTTACAGTTAGATTACTTTTGTTTTCTTTGTTATCTCATAAAAAACCTGCAAATAGAAAAAGAAAACTGATAAAAACAGGAAGAATTTATTAGAAGTTTCTAGAATTAGAAGTTTTCACTAATGACGGGTGTCATTCATGCTAATGACTCATTAGCATGAATAAGGCTGTCATTATAGTGTTGTTCGTAAAACTAAACCACGTGTGTCAAACTCATGGCCAGGGGGCCAAATTAGGCCCTTTGGAGCATCCAATTAGGCCCGCAGGAGAAAGTGAACATCACAAAGAAAACATGAATCATTGTGTAAATGAAACTCAACAATATTTTCAGTTTTTTCCCAGTGCGTATATCGCACGATTGCAGTCATTTTTAATGTCAAGCTCAAAATTCTTACAAAACCCTTCAATTTTCCTCAAATTATTACACAATATTTCCTTTAATTAAATAGAAATTGGTGAGAAAATACAGATTAAACATCTAGAAACATCTTCAAAATTCCAGATTGCCAAACATTGCTTGTTTTTTTTCCAGTCAATGTCATCAAGTTCTTTGATGAAGATGAAGCTTAATCTTTAATAACATATTTGCTAAACAGGTGTAAATCACCTGTTTCATGATGATACGGTATGAAATCAATTCTTTGGACTATCTACCACGAGTCAATTCAGGTTCTTATTATCAATTTAAGATAATAATCATATTTACCCATTTAACATAATAAGTTACAATCCTCCTAAAGTTAGGAAAATACCAAACAATTTAGATGTTTAGACACATTTTTGTCAGAAATCAATCAATATATTGATTCATATTGATACACATCTAGTATTTGCCTCCACTGTCGTCACATGCTGTTGAAGGTCAATCTTTTATCGACAGCAATGCATTTTTTTTATTATTGCAGTGAAATAAATGAATTTATTTTATTGTATAATAAAGCGCTCCCTAAGGAAGAAAGAGAAACACTTTATCAAAGGGAGGATATAAAAAGAGAGGGCAGTGATACACCTTGGTGGGGGGAAGGGAACAGGGAAGAGGGAGTCAGGGTAGGACGGTGGAAGGGGTGGGGAAGAGTCAGCTTTTTTAAGGTGAGACTACAGATGTGGTTTCGTTTGGGAACCAATTCTTTGGAACCGCTAACAAAAACCCTTTACGATTCCGACATCGATTGTTCCCGCGCTGCACCACCACTGGAAACAAACGTACCTCACTCACAAATTAGCAAAAACATCACGTTACACACACAAGCTGCTGCAGAGCAGAGCAGAGGTGAGCTGAGGAGAAATGTCCCAGTAAAAGTGATCTCAAGTCTGGATGTATTTCACAAAGAAAGACGACACCTGTACTTCCTGTGAGAAGGATCTGAGCGTCAACGCCGGTAACACAACCAATGTGTCTAAACACAACACCACATTATACTCAAGCAATGCTGTGTCGCTGACGCACTTAGAAGCACCGGCGCTAGCACCACTGCTAGCACCACTGCTAGCACCGGTGCTAGTGCTAGTAAATGAAACAAGTGGCTAACGTTGTGTGATAACGATAAAAATCTAAAAAGCTAATATCCACTTGACTTGTGGACTCATTTTAATCATTTGAGTATTGTTTATTCTCAGCGGTGAATAATTAAGATTTATTTTAATAAATCAGGTTATATTATTTTTGTACTCATTACTACTTGTTTTTCGGCCTATTTGGGAATCAATAAGAGAATCAATAAAGAAAACGCAGGAATCGATAAAGCATCAGAATCACTAAATCCTTATCAATATACATCCGTAGGTGAGCGTGAGATATGATGTTATAGTTGTGCATATGGTGCGTATTGTGTTGTGTAATTAGTGAAGCCTTTCTGGTGATAAGTGGAGAAATAAAGCAGTTAATGATGGTTTACTATAAGGATGTGACCGTAAACAGAGAGCAGTTAAACCTAAAACTAATATTTAAAATCATCATAACTAAGGTTGAGTCCAATGCCTCTGCATGATGAAACATAAACTAATTAATTAGCATTTCTAAGTCCTACACCCCAATCATATCCAAGTGTCAGCATTCTTACATCTAATGTCTATACCTGAACAGTTTCAGCATCTTTTTTAGTATCAGACACTATTAAAATATGAATCTGAAGCAACACAAGCCCACGTGCATTATCACGGCTTCTTTAAATTACTGAGTGCTTTTATGGAAATATGAAAGGGTTTATTTGGAGGTTCACAGACTAATTATGGTAAGAGATGCAAAAATGAGCTTTGTTCAGAAGTGAGTGAACACACACATTGACATCCAAACAATCATTCTCTATCAAACACTGGTCAACTAAAACCAGTAATATATAAAGAAATATTACAGTATTATATATATATATACATGTGTTTTGAAAAAATGACTTATTTGTGTTTTGTTAAATTTGATTATTAGCTTCTAGTGAGCATCATCTGCTAATTTCCTTATTTTATCCTTTTTTTAACCAAGGAAAATGTTTCCTGACCAATTCTTTTCTGTTGCTTGTTGATTTAGTTGCACAAAAATGTCTAGGACTGAAACAGATTGTAACGTCTTCCTGAAATGTAATTAAAGTCTTGAAAAATACATTAAAATTCTGCCAACGTACCCGACAATCAGCCTGAACAGCATCACTGTGTGTGTGTGTGTGTGTGTGTGTGTGTGTGTGTGTGTGTGTGTCAAACAGTGACGTGTACATTTGGACACGTTTGTGACAGAACCAGCACTAACTAATCTCACAGAGATGTTCCTGTGACACAACGTTACTATCAGATTGATTTCTAATCAGAACAGGTTCTGGTTTACATGCTACCAGGATTACTTCTCCTAACGTTATCTTTTTAAGTTTCCTTTGTTCATTATTTTCTTTTCTTGATGTTTGTTTGATTGTTTACTTGCTTTTATAATTTTCTTTAATCTTGACAGGGGTGTCAAACTCATTTTAGTTCAGGGGCCAAAGACAGAGCAGTTTGAACTCAAGTGGGCCACAGATTTTAATTAAGAAACAGAGTAATTTCAACATTATTGGGCCATAGTTTGCACTTCTGCTTATACATAAAATAGAAATGATCCACATCCAGCAATAAGTGATAAATAACAGTCCCAACAGGTTTCTCACTTTACATTTCCTAGATTCTTTGACTAATTTCTATTTAATTAAGTAAGATATTATGGAATAATTTGAGGAAAATTGAAGAATTTTGTAGGAATTTTGAGTTTTTTCAACTGTTGAACATTAAAAATGACAGTTATGATATAAGCACTGGGTAAACTGTGAGCACCTGCTAATATTGTTGAGTTTCATTTATACAATTCATGCTTTGCCTGTCATTATTACTTTCTCTTGCGGGCCGAATAAGATGCACCAAAGGGCCGGATTTGGTCCCCAGACCACAAGTTTGACACACACTTTAACAAGTGAGAGACACATCATTGTGTGTCGAGCAGACCTAAAAATACCACAGCTGTACTCATTAATCAACATCATTTTAAAAGGTTTTTAAAAGAATAATTACTGCAAAGATCTCATAATAAATGACTCATTAGGTTCAGACCAATCAGATTACATGTCCAACATATGGACCTAAATAAACATGCAGGTCGGCCATGTTTTTTTTTAAATCTTGTGACAGTGAATGTGTTTTCAAAGCGATGGTCACTACGGACATCTGTTCAACACATCGTTCATCATGTTCCTGCCAAAGGAAACACAGACGCACAGCCTCAGTGAGATTAATTAAAATGCTATTATGCATATGAGCAGAGTTATTTTTCATTTCCAGGATTATGACGGTATTTATTATTTTTTACATCAGATGAGTTTGCTTGGATGTGTTTACTCATCCCAACTAATAAGTAGCTTGTCAAAATGCTAGGTGTGGATAATAATTAGGTCTGTTTCCAGAGTGTGAAAAACACATTTTATGTCTAGTCATGGAGGGGGGGGGGGGGGTGGGGGTGCTCACAGCACGTCTCAGATTTAAACATTGAGGACAAAAATAAATCATGCCACTGCTGAGACAGGAGGAGGAGGAGCAGACAAACAAAAAACACCCTCAGCTTTCATCAGCATTACTATTGGTCGGTCATCCTCCTGAACGCCATAGAATGAATCAGCAGCTAATGGAATTACTGCTCACGCTCTGTATGTGACGATTCATTTTGTCTTCTTTTAGAATAGTATACAGCAGAGGTAGGCAACTATTATCACAGAGGGGCCGAAAAATACATTTGTTTGCTCAGAGGGTCACATGATCAACATTCATGTCAGCATTAGAATAATGAGCGATCTGAGCATTAATACAGGAAAGAACAGAGTTTTTACAATAAGTTTGCTGTTTATTTGCTCATTGTGAAGCATTTTGTGCATTTCTGTCATCATTTTGTGTTGTTTTCCTGTAAAATATGTTTTTTGGAGTCATTATGTATTTGTGTGTGAGTTTGTGACTTTGTGTATTTTTTGTGTATTTCTATTGTTGTTTCGCTTGTTTGTTAGCTTGTTGTCATTTTCTGTACTTTCTTATATTTTTCAGAGTAATTGTGTGTATTACTGTTGTCGTTTTGTTAATTTTTGTAGTAGTTTTGTGTGTTTTTATCTTGTCTTTTTCTGTGTTTTCCTGCAATGTTGTAATTTTAGTACTTTGTTTTTAGTTTCAGTATTTATATTAGTTTTAGTCTCAGCATTTTAAATTAATATTCACAAAGTCACTAACTGCTGTTTTATTCATGCACTCTGGCTGTTATATTCTAATTAACATTTACATTTTTAACTATAAAGACATCTCAGGGATGTGTGTGTAAGTATGTGTATGAGTAGTATGGAAGATATGTATGTTTTTAAACTGGATCCTGGAAAAACATTCTTTGGCAAAAAAACAATAAAGCTCAATCTGATTTAATTCATTTTTTAGTATTTTTTTAATGCATTCTTGCTCTTGTTTTGCGTATTTTTCTGTCATTTTGAACATTTACTTCAGGGGCCGCATAAAATTAGACCAAGGGCCGCATGTGGCCCCCGGGCCACCAGTTGCCTATGACTAGTATACGGGGTTCCTACAGCTTAAGTCAAATTTAATTCAAGACTTTTTATTGCCATTTGAAATTAAATTTAAGACAAACTTCACAGTAAACATATTTGGGGTAAAAAAACACCACATTAATGACATAAGGTTAGGTATTTATTTTCTAGTGCAGACGTGTAACTGGCACCCCCAAAGTAAACACAAAAATACACAATGGGGGTAAGCTACAACTCTAGATTTAATCCGTGTGTGCTGGACTACTATACTCGCTGAAGCTGAATCACTATGGCAACTAGTCATTCACAACTAACCTGGTCCCGACCAAATTTAAAGTCCCGCCTCCTGACCAATCAGATCTCTTAGAAAATGAGCTGTCCAATGAAAGGTGATGTGATCACGTCACTACGTAGATCTGATGTGACGCTGACCATAGACTGTTAAAAAAGACGCTGACAGGAGAGAAATGTGATCCTTTCATTTACTGATGATGTCATATATGAAAAATAAGATTTATATCTGATAAAATAAAATAAATCAGCTGATAACACCTGCGTGCATCGGGCGCTTTCACACCAATAAATTAATGAATGAATTCATGTAATCTGAGGGAGTCTCAGTCCTGTAGATAATATAAATATAAATATATTCCACCTTATGATGTAGATCTGTTTGAACACAGGATCACAGACACAGTAACACGTTAAAAAGAATGTCTGTTTATAATCTCACTAATATAAACATTAACACTAATCTATTCCTGTATTAATAACTTTCTACTTTTACTGCAGCACCAGTGGTGTTTTTGATCTAAATTATGAATTTTAATTTTTCATATTTTTAAACTTAAGCAACAAGTAACAGATTTCATAACCAGGTTATGAAATGGATCAGATCTGATAGAGAGTATAAAAGCTCCGCCTCCTGCCCTTCTGTTGCTCTTCCTTGTCATCATAGATTTATATTTATTATATTTAAGATCATAAACTCCCAGTTCTCTCCATTGATTAGTCAGACTCTGCAAGCCCCACCCCTTTCATGTGAGCGCGCACGTACGAGGGTGAAACCACTTGACTTAAATTAGCGTGTTTTGATCTACGTTCGTAGTTCAAGGAATGTTTGGTTAGTTCAAGCTAGCTAACAAAGATCAATCAGATCTAGACTCGTAGCTTACCCCCAAAAAACAGTAAAATACTCAGTCCAAAATCACAAGATAACTACAAAAATAGCCAGAAATGAATAAAAAAACAACAAAAACACAAAAAATAAAAACCATTAAGAAAAATTTCCATGTTTCCATTTATTTTGAAATGTGAAACTAAATACAATCATAAAATCACACTTATTATGTGTTACTATTTAAAACTTTTGAAATATTGATTTAAGACATTTTAATGAAATTTAAGGCCTTATATTTTTAGATTTAATGCCTTTTAAGGCTTTTAAGGATCACTGAGTATGTTGAGGTTTTGTTTGTTGACTGACGTCTGACTGCAAGGGCACGTGGGTAAAAAGATGCGGCCCGCAATCTAACTCATCATTGATGTCTGTAAAGCAGAAATACTGTCATTCATCAGTGAAAGGAATAAAAACATAATGGATTTCTTTTAAAAATCCTCCTTTATGTGTTTTAGTAAAAACTCATTGAAACTGTCAAACTCAGATTTGCCAAGTCATTAAATGTTGAGGTCACAGAATCTAGAAGTTTCTGAGCAGTGGGAGAACGTTCAGCTTTCATCGTAGACAGGTGAGATGGTGCCAGAAGATTTCCTAAATTATTCAACACTCGCCATCAACACCGACTTGTCCGTGAGCAGATTTAACATTTATGGGATATTTGAGTTATGTCACATAAATTACAGATGTTATTTTCATGAAATTCTTTCTTTTTGACATTTAACCTTGACTTTCACAGTGGGCAGAAATAATACAGAGGGTCAAACAAAACAAATCATCAGTTAATAAGTGCAACTGATTAAAAATATGTTCTACATTTCAGGTTCTTTTATGCTATAGTTGAAATTAAAGTAAAGATAAACTTAAATGCTGAGTCAATCGTTGGTAGAGGTGGTGATAGTTACACTTTCTGAACAAAAAAAAAAAAAGTGCATTAGGTCACAAAACACTGCCAACAACCAACAAAAGAACTCAAATATAATAATAACTGAAGTTCTAAAATCAATAGAATAATTACAATCAACACTCTTCAGTGTTGACTGAACCATTAGAAGATTAATTTAACATAAAAATGCAGGTGAATGATTATTAAAGAGAACCACATGTTTCAATCATATTCTAATAATAAATTAAGTCAGTCTGCCCTGTGTGACAATAATCATAGTTTTCTTTAAATGTCTTTTTCTGTAAAAGCGTCTTCACTTCATCATTTACTTTGTGTGATCAAGGGAAGCTAAATTATTAAATATTTAGCATTTCGTTAACAAATCCACAATCAGTTCCTTGAAACATTCTACTTCCTTTTTCTCAGAGAACAACTAATGAGTTTGAAAGGCACCATGCTGCCACCTACTGATCAGGAGCAGTAACACAAGGTTCTACTAGAGATGAAATGGAATGTTCTCACCGTCTGAAGATCAGGACATGTTGACGCTCCCTGCACTGGAATAATATCCTGTACAGTCTGAGGAATATCTCTGGGAGAGTAGGACGGTATTCAGCGCTAACTCTCCAAAATAAAAGGCACCAAATATCTGAAAAGACAAAATCAATTCACACATGAAAATTAGGGCTGGGCTATATATCATGATTCATGATATATCCAGTTTTCTATTTTGTCGATATAAAAAAATGACAATATCTCCTATATTGAGATATATCTATTTTTTTACTTATACAACCACACAGTACAAATCACATTTTACAAGTATTTAAAATTATTCATAGAGTACAGTCAAACAGTGTCCTTCTTTATAACTTTTCCATATTTCTAGGATATATATTCTATAGCTTATTTTTTTTAAACTAGAAATATTTTTAACAATTTGAGCCAATTTTTGCTTCTTTTTATAATTTACCTGCAACTACACCAAACTCACCATATTTTAACCTACTTTCATCACTTATTTTTGCCATATTTTTGCTCCTTTTAAAGCTATTTTTCACATTTAAAACACAGTTTTAAACCGTTTCCACCATTTTTTCACCTAATGTCACTGGTTTTAGGAGTCGCTGCTTTCGTTACTTCTCAGAAAAGCATGAAAAGCTCAGTTTGATGGATTTCTCAGTGCGTCCTAAACCAGACCTTCACCTAAACAAGCCACACTGCAGAACTCACTCACACGTGCTGTCCCTATAGGGGAAAAAGCCAAAAATGGGACATAATGTGCAGCTGTTTGTTAATGAATGTGTCTGTGTGGCATTTTTCATCAGCAAATAAAACCCAGATTTGTTTTCTGGTCAGACTTTATTGAGTTAAAAAATATCTACATTTATATCATGATTTTGAGAAAAACTATCAAAATATGAGTTTTGGTCCATATTGCCCAGCCCGAATATGAATTAATATAAATAAATTATAAATATATTCTCTGGTCTATAACAGATCTAAATCTGAATAAAACGCCATCGCTCAACTCTGCACTTATTATAACAGGTTAAACATCGTTTAAAGTCGATATTAATTATATTTACAACAACAACAAAACTTCAGCTCTTAGAAATCTCTTCTGAAAAACATCTTTTTTTCCAATTAATACAACTATTTTTAAAAGTTTAGATGTTTTTTTTACATTATATTATAATGAGTGCTGCATGTATAGTTTAAAAATAACTTTTATAGTTGTTACCACATCATTCTTTTCTCAACAAGGTTCAATTCTTTAAAAAACGACTTGAATAAATGAAATAACTAAACAAAATGTCTTTAATGCTCAATAATATCTAATACATGACTCTTGGTTCAGGACTTGGTGAACAGATGTGAACAGATCAATAACTAATAATTGTTGCTTACATTATGCTCTAATGTAAGTTTTTGTCTTTAAATGAAACTCTTATTTGCAAGTGAAACTTTACAAAAAAGAGAAATGATTGAAGATTTAACTTGTAAAAGACCAGAATTAGACACACAAGGAAATGTTAACGGATATAAGCAAAATATTGTTGCAGCTTGTATTTAACACATTTTAGAATATTTAAAATCCCTTTTTCATATTAAAAGATTAAGAATATTTTAATAAATCTTTACAGCAAACATGTTATTCTAAAAGGTGGGTTGTTTTAATATAATTATTTAATGTGAGTCAAGTGGTGAAGTTTCACTTTCTCCAAACCTTTAAAATGTTTCTGGCGTCAAAAGCTTCTCTTTCACTCATGGGATGTCTTCCCTTCACACCTGAGTCTTCAACTATAAAAAAGGAAAAATAAGAGAAATAGATATATAATAGTGAACAAACACCATAGAGCAGCAGTGTTATCTCTACACGACTGAAAAAAACATGTTGACTTAAGCCACAGATGATCAACAGTGAACAGAGAATCAAGTTCCTTCAACTTTTAACATCAGTATGTGAAGCAAGAAGTGAAGTGAGGTGAAAAAACAAAACAAACAAAGAGAATGTTAATGGAGCTCGTCCACATTGTGGTAAACATGGTCAGCAGAAGCCCAGTGTGAGAAATGCCGTTGGATGTAATCCACGTCCACAATGAATGGATCTACTGTCAGAGTACTTGGAAAAGGACGTAAACAGAGCTGTGGCCCAGCGGAGACCTGCCTCACTGATTCCTAGACACACAACTTTGTTGTTGTACTTTTAATAAATCCGCTTTGTGGTCATTACAGCTCCGGCTCCGATAGATAACGAAGGGACATTAGCAAATGTATTCAGCACAAGTCCACGTTTTTAAGAACCAACGATGAGTAGCAACCACAGTAGATGTTGTGGTGGTTTAGATTATAGAGAAGAAAACCAGGGACAAAAATAAGACAAAAACAACAAAATGACTCATTACTGCTGATTCTAACACAGTGGTTCCCAACCTTTTTTGGGTCGTGATCCCATTGTGATATCACAAATGTACAGTGACCTCAGACACATTATTTTCTTTCTAGAAATAGTTTTTGATCAAACACAGAGTAGCCAGGATTAGTGCACAGTGATGAGATATTTTCATACTGCATTTTATTTCAACTAGATTTATATTTGAAAAGGTTTAAGCACAGGATACAGTTATGTGATATGTATTGTGTGTGATGTGTATTTGAAAAATAATAATTAAAAAAAATTGAAAAACTTAATTTTAATCCACTTTCACCAACTTTTTTTTTTTTTTTTAACCAATTACTAGACATTTCAGGCGACTGCATTTTAATTCCAGGCGACCCCACATTAGGTTTCGACCCCAAGGTTGAAAAACACTGTTCTAACATAAAACATTATTCTATAATACACAGACCCAGTGCTGAGGCCAATAAAGCACTTTAACTCAGTCATGAATAGGGCTAATATTTATTGTACATTTTTAATCTTAATTATAGTTTTCAAAGCGACTTTTTTAATATTTAAGTTAGGATGAGTTTCTACTTCTTCCATCTCCTTTTCATTCATTTAACTAAGATGTGTAAGAATTTGAAGATGCAAGATACTGTTTTTATGTACATTTATTTTATTTTAAACTGTTTTAAGTTGTCATTTACATCAATAAAATAAATCAAATAAAATTTTAAAATAAAATGCTTTCAACAACAACAACAAAAAGTGTTATTTTGTATACATGTTTTAAACAGTATTAGATTAGAGATTAGTAGATTTAAAAACAGAAATAACTGTGTAGAACATGTAGTATGTGTACCTGTGGAGTCCTTTCTGAACACAGTGTTGATCACGGTGCCATGCAGCTTCACTCTGTCCCACTCTCTCACCATCAGACCCACAGAAACAAAATACTCCACCAAGCGGTCGGCGATCTCCTGCAACCTGAAGTGACAAACGAGTGTGAAAAACTTCCATTTCTTTCCTTCCTAACATCAGCACTTATTTAATATACTGACTTGTTAGATCCGTCTTTCATGTTGACTTTGGCGTACAATACGTCGACCATGCCGGGGTCATCGTTCATGTACTCTATGCCTGACACCTCCAGCTCTAGTGGTTTTCCTTCACTTATTTCCCTGTTAAAAAACACGTAGGAATTAAAGACAGGATGTTAATCGTCACCATCATTTTGGGGGAATGCCTACTAATTCAAATGTTTTGGTCAGTGCTTCTCAAAAAGAGAAAAACAACACAAAAGAGAGCATGTTTAATATGAAGATAACTTTAGGAGAACATAGTTAATGACCTTTATATCATGGAGAAAAAATCACATTCTCCCTCAGATTACAAACAGAAAGGTTTACCATCTGTGGTCAAATTGAACGTGAGATATTTTGGATATAAATTGGAAAAGGATTTGTTGCTGTACATGTGTACACAGTCCTGGGTAATGGTTGTAAATAGTTATTAAACTATAATAATAAAAAAACAAGGGAAAAGGGTATATTGAGGAAAAAGTTTTTTAGTAAGTCATGTCAGAAACATTTTACTGTGGTTGTTTTCTAATATGTGTAAGCATGACTGTTAATGTGTAAAAGCCCTTTAACCTTTCATAAACAAAGAATACAAATAAATAAATAAACAGACCAACTGATGAAGCTGGAAAAAATAAAAACATATAAAGTGGAAAATCACCTCTAAAATGTACCATGACACAAGTTTTTTTATGAAAAAAAAAACATCTATAACTGAAACGATGAAGTCAGGCCACGTTTCTACACTGAAAAAGCAAACCTGGAATAATTTGCTGCTTCCAACCTCTAATGTTGTCCTGTGGTATCTGCCACAAAGATGTGACTACTTCCCTAAAGTAGGAGGAGTCAACAACTTATTGGGCATATTGACCAACACACTATGAAGCCCTTCTGCTCACGCTGCTGTCCTCGTGTCATTGGAAGTGAGCCAACGCAGTCGTCTGGTAATAATTCAACCAGTTTCGACAAAGTTGCTCAAGTCATTTAAAATGCTGACGGCACAAAAAAAAAAGAAGCTGTTCCCATAGTGTGCAGATGCAGATACAACCTGACCTTGATGGACGTCAATGTTGTTGTGACGCAAGTACAGGTATTTGTTTTTATCTGTGGGTACCTCAACTAGAAAAACATGGAGTATTTTTGTAAACTTTCTACCAGATCAGTTTGAATGTGGTTTTTAAACCATTCAGGTTCAATAAACCAACCTTTTAATAGTTCTAATGCTGGCTATACAGCCAACATGATCATAACATTCTAGTTGGTTACTGATATAAAAAACTAGTGCTGGATGGTATGAACAAAAATTTACATCCAAGTATTTTACAAATTTATAAAGGTTTCACGTTTTTTCTTTCCAAGCTTAACTGGGCCTTAAGTAACCACTTTATCAAATGTTAGAGAATAATTAGTGCAGTAAAGTGACTTAAAATGATCTATTCTACTGTCAAAAGGAGTGAACATTGCAGAAACACATTAGTATCTACAATGGCGTATTAGGGCAACATTAAAATGAAAAAATCTTGGCATTACGAGATTAAAGTCGTAATATTTCGAGAATAAAGTTGTCATTTTATGAGAATAAAGTCGTATCTTAATAAAATTGTAATTTTATGGGGAAATTAAAATACAAACAGGATCTTGTCCATGTTGTGGTCATTCGTGCGTAACAGAGAATGTGGAACATTTAGTGAGATTATATTTCTGTTTAGGTTTCACACCTGGTGAAATACTGAACCTTTTGGCTCATCATCATCACTGTTGTCACTTTAAAGATACTTTGCAGACGTTTGCGTTTGTTTCGACACAAGAACCATACTGAGTTATTTAATAATAGCCTCTTTTGTGGAAGAGGAAGTGGCTTGAAATGGTCGACTTCAGAGCCATCGGTGTTCGTTGTGTTCACTTCAACAGGGAATTCTGAGCATTAAACCATTACCAGTTTAAAAAAATTACTTTTTTTTCGCATTAAATTACAACTTTATTCTCAAAGTATTATGACTTTAATCTTGTAGTGCCCAGATTTTTTTAAATGTATTTTAATGTAGCCCTAATACACCATCATACAGTATGTATCCACACCAAAGTCCTTTAAAAAATGTTGGACTTTAAGAAAGGTCTGAAATGCTTGTGAACGGCTGTGGGATACATACAAAATACAAAATATAAAATATGACTATTCTTAGTTAAAAGTTGCACAGCTCTATTTGTCAGTTTGGAGCAACTTTCTCTACCTGATGAAAGTCTGGCACTCCTGAAGGTGCTCACATGCTTTTCTCACTTCCGTGTCATTCAGTAGAGCCAAGGTGCCGACTGTCAAGTGAAGCTTTGCAGGGTTCTGAAAGATGCTTCCGTCTATTCCATGATCCTGTAAATAGAGTAACGGCAGTTTGTGAGTTCAGACTATGACGACCACTTTAACGGGAACAAACAAAGTAAATACCGCTCTTCATCATCGTCATCACTGCTAATCGTTTTTCATGTTTTTCTCAGAAGTACCTCTGCACACTGCTCCAACACCTCATCTTTAAATTTGAGGAATCCTTCCTGGATTTTTGTGTCGTTCAGAGGAAACGACAAGAAGTGCGTGAAGGGCTGCTTTCTCCTGAAACTTTCCACAAGGACTTCAACTCTAGTGACTGCAGATGAAACTGAGCCTTTGGTTGAACCAGTGATAACTGCAGGAAAAAAGACCAACCATTGGAACAGCGTTGGATTTAATAAAACACAACATTCCTTATCCTCACCGATCTGTCCTTCCACTCCTTGTTTTGGGATGTTGATTGAAGTCTTTGTGTCAAACTCCAGACGCTTACGTGTCTCTCCCTTTTTTCCAATAATATATCTTAAAAGCAGAAACACATCGTAATGGTTAAACCCAAAATCATTCTCTAAATGCCATTTGTAAAAGACTCACTTGTAAAGAACACTTGGAACGTCGATGGAACAGCGATATCCTTTATCAGTCTGTTCAATAAAGTGTGTGTCACATCCTTCGTCTGCTGCGAATTCTTCACTCTCTGGAAATAAACAACTTATGAGTGGAAGAAATGTATGTTAAAAATACAAATAAAGGGAGAATAATTTTAAATTTAAGTAGCAATAGAGGTAAGGAATATATAACAAAGAACTTCATTAAATTAATTTATTAACACTTTAAATCTTACAGCATGAAGCCCCCTGTGGTTTGGAATAATAGGTTAGATCTTAGGACCTTTCTCTGTGGAGTTTGCATGTTCTCTCATAACTTAATATTTCCTCCCATAGTGTAAAAAATAATATGTGTTAGATTCATTGGTGTCAGGTAAAGGTAAATGAGTGTTATTGTGGGTTAAAAAATGGACAAAAACTTTCAATGTTTACATAAAATGTTGATGAGTTATGAATAAAAAGTTTGATATTTCAATAAAGTACATTAGTGCTAATGTTGAAAAGGGATCTGATGTAATTGTTTTATAATTGTTTTCAGCTCAACAAATATTATTGATTTCTAGTTACTGTATCAAACTACTTCAGACATATTAAGTTGTGCACATAACTGTGTGAATAATATTCGCATTTTAAAGCAGCAAATTGAAATATGAATTATCTAACGTGGTTAATAAAATCCCACTTATTATACCTGATGGTGTCGTGTATGAGAACTCTTCCTCCTCCTCGTAGATTTCTTCTTTAACAGGATTTTTACGGTACAGTCTTCCATCAATGTTGACGATAGTTGGACGCAAAACGTCCATGTTGGCTACAAAATAAGGTTTGCAAAAGCTATGCTACAATATTAGCACCAGAGATAAGCGACTAGCAAATATGTATAGGTTTAATACGCGAAATCAAATGAAAAATAGTATTTTACAACTATAAACTGCTTGTTAGTTATGAGCTAGTTAGCTCGTCTTCTTTACTATTTACGGCAGGTGATGTATTATTATTTTTATGTTGTAATAGTAGATATTAAAGTATAAGTCAGTGGATCAGTCGGCAGAGCTACTTACATGTAGACCATCCAGCTGGTAGTCAGATCTGCTGTGAACCTCTGTCGAAAATTACGTTTACGGCATCTTAACAAACAATTTCTGACAATTTAAGGTCTACTTTGTCGCTTGTGGTAAGCATACCTTTGTCATTTACTCTCTTTTTATTGTTATTTACAAAGAAATATCGGTAAATAAGGAAGAGTTAGCTTCGCTGCTAGCTCACTAGCTAGCATGCTAATGTCTTGCTACAAGGATGTAAGCAACCAAAACAAAGAGGCTTAACGCGATGTTATTTTCCGCTAAATGTGGCTGATAACGGGTTTTTAAGCTCTGACGTGCTACACATTTACAATATATCTATGTTTTACACACTGATGTGATAAAGACGGTGATTTGTGGTCACTTGTTGTGTGTGTTGCTAAAGTTTCCTGAGGTGATGGCAGCGTCTTCTTCATCGTCCTCTGCGGGAGGAGTGAGCGGCAGCTCGGTCACAGGCTCTGGGTTCAGTGCCTCAGAGCTCATCCCTCCGAGGAAGGTTCTCTACACTTATCCCAAAGGTGCAGGAGAAATGATGGAAGGTAAAGACAAAGAAATGTAGTCATCGGTTGTTCTCAAGCCTATTAATGGCGTGTGTGTTGTATTTTCACCTTGTTTGTGCTGCTGGCGCTGATAATAGTCATGTTTATAAGAGGGTTTTCACGGCGCGTCATCCACGCGTCATCAAACAGGAAGTGGCCATATTGGAGGTACTCAGCAGGTGAACAAAGCAGATCCCAAACATTAAATTAAAGAAAATGGTGAATAATTGCCATATTTTTGGCTGTACAAATCGGTCAGACCGTGAAAAACATTTGGAGTTTTATAGACGGTCAAAAGTTAGAACAAATCACGGAGAACAATGTCAGAAGTTATCAGAGGAAAGGAGGAGTTGTGGTTAGCAAAGCTAAACCAGGATCTACGAGGCAAACATCTGGACATTTATCCATCACAGTGTTTACCTCTGAGTGCCTCCAATATGGTCGCACATCCAGGTTACAACCCAGAAGGCGACGTAGGTGAAAACCCAATATTCTTTACATTTTATTGCAACATTTAAGATGTATCTTTTTGTGACATTGATGATCAACCTTTCTCTTGATTACACGTAGCTGTTAAAATGTATGTTGATTTATTTAGCTAATGACTCGATCACATGGCGAGTCCAAAAGTGTTTAAATTTAGCTGGAATGCTGTTGTTAAACATGTCTCGGTTGTTGCCTGCTTCAGAAACTCTCATACAAACATTTTTTAAAGTTTACAGCAGGGGTAGTGAACTCATTTTAGTTCTGGGGTTAAATACGGGGCAGTTTGAGCTCAAGTGATCCAAAGATATCAAGTGGGGAAAAAAGAGCAAATTCCACATAATGTGAAATAGTTTCCACTTCCACATTAAAATGATGAAGTATGTGAGCATATCAGTCCCTCCAGGATCTTCGCTTCAATTTTCCTGATTTGGGGAATTTGTGGAAATTATGAGGACATTTTTTGAGGAACATTTGCAAGATTTTTGAGATTTTGAAATTAATATGATTGCTGTCATGTGAAAAACTGAGTTCTGCAATATTGTGGAGTTTAATTGATTTTTTTTTGGGTAACACTTTCCTTGAAGTTTTAAACATAAGGTTGACATTACACTGTCTAACCCAAAAAATATCACAATAACTGTAAAGGTGTTATCATTTAGCCAACGCCCCTTAAGACAGCCTCATGACACCTTATTCATGCTAATGACAGATAATAACAGTGTCAAACCTTATGTTTAAAAACTTCAGTTAAACTATCATTATCTATACTGATTAGTTTGTAATTTACAAAATGTTTCATGTTTTTTTCTATCATTTTTACTTTCTCGCGGGCCAAATTTGTGCTCTAAAGGGCCGAAATTGGCCCCCTTTGCCTTAAGTTTGACACGTGGTTTACAGGGACTTAATGTTACAAAGTAAATGTAATACAAATAAAGTGTTCCTAAAGTTGGAATGCATTGATAATACAAGTCAGAAGAGAACATTGGCAGATCTGATCACTTGATTTCTGATGCTTACCTTGAAATTTAAAGTTATTAATGTTACAGCATGGCTTCATCGTGCTTTGTGTCATAGATGAGGTTTGTATTAGCACTGCATACTATCATTAATTAAACTACAGGTAGTTGTTACATTTTGTATCTGAACATGGTTTTATTTGCATTAACACAATGAAATACCAACAGCTGACTTTATGTTCTTCATACACAGCACTCTAATATATAATCTAGGCTGTATCTTTGTATTCTACATTACTGTGTTTGTAGCTCTATAAAATGTTATATAAAATAGCCACTTAATTCTTTTATTTTCTCTGAGCTTAAACACTCTATGTTTTTATGTGATGTCTTAGAATGCTTGTCCTTGCATTGTGCAGCATTTAGCAGCTGATGCTGTTGTCCCTGGAAACCACCAAAGTGTCCCCTGGTTAGTTTTTGTTGCATTACGTGTTTTCAATAGAGCTTGAAAATATTTGATTTTTTCTCTCTCTCCTTAAAAAAAGTTTTTATTTGACACGTTGTAAAAAGATTCAGTAACACATTTTATTGTTTGTTTTTACACTTTAGATGGCTCGGATAGATTTTTATGTGAGTCTGTGTTCAGCTATCAAGTCGCCTCAACGCTGAAACAAGTCAAACACGGTAAAGACAGTGTCCTGTTTGTCTGTTCAAATGTGCTGCTCCAGAATGTGACTGTCATGTATTCTTTTTAGATCAACAAGTGTCACGAATGGAGAAACTTGCGAGTTTGGTGGAAGAGCTGGAAGCAGACGAGTGGCGGTACAAACCTATCGAACAGCTACTGGGATTTACATCATCTTAAATATTACAAATATTAAATCAGCCAAATAGAACAAAAACAGACCACACTGTGTTTCTATTACTACAGAAAGGATTTCCTTATTTAGTGTGAAATGTGAAGTGAGGGATTCATTTGTTGTTGTTTTTTACCAACAGAAGTTTTTACATTTAACTCTTTTTTTCCCACAATAAACAAATCATTATGAATAAAAGTGGTCTTATTTATATTATATAGTCGATTACATATTAACACGCATTTTAAAAATGTGTTTAAGTTTATCAAGTATTAACTGTTTTTATTCTGTAAAGCAAAAATGATTAGTGTATTATTAACCTGAGTACAGATATTACTAGTCCGTTTCTCTCTCTGTCTTTTTGCACAAACAATTAAAAGAACTTGTAAATAAAGTCAGACGTGGACGTCCTTTGTTTGATCGTGCTCTGTTATCACTGCTTGTTGTTGACCTACTTCTGTCAAACAACTCTTCTCATTGTGCAGCTGTTTTGTTCATATTCTCGTTCATATTTGCTGGTAATTATTTTTTTTCGTGGTAGTTTTCTATCAAACACTCAAAGAGAAATGGCATATTTAGTTGATTAGGTCAGTAAATGGTTGTTTTTCAAAGGGATGAAGGGTGCGACTGAACAGAGAGTACTTTTCTAAAAGTCCAAGGACGGCCCAGGAACGTATCGGTGTACGCCTCTGGCTGAACATCAAATTTATTTCACAAGAGGTCAAAAGTGTTTTGGACTGCCTTCAAGAATCTTTCCCCACAGGCAGTTGGTTTATTTAAGCACTCACTCACAGCTGATGTCTCTTAATCTTTTAAGTCTGAAACTTTTCAAACAAAAAGCACATTAGTTGTCGACTACAAAAAACCAAACTTTCAGATGATGAAATGAAATGTTAAGATTGCTGTGAGGACGTACTGTACCCACACGTGTTTTTTTGTCTTTTCAGCTCCTTCCTCTCAAAGTACAGTGTGTCCACGCCCTACTCACGTGGAACAGCTCAGCATTTATCTGGCAGCTTTCCACGACTACTTCTTGTGCAAAACTGTGGGTTGTGTATCCTGCCCGCAGTCTTTGACTGTGTCACTATTTCCCTGTTTTTTATTTCCTCATTTAAATTATGCACAAGTCGATTTAATGCCACCGATCATTAAATTTCCATCAACAAATGCACAAGATTAACTTAATAAACAAGTGTTTTTGATGTATTTCTATTGTTCTGCAGACTTTAATAAGCAAAATACCATTGAAGGACTAATACAAGAGATCACCAAATGTTTGCATATTGAACATTTCTTGTTGTTTTGGTGAACACAGGCTTTAATGGATGCTGCATATTCTAAGCATCTCTTTGTGGTGGATAAAAAGTCTGATGTAATGCTTGAGGCAAAACAGGTGACCGTAATGTGCACTGCAACACTGAAACCATTCCGAGTCACTATTGCATGGCCATGTTTGTCTGTTAAAGAATCATCGTTCTACACGCAAAGCATTAACATGAGCCAAATGTATGAATTTGTAAAGTGAACATGTGAAACAAAGGAATACACACAAGCCTAGACATGTTTCATGTAGATGCCCCCCTCCCCTCCACCCCCTCCCCCCGTGTTTGTCTGCATGTTACCAGGGCAGGAATCAGCTCTGCTGGCGTGCCTCTCTTTTTGATTGGCTCCCACCACTGAAGGGGGCGTGGCTCCGGAGCCCTGCTATATATACTTTGTTGCAGGACAGACTGCAGAGCTTTGGCAGCTGTGAGAGAAAGACAAGTCGCTCCCATTTACAGACAATAACTGATCAATAATTCCTCTCAAACTGCGACAACTCTCTTTAACAACGTGGTTTTCCATCATTCTGTAAGTATGCTGCTGTTATTGATCAATTGTATGAACTTTAAACCTGATTTGTTCTGTGAGAAGCTTTTTACTTTGTGCTAAACGGAGGAAAAAAACCAAACATTTTTGCTGCTAAACTAACTGTTTTATAATGTTTTTACTTTTAATGTTGAATGCATTGTATGCATATTAGTATTATTTTATTCTATATTATTTTTTCTACTTGTGTGCACTTGTTTTCTTTCTTTGTTTAGTGTTTAATAATAATTATAATTATACATTGGATTTTATACAGCGTTTTTTCATAGACACTTTCATAGCGCTTTACATTAATGTGCATTATTCGTTCATTCCACACATGATGGTGGTAAGCTACTATTGTAGCCACAGTTGCCCTGGGGCAGACTGACAGAAGCGAGGCTTCTTTATTCTTTTCATTTGTAATTTCCCCCAGGGATCAATAAAGTCTTTCTGATTGTGATCGTTCTGAGAGGATCTGAGTGCTTATATATACGTGTGTGTCTTTGTTTCCTCCTCAGCAGCTGAAGGTCTGACAGCTCCAGAGAAGGACTACCAACTAACCATGCCTGATCTCTTTACATCCACCGACACGGGCAGCTCACCTCCTTCTTCTCCAGAGGATGGAAGTCCCAGAAGACTGTCCTGGAGTAAACTGGTCCAAAGACTGGCTGATTTCAGCTCCTCTGCCCACAGCAACAGCATCGAGTCAGAGTCCAACCATGGCAGCAGGAGTGATCTCTCTGAAACGGTGAGGCAACAGCTGGGACTAATATCTGTCACTAATAGCGTGGATATGGTCGGTTTATGACATATTTTGTATTTCACGTATACGTACAAACTATAGCATATTAATGTGCATAAAATCTGTGACCCACTTAAGATCAAACTGCTCCGTATTTGGCCCCTGAGTTAAAATGATGAACGCTCTCGTTCCATATTATAGAATCTAACCCACCTTGTGTTTTCTGCAGGATCAGACGTCTTCAATGATCTGTGTCCCTCTAATGACGACTTGTTTCTATGACCCAATGGAAGAGACCATCCTGAAAGAAGTAGTGGACCTTATTGCGAGAAGGCCTTAGAGAAGCCAAAGACTCGGACTGTGCCCTGAGGTGCACCAAACTGCTCATTCCTGAAAAACTTCTGGAGCACATTGGACAGGAGCTCCTCCACCTGGCAGCTAGCGAGCCCTGTGGCTTAAGAGGGGCTTTGATTGACCTCTGCGTGGAGCAAGAGACCGCCTGTGAGAGTATGGGACAGCTTCTGTGGACCCCTACCTCGTACCCACGTTTCAGCTGACTCTGGTGTTAAGGCTAGAGTCAGGTGGTCTGTGGCCTAAAATCCAAGGACTCTTTAGCCCCAAGTCGACCTCCACTCCTGCAGTGAGGCAAGCGATCAAACTCAGCACCCGGCTTCAGGGGTGATTAAGAAGAAACTCTATTGTTCTGAGGAGCAGCTGGTTGAGGAGTGCTGAAATGGGACGATGAGAGGAGAAGCTCACAGAAGGGCCTTAACAGTCTAACTTAGTGTATACCATGTTGGACTTTACCACAATGAAGCCTATTGTTCCTACTGTAAGGGAAATGAGGTTTACCGGTACTTTGAGCAGGTGTTGTTTGCCGACATTCAGATATTCTAATTGTGTAACCATCATGCTATATCTGGTCTATAGGCACATTGCAAGTATTCAAACGTGTACCTCAGTTTCTATGGAAACCATACATCGGCAGCTATTTGTTTTTGTTTCTGATTTATACTTATTTGAACCATTGTGTTTATTATTTTTTTGAAGAATATTCCATTTGTGTTGGACACAACAAACTTACTGAACTATTCATGAAGAAAGCAAACCTGGGACCTTTGTTTGTGTCTCAGACACAAAAGCTTAACGTTAATGTACATCATTGATTCCTTTACTGCTGTTGGATTTCATCCACACACTGAACATGTGGCCAAATGTACCAACACAAGCTTTCTTCCAATGTTTATGTAGTTCAGTCCTTGCTTTCCACTTTGTTTGATATTCAAATGCTCATTAACATTGCACTGTTTTGTACTTTCATGATGGCAAATAAATTATTATTTTATAAAATATTTAAAACAGTAGCCTTCTCTCTTCTTTTAATGTTATTCAATGGGAACTCCGTGATCAAAAATACTGTGTTGTCCAAACCCATGTCACATTGTGTGTAGTTTATATATAACTACACACAATGTGATGTGTATATATATATATATATATATATATATATATACTGTATATATACAGCATTAATTTGATGTGATATCAGCACAAATCAAACATACATTTATTACTTATTTTCCAATGTGGAAGGTTAGAAAATTCTTGATCAATAGATATTACTCAAACATAGAACAGTAGGTATTTTATTACTAACCACAAACATTTGACTTTAAACATATGTATATTCTACAATTGAATAAAATACATGAATTACAAGACTCTGAAAAATAACCTCAATAAATCCAATAAAAACAATATATATTATGTCAGTTTAGATGAAAGCTGATATATTTTAACACTTTTATTTTTTAAGCTAATATCAAACCGATATAATTGGATTGGGGACACTTTTAGCAGTTTGCATGTTGTCAGTTTACTCCAAACACATGACATTACAGCAGTACATATCCTGTGAAATAATGTGTATAAAATTCTACAAACGGACACATAAACCACAGTGTTAATATTCTGATGTTGCAACTGAATGGTTTCCAAACCTGAGTTGAGGCGCATTCAACCAACAACATTTGCCAAAGTACATCTATTTGCAGCGAAGGAATGTGATACTGTTCTTCCTCCTGAGCACATGCAGCACGTCTCCTAAAATATGAACATGCACTCAGCCATGTTTTCACAACCTGCAAACTTGATGCAACAATCAACAGATTTGACCTCAGCCTACACTGGTCGTGCTCTGCTGTGAGCAATGAGTCACAATCCACACGTTACATGATTTATTTGTGTTTTTATTGGGAACAAAGCGAGGTGGACAAAGGTGAGCAAGATTAGTAGTGATCATCTATTTCTTAAACAGTCAGACAAAAATAAAAAGACAGGGGAAAAGCTGCACACTAGTGATGGCTTTTCTCTCCATGACAAAGAAGAACCTGTTCAAGCCCCACGTTGTGGGTAGGCACATGTCCATTGTAAGTCAAACCTTCTTTATGGTTTTCATTAGTACACGAGGAGGTAACATGACAAGGACAATCCACATGATGTGTGTGTTCAGAGGTTTCACAATTTTCCTGCATAGACTGAGAAGGTGCATTTAAAGACAGATCTGCTTTCACACAGATCGGATTTTTGCATGAAAAGAAAGAGGAAACATTTGTGTAGTGTCTGTGCTACACAGTCACATCAGCATGGCTGTGAATAAAACCTATAAATACAGTGACTTCAGATTTTTAAAAAGCGGCGTCTTGAGGTTCTTTGAGCTGAGCTTATCATAAGGCAGGAGTGTCAAACTCATTTAAGTTCAGGGGCCAAATACGGAGCAGTTTGATCTCAAGTGGGCCACAGAAATGATGCAGGAAAACAAGTAATTTCAACATTATTGTGCCCTAGTTTGCACTTCTACATTTACATAAAATACCAAATATTTAAGAAACCAACAATATCCAAGCAATAAGTTACAGATATCAGTTCCAGGATGATCTTTACTTTAAATTTCATACATTTTGAGACCAATTTTTATTTAATTAAGGGAAAAATTATTAAAGAAATTGAAGGATTTTGCAAGAAGTTTGAGTGTTTTCAATTGTTTAACATTAAAAAAGACTGTAATCATGTGATATGAGCAGCAGGAGTGTTGACTTTCATTTGAACAATGATTCACGTTTTTTCTGTAATTTTTTACTTTCTCCTGTGGGCCAAATTGGATGCTCCAAAGGGCCGGATTTGGCCCCCGGGCTATGAGTTTGACACGTGTGTCATAAGGGAACGTTGTGTTTAACAGCTTATCACGTTAAAAATGGCTTCCTTTGAAGAATCTGGGAAACAAGAAGAAAATAAGATATTTGACTTTGTTAAGTGGAACACAGCATTCACATCATGAAAACAGGAAGAAATCAAGGCATGAAAATCTGCCCTGGTTTGATGACTTTGCGTTTAAGGTTTGCATCACCTTTGTTTTAACCGTGTAACAAAGCTGTGATCTCGGACAGCTTGGCGCAGCTTGGTGTGCGGGCCCTCTGTGCTCTTTGGTACAGATCAGAGTCTCCGAAATAACGAGCTCTATACAGCATACCCTCTTCTGCAGAAAAACAGAGAAACAACAACAAACATATACCGTAAAAATCAGCCAGTACAGTAATTTTTTACTATTTTTTCCTCTGTCCAACACACTTTGTTGTTTCTCCTTCCAGCAGTTATTGCGTAGGTTGGATATGTAGTCATCCTCCACGGCTCGCTCCACGTTTTTCAGATTCACACCATGGAACTCATTGGAGAACTGCTCCCCCACATAATATGGCACCTTCAGGTTCTCCGTCAGCCTCTTGTGTGAGTAACCTGCTGACCTGCAGCAAGATACGAGCGTGTGGGAGAGACACCATAAGACAGAAGATGAGAGCTCTAGCATTGTTTGTCTTTGTGAATGTGACTCAGCAGATAACGTATCAAAAACAACAGAAGTGCATCTGCAGCACAAAGGCTGTCAGCATGAGGAGTGAGCAAACAGACACAGGGGGAAGTCTGGGAATTAACCAAAGTGGGCCACGCAGCATGAAAATGTTCTTTCAAGATGAAACAAAAGAAAACTCAAACCAAATGTACAAGAATGCTGATATCAGCTGTTACACAAATCCATCTAATAGATATATAGATGTTTAGATTGGAATAACCACACTCACGGCCTGAAGCTGAGGCTGTAGGAGGGGTGGTTGACCATTATCTGACTTAGAGCTGACACAATAACCAGGATGAGGATGGGCATGACCTGCACAAAGAGAGCAAGACCTCCCTGCAACACAGCAACAACAACAAAGACTGTGTCAAGATCTCACAAAAGAACAAAAAAATCACCTCGACAATCTTAACTGGCTAAATGTCGCCACCTTCTGGTTAATAATAAAATTAAAAAATTGTTGGAACGCTAGAAAATCAATGACTCAGCTCAATTGATCTTTCGCAAAACCCTGCCCACAAACAGTCATTGTCCAATCATACGTCCGAGCACCCGTTACTATGTAAACTGGTTCCGACACGCTCAGAGCAGGCACAATGGATACCAGGTACCCCAGAGTTTGGATGGGAGAGTCGTGTTAGCACGTAGCAGCGTTAAAAGCTGCAATGTTATTAGCCTTGGGTCACCTGTAGGTTCAACTAGCTAGCTAATGTAACAGATCCCCATTAGCTGTGGTAACGCTCTTACAGCTTAAGGAGGATATGAACAATATAATATAAGAAAACTTACCCAGCAGTGCAGGAGCATCATTGCATTTGAGGTAAAGATCACAGGGTTTTTCTTCTTTCGCTTCCTTTGTTGTTTATTTAATATGTTGAACATTTCCCTCCACAGCATATTGTAAACCATTTGGCCTGGATTTGGAGGATATCGCACAAGTATTGCTCCAAAAAAAGTCACTAACATGCACTGGTAGACTTCTCCCAGCCATTACAAACGGGACCAACTCAGGAACATGACAGACATCACAAAAGTAAATAAGGGAGGCGGGGCTTTTGCGAAAGGTCAATTGTGAAACTTTGGCTGTGTTCAAAATGACACACTCTGTACTATACACTACAAACTAAATGAGTATGTACTGTGTAGTATATACTATAGTATGGTTAGGATGGTGAGCGTTCCCACTGAATTATACTTCTAAGTTTCCCAAGATGCATTTGGAACGTACAGCGTTAAAAACCTTGTTCACACTGAGGTTAAATATCTCTGTTGATTCTCCACCTTTATTTTGAAAGTTTTGAAAACTTTTGAAGTGAGAAAGTGACCAAGTAGAATATCAACATGTGCTCATTTGTTCCATAAAACTCACGTAGACATATTTCATTCATTTTTGCTATTGTGCTACTGACTAAACTTCCTGTTCACTTCAAAATAAGAGCCCTATTTACAAATGAGTTAAAAACTAATGGACAACAAGAAGATATGCTTTTCTTTTTAAAAAAAGGTTTGATTTTTGTGTTGAAGCTGGTCCCAGGACCATTTTACATTCTGCTCGCAATGCATCATGGGACGGTTTAGTATGACTAGTGTGCCCACTGTGCATACTTAAGAAATGTCCTCATATAGTATACGTCCTGGTATTTCTCACATACTCAGTCTTTTCATACTATCTAATGCAAGTGTCAAAGTCAAGGCCCGGGGGTCAAATCTGGCCCTTCAGAGCATCTGATTCGGCCCCGCAGGAGAAAGTGAAAATGACAGAAAACATGAATCATTGAGTAAATTATCGAATCATTCAGTTGTAAATTGTTGTTGAAAGAACTGAACATTTTAAATTCTTCCACAAAATCTCCCCAATTGAATAAAAATTATATATATAAAAAAAAAAAAAAAAAAAAAAAAAAAAAAAAAAAAAAACATATATATATATATATATATATATATATTGCTAAGACATTGTTGATGCCTTTCATACTTAATGTCCTATTTATAAGTGGAAGCCCAAACTTGGGCACATTAATGTTGAAATTGTTCGTTTTCCAACCTGAAACCTGCGGCCCACGTGTGGTCACACTGGTCCATATTTGGCCCTTGAACTAAAATGAGTTTGACGCCCCTGTAATGTGAATGCTCTATATACTTATTTTGACGTCAGACTTAGTATGTTAGTGTGTAATTTGGAACACAGCCTTTACTTTAGGCTGGGAGTACATACATGTGTGTGCTACTGTATCAGCAGGTCATCAAACTTACATCTCGCTGCTGTCGCTCTCTTCTCTCTCGCCTTTGGTAACGCTGCCCATTCGTATACACGTGAGCATTACCTGGATTATTGGTAAACAATCACCAGTCAATGAACATTCTATAGCTATAATGCATGAATGAATGTACTTTTATGACATGACACTGACTTGCAGGGTAACCTCCTCCAAAGAACATATTGAAGAGGTCCTCAGGAGAAATATCCGGCTCAAAGTTCCCATCGTTCTGCCTGTGTCGTGACGGATGCCTCCTTTCCTCCCCACACTCATCATACTGCCTTCTCTTGTTGACGTTACTCAGAACAGCATAGGCATTACCAATAGCTATTGGGATAAAAAAAAACATTCATTTTTTAAATGACATATTAACATGTTTCTGTGTGACATGATGGTCAGTTGACCTTTGAATGCTTCTGTTGCACCCGGAGCCTGATTTTTATCAGGATGGAATTTTAAAGCAAGTTTCCTGTAGGACCTTTTCAGCTCCTCTTCAGAAGCATCTTTCTGAACGCCAAGAATTTCATAAAAGTCTTTGCATCTCTCTATCCTGTAGAGAGAAATGATGATAATATACTGTAATACAATCCTGTGTAAAAAGAGCTTAAAATAACTGAAATAATCATTTACATTTCCTGTACCTTTCCACTGCTTCGAGCTGATCCTCTGTGTAGGATTTGGGGATTTCTGAAGAATTGTCTCTAGGTCTGTTATCGCCACTTGTTTTCTGCCGCTGATGGAAATCGGAGACCCTGCTGTGGTGTTTGTGGTCGCCTTGTCTGGGACTAAATCCATTCTTCACTATCAGCTCCAGCAGCACTAAGTGACATTAAAAACATCTTTAAACTCTCGAAAGGAAACAGTCAATAACACTTTTAAAGGCACAATGGACACATTTTAAAGTTATAACAACATCAGAAAGTATAATTTACATGTCTATGGTAATACTAAGTGATTACAGCAAATTTGTGGCTATTTTTTGACTCTCCAACACTAAGTTTAGTAACCCAATCTGGATCATCATTTAGATAAAGGTCTGACCTTTGACCTGGAATACAATGAGAAATACAGCTCTACATTTTAGCTCTACATTTTAACATCTGTGTTGCTACTGTAGCAGGTTATTAAATGTGATTATATTAAGTCAATTATGAATTATATTATTATCATCACACTATAAAATGAGTTCAGAGCTGCTGATATCAACAATTCTCTAACCTGACAAGAAATAGGACGAACACATTCAGATGTTGTCCAGATGTTTGCCTCGTAGATCCTGGTTTAGCTTCACTAACCACTAGCTCCTCCTTTCCTCTGATAACTGTTGACATTGTTCTCTATGATTTATTCTAACTTTTAACAGTTTATAAAACTCTAAATGTTTTTCATGCTCTGACTGATTGATACAGATAAAATAATTCACCATTTCCTTTAGTTCCACGTTTGGAATCTGCTTTGTTTACCTGCTGAGTACCTCCAATATGGCCACTTCCGGTTTGATGACACGCAGTGAAAACCCTCTATGTCAACTTCTTTGCATCATAATAATTTAGACTTTTTGTTTTCTTGGTGGCAAGTTGTAAAGATTCCTTAAACGTGTGATGAGTGAATATCTAAGCAGTGATTTCACTGGTGGAACAGGAACAGTTAGCTTGGACGCTAATAGCTCAGGCCGCTGATGCTGATGATGCTGATGCTGATGCTGATGCTCAAGCTCTTCCCCTACTGTCTGATACCCTTCATGTGTAAACTCACCTCTCGCTTTCTCTGTCGGAAAGAGTCTCTGAGCTTTCTCCAAGAACCTCTGGGCCTTCTCCGGCTGGTTCTCAGTCAACGCTGCGGTCGCGATGTCAATGCAGCGCTCCGCTTCGTCCCTGTTTACTTCCATTGCAGCAGCAGCTTGAATGAAGACGCTTGATGATGACGTCACGACGAGGATGAAAAAACACAAAAACAAATGAGTGGGTGTTTCAGCTGGTTTTAAAAATGCATTATACATGTGTCTTTTTGCAGTTATATCGTTGATGTTGAAAAATAGTTTGGCTTTAACTATGAAATGTGACGTCAACAATGTGAAACATCCACGAGGTGGCGACAAAAAGCAGGTTTCAGAAATAGACAAATAATTCACATGTTTAACTAACACTGGATATAATAGACATATAGTCGTTTCTGACAGAGCTTCGTGTAGTCACTCCTGTAGATTATGCTAAAATAAACTACATCTTTTTTGCAACCTTTAGCAACAAACCTCATTTAAAACTCATACGTGATTTTTTTTTTACGTTACTTTTGACCAAATTTACAGCAATAAATGTGAAATTTATGATATATATATTTTTTTCTCGTAAAAATATAATCCATCCATTAATTTTCTGAGCCGTTTGTTCCTGTTTTCAGGGTTGTGGGGTAAAAATAAAATGCAAATGATAAATCTAAATGTTAAATGTTAAATCTAAATGTAAATTTACATCTTAAGTTAAAACGTAAATTTACATTTTAAGTTTAAACGTTAAATATGAAATCTAAATCTAAATGTAAATGTAAATTTCAAATCAAAATGTTAAATGTTACATCTAAATGCTAAATGTTAAATCTAAATCTAAATGTAAAATGTAAAATGTAAAATGATACAAAAAATGTAACAAAAAAATAAAAAATAAAAATTATGCAAACAAGTGCTATTTCACCTGTCACATTTAGATTTAACATTTACCTATCAACGTTGGTGCTTCAGTGTAAGCCCCCCCAAATGAAAGTCGCTTAGGGCCCCATAAAGGCTTGGGCCGGCCCTGCCTATGTGAGTCTTTTTGTAGCTTAATTGTTGATGTTGAAAAATAGTTTGGTTTTAACTGTAACGTCAACAATGTGAAACATCCACGAGGTGGCGACAAAAAGCAGGTTTCAGAAACGGGCAAATAATTCACATGTGAACTGTTTGATTTGTGTCTGAAAACATGTGATATGAGTGAATAACTCATTATTAGAGGGTATGATATCTGCCTTACAGCAAGAAGAAGGTGGTGTGAATATGTAATTAACCTTTAATGTTTTTTGTTTTTGTTGTTTTTTTTAATAATTGTGTATTCTCTTAAATGTGGTTTGCATAAATAAACAAATTGCACTAGTATTCGATAATTTTTGGTAATTTAGTAGCAAATCTACATTTTTAAGGTTTGAAAGCTTAAATAAAATAACATTAAAGAACAAGAACAACATGTAATATAAGACATTTGCCAAGTGATTTGAGACATTGACAAATGTAACTTTTTGAGTTGCATTTCTGGGAACAAGTTGTACAAAAACTAATGAGATACATTAGCCCTGGGATGTGAGTGAGTGTTTACCGGAAGTGCATGATGATGATTTTAATTTCCTGATATTATGTGACGATGGTGAGAATTGAGTAACGTGACAGAGCGGGCACTGTTAAAGGGGGCGTGGTCATCTGCTGACGTACACCATGTACACTAACACGTCTGTTTGTCTACTCACTCATGGCTAAATAAAGATGAACATGTGTGTGTGAAACATAATTACTAACTAACTGGTTACTGGAGAATAAACCAACAGCTGCAGATGTTCACTAAGGGAGGTACATTTATACATCTGTCCACCCCGGAGAATGAATGAAAAGGCAAACAGCAGATAAAGATCCAGCCAATCAGAGCGCGAGTTTGAAGCGACATCCGTGCTGTGATTGGTCAATCCAGCACCTCTGCTCCTGGAGCTCACTGTCCCTCTGCCTTTCTGGGTTAAAACACTTTGAGCTAAAGCGGACAAACACAACCTTTAAAAGCTTCATTCTTCTACTCACACATTCACAATCCTTCGGTGAGCATATTGTCTTTTTTTTTGTTGTTGCTCCTACAGGTGTTATATGAGCGTTACGCAACGTAGCTGTGCACGTAGCATCTGCTAAATTAGCGCATCGTGCTGGTTTTTGACCGGTTTTCCTCTGTTTTGCTAATCATTGCTAACAGTTTCGCTAACAGCTTCCTGTGCTTTCTCAGAGCATCACTAAAGACGGACACAATGACGGAGGCGGAGGAGCTGAAGCACAGGTCTGATGTTCGTCCACAGGCCACCACAGAAGATGTGTTTGATCACACATACAAAGAGAAAGAGGGCCTCAAGCCCCCCCGGGTCATCGTGTGGAAAAATGTCATTCTCATGATTCTGTTGCACGTGGGAGCCGTTTACGGTATCTTTCTCATCCCATCTGCCTCATCCCTCACCCTGCTCTGGTGTAAGTATGAACAAACATACATTAACCTGTTTCTGCATTGACTTCTGTGGATTTTATTTTGAAGGGGCTTTGCATGTGTGCTCATCATATGCATTCATCAAATCTGGCAACCCTGATCCTCAGCAAAACAACTATTCACAATATTCTATAACATTCTTTGTATTATTCTCAAGTAACACCATCTTTAATCTGCACTAACATGATTTATCAGCAGGATTCTTTATAGGTTTATCATTTTCTATCAATAGGTTTGTGGTTTTTATTACAGCAACTGTTGAATATGAGAACAATTCATTTCTACAGCAGTGTTTCCCAAACTGGGGTATGTGTACCTCTAGGGGCACGTGAACACCTCTCAGGAGGTACACAGAAACATTTGTCAGTTTATCTTTTAACATTATAGATTTATTTTTCATCCATCAATAATAATTTGGGGCAAAACTCTTTAAAAAGTAAAATACACAAAAAGGTGAAGTTCAAATTCTAAAACAAACCAAACATCAGAAATAAATGACTAAAAAGGCCTAAATTCAAGGTTGATTTTGGACGAGATACAGGAAAGAGTTTAGACGAACCTGAAAACAAATAAATAATGTATAACATGAGCAAAGGAGAACATGGGGCAATAGTTGTTATCTTCTGATTATATAAGTTTGAGACTAAATATCAGTGCAAACTAGACTATTTTAGTTGGTGTAAGTATGAAAAATAAAAACACTACATTAACCTGTTTCTGCATTGATTTCTGTGGATTTTATTTTGAAGGGGCTGATAGGTCTTTGCATGTGTACTTGGACATTATGTATCATATGCATTCATCAAATAGTATTCAACATTCTTTACATTATTCTTAAATCTGCACAAACATGATTTAAACCTGATTCTTTATAGATTCATTATTATCTCTGTTTTTTTATTGCATTAACTGTTGAATATGAGAAGAATTACTCAGTGGAGGAAGTTCTACAGGGTTTGCTTAGTTGTTATCTTCTGATGATACAAGACTAAATATCAGTGCAACCCCTTGAACAAACTAGACTACTGTATTTGTTAAATAGATATTATGTAATGAATGGAGCCTTGAACGTCTCGTTGAAAAACGTCCGTACATCAACCTTAGCTGTTGGATTCTTTCCCAGCGTGGATAGCATCTCAAAATTAGCTTAGCATACTTGTTTTAGAAGAAGATTATGATTTAATATTTGCAATGAATGCATGTTAATGCAAGGTTTGTTCACTACTTTTACATGTGATTTCTCCCTTTGCTTTAATAGTTTGATTTTATTTTAAAATAAAGTAAAAATAACTCATTAGTTCATATGCATATTAAACATATTATATATGAGATCAGTGTTTCATTAATAATCAACCAAATGCACAGACGCATATGTCAACAAAAAAATCAAATCAAATGTAATAGTAAAGAGATGAAAATGTTACAGAATTATCAAAGCATCTATCACTGGACATTGTCAGAAAGTGATTACGCTACAATTTTGTTCTCAAACAGACACAAATCAGAGTTTATGTCTTATTGTGATGATGCAAAAGAACTTAACAGGATGTTTAAATCTATTTTAGCATCAGAGAACAATAAAAACTATTTGTATCACTGATGTTTTACTGAAACGATGCATTGATGAGTTTTTCTCTCCACAGCTGTATTTTGTTTCCTAGTCAGTGCGTTAGGAATCACAGCAGGCGCTCACCGCCTGTGGAGTCACAGATCATACAAGGCGTCGCTACCTTTAAGGATCTTCCTCTGCGTCGCTAACTCCATGGCGTTTCAGGTAAACCTATTAATATCATTGATTGATTTAATATATTTAGATACCAGAAAGTACAGTAGCCGTGGTTTACATTAACATTTCATAACATTATAAAGTTGCACACTTGAATAATGGCTTCTGTCTTTTTTTCCCAGGCTTTAGAAATAAAATCTGATAAAACAAACCTTGAAACAAACCTGAAGTTATTAACCCAAAAAAAATCTACGTAAATTGAAGACATTTTTGAATAAACACGCTAACAACATGTCTGCGCTGAATGCACTTAATCCCACGCTGACTTTTCTTTTTACCTCTAACGACAGAATGACATCTTTGAATGGGCTCGAGACCACAGGGTTCATCACAAATATTCAGAGACGGACGCCGACCCCCACAACGCCGTGCGCGGCTTCTTCTTCGCTCACATCGGCTGGCTCCTGGTGCGGAAACACCCCGACGTCATCGAGAAGGGACGTAATCTGGAGCTCAAGGACCTGCTGGCTGACAAAGTCGTGATGTTTCAGAGGAAGTAGGTGGCACGTGGAGTTTGTTTCTTCTATTTTAATAAGGCTGAGCGATTGAGACCAAAACTCATATCTCAACATTTTTTCTCAAAATGATGAGATATGATTTTAACTCAAAGTTTGACCAGAAACACAATTCTGGGTTAAATTTGCAGGTGACAACGTCACACAGACACATTGATTAACAAAAGCTGCACAATATGTTCCACTTTAGTCTTTTTCTTCTATAAGGGACAGCACGTGTGAGTGAGTTCTGTAGTGTGGCTGGTTTAGATGAAGGTCTGGGTTAGGAAACAATTAGCATACATCTAAATGTGCTTTTTATGTGTTCTGAGAAGTATGATGAAATTTTAATACAAAATAGCCTATATAGATTATATATATATATCACACTGTTTGACTGTACTCTATAAATAATATTAAATACTTGTATGATGTGATTGTATAAATAAAAACAAGTAAAAAAAAGTCTAGATATGTCTCGATAAAGGCAATATTGTAACTTTCTATATCGCCAAAATAGAAAACTGGATATATCTTGAATCACGATATATTGCCCATCCCTAATATCTAATCTGGGAATGATAAACTAAGAGCTTTCCTGTAATGCTGCCAGTGACGTGATTCTCTCCTGCAGGTATTACAAGCCGTCTGTGCTGCTCATGTGCTTCTTCATCCCCATGTTCGTGCCTTGGTACCTGTGGGGGGAGTCCCTGTGGGTGGCCTACTTCCTGCCTGCTCTGCTCAGGTACACCCTGGTGCTCAACGCCACCTGGCTGGTCAACAGCGCCGCTCACATGTGGGGAAACAGGCCGTACGACAAGAGCATCAACCCCAGGGAGAACAAGTTCGTCACCTTCAGCGCCATAGGTATGAAAACCAACACTGCCACTGTCGCCATAGAAACGAGAAGGCGGAGTTAGAAGCTAACTCACAGCTGGTAGGAATTTAATAGTTAATAGTGCTTAATATTGACCAAAATTCATATCTCAGTCTTTTTTTCTCAAAATTACGATATACAATATACATTTAGATAATTTGTTGCAAATTTAATATATATATATATATATATATATATATATATATTTTAGCTTATTTTATTTTATACTACAGAACTCACTCACACGTACTGTCCCTTAGATTAAAAAAAAAAGCCAAAAGTGGCACATTTTGTTCGTTAATAAATGTGTCTGTGGGACATTTTTTATCGTATACCACTATTTTAAGAAAAAATATTGAGTTATGAGTTTTGGTCCATATTGCCCTATTTTCATGCTGTATTTTAATACAAAATAAGCTATAATATACATATATACTTTAATAAGGCGATATATATCACCTTAAACAGAAAACTTGATACATCTTGAATCTCAATATATTGCCCAGCTCTAATACGAGACTATTCGTACAGTAAATAAAAGTGGTCAAACTATTAATAAACTTACTACTTTAATAAGATAAATAATGATTTATTTCACCAATCAGTGTCATAATTCTATTTATGTCTGACAGGTGAAGGATACCACAACTACCACCACACATTCCCGTACGATTACGCAACCAGCGAGTTTGGCTGCAAGTTGAACATTACCACGTGTTTCATCGACTTCATGTGCTTCTTGGGCCTGGCCAAGGACCCCAAGAAGGTTTCCCGTGAGCTGATCTTGGCGCGGATACAGCGCACGGGCGACAGCAACCACCGCAGTGGCTAACGGAGGACCAACTGACGTCGGCTTTGAAGTGAAACAACCGACAAGTCATGTGACAGCTATACATTTCTCATCCTTTGAGGACAACCGTCAGCTTCATAAGGGCCTTGACCACATTCTGCTTGTTTTTGTGGTTTTTGTAGCTGTAATTAAATGAATTATTCATAATGGAAAGAAAGAAAAAAAACAAATGCTTTGCGACGCTCTTTCGCCTTGATGTGTGTTGTCCAATCAGAGGTCTGGTAAAAGCAGATGATTACTATCTTATCTGTGGTCCATATATTTTCTGTCTGCTTCATCCTCTGCAGTTTTTGCTACGTTAGTGTGCGTTCATGTCGCCGAGCAGTTTTTCTATATCTCAGTTATTGTTCAGAATTAACAGGAAGTGAAGCAGCATCAGCTGTTTGGAGTCTGTTGCCTTTTGTTGTTGTTGCAATTTCCAGCAGGTTTTTACCAGTTTGCATGTGTGAGGATTAGAAACAAGGTTTATTCTTAATTCTATTTTTGTTAAAAATGCCAAATTTAATGGAAAAATAGCACACAGTGGGTGTGTAACCTAACTGCACTGTACTGCGTTGTAGCGATTGTTGCACCAGATCAAAGCACTTCATGGATAAACGTGTGCTATATTTAGCTTGTGTAATAATTAAATGGCTCTTTTGTTTCACAAATGACAGGTTTTCTAAAATGGAATCTTGTCGACTGCCATTAAATGTTAAACTATCAACAATTATTTTACAAAGAAACCGCAGCATTTTACGAAGTTGTGATTCCTATAAATATATCATCGTGCCAAGATTGTGCCAGTTGTCAACATCCAACGTTTGAAAAAGAAAAAAAAATTAATCTTCTTTACAATTTAAGATTGTGGATGTTTTTTTTTAGCGTTGTGGGCATCAGTGGCTTTTGGCTTTGTTTCATTCATAAAGTCCTAAAAACATGCAGCACAGATTTATTAAATTGGTTTTGAGTAAAAAGACACTTTTAAAAATGTGTGAACTAAAACATGTTTGACGTAACGCTGCCTTAATATTTGGTTTCCAGCACAGGTGATTGTTTTTCCAAATGTAAAGGTGCAAAAATGTGCATTTATGATTTTAAAATCAGATGATTTTTTTTTTGCTTTCCAGAACCTCATTTATTTAGAAACAAAATTATAACAGAAGCACGAGTTCTTTTTCTCCCAAGAATCAGGAAACAACCTAATGCCTTATATTCATTCCTCCACCAGTTCAACACAAGAATCCTACGTTTACAGCCAAAGCACCGTGTGAATATTGTTTGATTTCTAATGGTTATTTTAGGCAAATTGTAGCATGAAGAAAAACCCAATGTACATAAAGAATATTGGTTAATTCTAAACAAATAACTAATCATTTGGAAAAGTTGTGGGTTTTAATGAACAAAACATGTACTTTTATGGAAGGACAATAAAAAGTCTTGATAGTGTGTGGGGTCGCGGTATATTAAGGTAAAGGTGATGTTTCAAATAAATAAATTGAGCATCATTCCATTAATTAGCAAAGCCATGCGAGCCACTCCCACAATGCAGAGCGCCAACTTTGACTTTTACCTGAAAGCGTGAGTTTCAACCTGAACATGTCCCGTCTGAAGTGTGTTCTATTCTGAAATAAAATCCACAATATTTTCAATATATTCACAAATCAATACAATGTTGTTGGTCCTTTTATTTCTCCTCTTTGTCTTTTTATTTTACTGCAAACATTTAATAACCTAAGGATTTTTATTCTGTGCTAACACTGACATCGTGTCATGTTTTCACCAGAAAATGCTTTTAAAATACTTTGAATTAGAATGAAATTAAAGTTTATCTCAGATGAACTTATGAATTAAACATTTAGACATGGAAAAGATATTCTCATCTTATTTGTAGGAAAATTACAGGAACAATAAATAATCGTGTCGGCTCGGGGGGGGGTGGGCTCCGTGGGGGCAAGAAAAACATGAAAAGACAATCATAATATCACTTATAACGTGGGGAAACAGCAGCGGGAGAACTGTGGGTCGCCACATGAATGGTTGAACCTGGGGGAGGGGTGTTAGGAGTCAGAAGCAGGGCGGAGAATGGGAGAGGATTCCACCCGCTGGGGGGGCGCAGGCATGCAGCCTCTCTGGGCGCTCCGCGGACATCTTGGCTAAGAGGGGAGGGGGGGCGGGTGGGGGGCTGATGGAGGCGTAGACAAAATAAAACCTTTGCTTTCACTCTGACAGTCAGATGATATGATGACCTTGGAAGGTCTGGTTCAGAAAGTCCAGGTGGTGATGGGGGAGGGGCGGCCGTTGGTCAGTCGCTCGTGAGCCACGCCGTTGCATGCCTGCGGGTGCAGCGTGGGGTGGCCCCTGCTTGGGCGGGGCCCTGAGACTCTGCCACCTCAGAGCTGTGCGCGCCTTATACCGGTATGACAGTCTGGCTGGGGCCCTAGCGGGGGGTCCAGGCTTTGACAATAACTAAGGCTCATTGCTCTGGCAGCATCAATGAGATGTGATCTGGGGGGCTCGGTCGGAGCGCCTGGGGGCCGGTGGGGTGATTTACAGGGTCCACTTGGTGGCTGGGGATGTGGTCGTCGTCCTTGGGGGGGCTGCTGCTGGTGCTGCTTCTGTTCAGGCTCCTTCTGGCCTGGGGTCCGGTCGCTGCTGGCTCTGGGCCCCCTGGCTAGCGGGCGCCCCCTGCCTGTCTGTTCGGCACAACTCTGGCCGTCTACTGGGCGTTGGCCTTTGCTCCTCCATTGGGATCTCGGGCGGGGGGCTTTTTGGGCCCTCAACTCAGGGGGTTTGGTGCTTGTTGGTGGGGGGCCTTGGGGTTGGGATCGGTGGCGGGGTTCGCTGGGTCCTCGGCTCCTTGGGGCTTTCTTGGGTGTGTATGTGGGGGGCTGTGGTTGCTTCTCGGCTTGGGATCTCAGGGGCGTCTGGGGGGCTACTCGGTTGCAGGGGGGGGGGGTTCTTACCTTTCCTTAGGGGGGGCTGGTGATGGTCACAACTAAGCAATAAAATAAATAAATGTATTTCATTGAAATAACAAAGCATGCATTGCTGTCTCATAATGATTGCACTATTGAAGTGTTGACCTTTGACAGCATGTGCTGACATGTGGAGAAAAAAAAAATAGACATGACGTGTTTCGTTGCTTAGCTGCTAAGACACGCCCACCTCAGCACACACACAGTTCCAGACTGAGCTGACTCAGCTGTTTGTTACCATCAGCCCACTAACACATGCTCTCTATAATAAGAGAGTTTACCACTGGTCAAATATCCTAAAAAGATTCACACATTGATGCTCACATCGGCTGACTTAACCTGACCAATCAGTGACGAGCTCTTGACTTGTGTGATCCTCCTGGACCAATGAGAGGAGATGTTAATGACAAACAAACTGACACCCTGCAGACTTGTCAGGGCACATGCACATGGTGCTCATGACCTTCAACTTTTTATCTCAATTTATGTGTCAAAAATAAAAAATGAGTTCAGAAGATTAAACCCCTCTCCCCCAAAAGGGGAGGGGTTTATTATTTAAGGGTAAAGGGTTTTCATTATGTATTTTGTTTCTTCTAATGATGCATTATGGAGGTAGATTTGTGTTTTTATTTATATATATATATATATAATAAATAAAAATCACTTTAATAATAAATAAAAAATCACTTTAATAATAAATAAAAATATGTTTCAATCAAAAAAAATGTTCAAATGCAAAAAAGATTTGAGACCCAAATAATTGCATTTGAACACTTTTTCTTTGATAGAAAAATACACAAATCTACCTCTATAATGCATACAAATAAATTATTGAGTGCAAACAGTTTTTCTTCATTTTGTGTGTATTTCACTGGTACAGGTTTTGATTATTTTCAAGTGTTTCATTGTTTTTTTTATGAATGCAGTATTTTTTTTTAAATTTATTTTAAATGTATTTCAAACTCATTCTGGATAATGTTAATACAAATAATCTGAATATAAATGCTTCCTCTCAGAGAACATGCTAAACTGAGCAATCATGCAAAACAAACGCTCTCATCCATCAACACATGATCACACTAAAACACTTGAAATATTAGTTAAATTTTCTCTTAATTCTAAATGCTTTGGAACAACCAAAAAAACAAAACAGGTGTGATGCAGATGTTTGTTTTGACCCCTCTATGGAGATCTCAACACTTCCTCATCACCAACAGCACCTTTAGTAAAACAGGTGATGTTATCAGTGGAATCATTCATATCCCAGAGGCTTTAAAACTTTGGATGGAACTTTTATTTGAAAAGGAATAAAATAAGCAACATGTTTTGTATAAATATCAGTGCAACAAAAACAAGCACAGTGAGGCACTTTATCTGCCTTCTGCTGCAAACGCATCCAAACAATCCAGCTTTATGTCCAGCTACCAAACTATTTCAGCTCTTTTATTAAAGACAATTCATTTAGATTGTATACTTTAATAAACCAATGGAAATCCAACATCTAAAAAGCAAAAAGCCCAAAATGCAAGGATTTAAACCAGGGAAAAAAGGTTTGAAAGCTGTAGACATAAGCCAACATTGGACCAATTATAGCAGAGCTAAATAAGTAAACACAGCTACTCTACAATCACTATACAACAACTTTCTCAAACACAATCTGCCTTAAGTTGGTGTGAACCCACACACATATTTAAAAGAAAACCCCAATCTTTTGTTCAACCTTTTTACAAAGTACACCAACATGGTGATCAGTGTGTATTCTGATTATAATATACACTCCCACGCCCCCAGAGGTTTGGTTTCTGGAGCTGATTCACCACTAAACAGTCGAACCGTTTCCAACAATGTTGGTAGTAAACATTTATCTACAATCATTTGCACTACATTGATTTAGGTCTGGGAGATTAATAGTTTTTTAGATTATTTTGTTGCGGTCAGAAAAAAAAAAAAAAAAAGACTTTCTTCAGCGACAGACATAAGGTCCACAGAACAAGGGAGGATTTATTAAATAAAAGTTATAAACAAGGACAGATCGTCATATTCTGCACATCAACCAAAATGTGATGCAAGTGGAACCGTTTATCTTTTTAAACAAAAGTCATAAGTTTGCACTTTATTAATATCTGTGTTGGTAGTTGATTAATTCCCAAACAATGTGCAACCTTTTGGTTTACAGAAGTATTTTATTCAACAAAAAGGTTTTGCATCCCTGAGGAGGCTCTTTTTTATATTTATGAAAATTGATTTTAAACAAAGTGTAATATATAGCTATTAGAACTAAGCCTTTAAAGTTGCCATTGTTTGAAAAATGTCATTATTTTACATTTTTCTTCAGGTGAAGTATTGAGAAAGTTCTTTGTTAATGAACATTAAATTAGTCTCTTTTCAAGCCATTATTTTTCTTTTTAAACAAAACTACAGCTGACACTTTAAGAGGTAAATAAGGGGTCATTTTGTTTGATCAAAAGAAATCTAAACTTGTTTGAAAATTGTAAATTGATTTTTTTGGAAGACATTTCATTTTCATTCATCGCTCAGCCCTACATGGATTCTCACGTGCACACCCACAAACTTTGAATGCATTCTTCTTGACACATTGACGTTCTTCTACTGGAAAAAAAAAATCTTTTTCATAGTTTAATCACTTCTCAGATACAGGTTCAGATTTACAGCCCATGTAGTTACACATCAGTTAAAAAAAAAAAAGAATACATTAACACTGAAGTGTGCTGAGAACGTTAGACACCCAGCTTGTTGGCGATGGTCATCACCACCTTGAGGATGGGCATGAAGGCAGAGATCTCACTGAAGTTGCTGCTGCTGACCACCTGAGTGTGGACCTCCAGGCCTCGCTGGTAGTTCTGGTTCGCCACACAGCGACTGATCTCATGGAGCCCATTTAGGATGTTATGGGAGAGCTAAACACAGAAAAGATGCGTCACTAAGGCCCAAAACATCGACTTTAATACGGACAAAATCGTCTTATGCTTGGTAGTCAAGGCGACAAATAATAAAAAATAAAATGCTTTTTTCTTTTCTGGGATGTTTGATTCCAAGATTTCATCATCAGTCACCAGGTGAGCTGAATCAGAAATAGCCTGTCAATGTAATTCAAAATTAATAATGCACAAAAAAAAATGTACACGTTAAACATGCAAAATCTTTCCCATTGTCATTTGAACTGGTTTCAGTAAATCATGTTAAAAGTAAAAACATTTTTAAATAGAATATTAAGTTAGGATTCAGGTGCTGGCCTGTGTCATTGAACACTGGATTAGCATTGGCCTAGCATTAAACTAGCATTATTATTAACCCTAGCTAACATTAGCATCAGCTAACATTATTATTACCCTAACATTTACCTAATATTAGCATTAGCCTAACATTAACCTAGCAAAAGCATTAGCATTAACCTAACAATAGCCTAACATTAACTTAGCATTAGAAAGCTGAATATTTTAAAAGTTGAAATACGGTAAAAAACAGTGGAACAGCTAAAGTTCAAATTTGAAGCTGTTGAATCTTAAAACACTGAAATTCCACATGTTTTTTGCATTTTTTTTAAATAAAAGTTATAAATCACTAAAGTACAAGCACCACTGTGCTGAAGTTTTGACACGTTTTGATGTCTTAATTGTCAAAATGGGTGAAACATTGAAGGAGTTGAAAGACGTCAAAATTCTGTGTCGTTAGAAAACAATAAGAATATTAACAAATTAAAGTCAGACAAATTAAAGTCCCACTGTTAAGTTTAGCTCATGAGCGTTTGGATGTCTGTGAGACGATCTCTGCTCCTGTTCTGTGTTCCTTACCGATCGTTCTCTCAGTTTATCATACAGATGTCCCAAACGTTTAGAAGCATCATCAAGTTTCCTTTTTGTTTGCTGGAAATAAATGAAAAGATAATCAATAAATGAGGTGTAAGTGTGAAGTTGTAAAGCAGATAAGACACTAACGGGGTCTGCTGCTGCGAGCTGGCATCGCTGCACCAGGCTGTCAAAGGTGGATTTCAGCACCATGTGCTCTGCAGGGATCTCCTTCTGCTCCACCCTCTCCGCAGGCAGCTGCTGAAGGTGCTGAAAAACAAAGAATGGATGTTCAGTTCCTGCTTCGTCACACTATTCAGATTACATTCCCTTCTTTGACACAGACCTGCACATTGGGCTCCTGAGGGGCTCCTGGAGGTACTTGTCCAAGTTCATGAGGCTGCGCTGCCTCCACTGGATACCCCATTACAGGGGCTGTGATGGGTGCAGGTGGAGTGTAGTTATCAGGGACCTACACACGAACAGAGATATATTCTCATCATTACATTTAATTAAGCTGCTTAAAATACTAGAAACAATCACTAATTTGTGGGTAAAAAACAGCTTTGTTTACTAGAGTTAGTTGTTTTGTGTAGAATGTAATTTACTTAAAAGTAACTAAGCTGCTTTAACTTACTCAGAACATTCAGGGTGTGAATAAAATCATTACATTTAACTAATATGTATTTACCAGGTAAATGTGTGTGCGTCAGTGAGAAACGCAGAAATACCTTCTTCTTTCTGGGACCACCTCGCACTGCTGGTGGGTCATTCCAGCCCTCCTGGGGTCCTAAAACAAGACAACAGTAAGGACGAGAACCAAGACCTGATTAACTAACGCACGTGCACGTGCACACGCACACACCTTTTATCTGAATTGCATTTTGTCAACAACGCTGTTTGCATAAACAATGTTAACAGCTGATGCAGAAGCACCAAAATGCACCAAATACTGTAATCATAACTGTAATAAGATGTAAGTGTGTCATAATAATAACAATAATAATCTAAGGGCTTGATTAAGACCAAAAAAAAAAAAACCCTCAAAGACAATTCTTAAACTTTAGCCAGAACAACTTTGATCCATTAAGGCTTGAGACCACACTGTTCATCATTAACATATTAAAATGAGTTTCATATTTGTCTCAGAGAGGAAGTGTCTTATGTCGTTACAAGCCTTAATGTAAGTCGATTCATTATATTCTTATATTATGCTATGCACACCACACAGTCGAGTGACCAGAAAAACAGAAGTTTAAAAATTAAATGCAATTTATAATTTAAAATATCATATTAAAAAAATATGGCATTGTCTCAATTTTTTTGGTCACTTGAGGTTAATGCTGACGCTCCTTTATTCCAAATCAGAACCTAACCCTGTCACCTTGGCGGTCATTCTGCGAGAGCAGCCAGGGAAAGTATCCTGCAAGTCAAAAAAAGATGAACGGCTAAATAACTGTAAAACGGCCTCAGAACTTGTGATGATGAGTCACTGCATAAAATAATGAGAAAATATTTAAAATCAACAGAATTACCTGTAGGGGGAGGAGCGATGGGGGCTGAGTAGGACTTTACAGCAGGAGCTCCAGGACCTCCCTGGGGGTAGCCAGGTCCAACAGGAACAAAAGGACCAGCTGCCATCGGGGGTGCAGACGGCTGGTTGTGGAGCCCCCCTGGGTACATGGGTACCGGAGCTCCAGGTTGGGAGGTGGGCGACATTAGTCCTGAAGGTACTGAGGTGGAAGGCATAAAGGATGTTGGTGGCAACCCAGGGCTGGGCATGGGGGGCGGACCAGCAGGGGTGGATGATGTCGGAGGTGGTTGGGGTCCTGATAAGTTAGCAGCTGGCATGGAGTGGCCTGGAGGAGGGAACACTAAGGGTCCACCAGTGGACAAGGGTGGAGGCATGAACGGCTGTTGAGGAAGGAACCCTAAAAAAAAAAAAAAACCAAAAAGAGACAAATAGATGTCATCAAACAAACAAAGCAAGCAGTGAAAAATAAACATTAAATTAAAACTAATGAAATCTTAACGCTAGGGTAGGTAATTTTCTCCAGATATACTTTTTTAGTTAAAATGGTCTTTACGTCCTGACAGAAATTAGATCTTATGTTCACTGAAAAAGAAACAAAAAAAAAAACCATCATCTGTAACGGCTGTAAACCTGGGTAAAGGCGGAGCCGTCGATGAAGCTACATTCAAAACCATGCTAGCTTTCAAAAATCACCTACCCTGCCTTTAAGATATTGTTTATTATAAAATAACAATTAATTTTCAAAGCTAAAATAAGAGACTTCTATATACAGAACAACAAATACAGCCTAAGAGATCAATTTATGTTTATTTTATTATTTTCTTCTGTCTGTTTCTGTCTTGATATATATTTTTAAATTGTTTTTTTTTTTAAATTTTAGTTTATCTGAGCAATTTACATTCATATTCATTGTGATTCATGTTTGAAGATCTTTGTTAGACTGAAACTAAATAAAAGAATGTAAACCTGGGGCTGTAAACCGGGTGCTGATGAGGGTAACGCAGGTCTCATGGAAGGACGCGTTGAACTGGGTGGCATCACGTTAGTAGAAGGTGGTAAACCAGGCCTTGGGTTGCCTGGAGGAGTGTGTGGAGGTAAACATCGACGGCATTGGAGCCTGAGGCTGAGTCACCTGTGAAGGAGCAGCAGGCTGGTACGGATTCTATGGTTGGGATGAAAAACACTTCAACTATTTGATCTAAAAGAAACATTGTTTCCCTGGAGTTTCATTGTGTAACTGTTTACCATGATTTGTGCTTTAGGGACAGGGTTCTGTGTTACAGTAGTGGGGGTTTGCTCCAGAAACCACTGCCTTTGGTATTTGTCTTTGCAGGCTGCTGCTGTCCCCACTGCTGCCATCTCCCCCAGCATGAAGCAGCCGCTCCCTTTAGCATCGTGATCCCAGGTGATGAGACAAACATCCAAATATGATCAGCATATCAGAGCTGAAAAAAATATAAAAAATGCAGGAAACTTGTCCTGTATTTAGCACCTGGTCTGATTTCTCTGGAAGGTACGTCATGGCGGTGGACAAACTGCCCTCAGCAGCCAGGATTCCAGCGTAGCACGTGAGCTTATCAGCCAGAATGGGGCTCTGGATGGTTACCTCACTGTTGCGAAGGCGTTCAATGGACTTTCGCAACATCATTACTTTCTCAACCAGATCCTAAAACATACAAATGTGTCCACAATGTCATTTACTGTTAATCATTTAGGAATGACCAAAATCAACACAAAGAAGTCCAACAAATATCTAAATTAAAATATACCTCGAGACCCAGAGGGGAATTACAGGTCTCTATGCAAGGCCCAGCACTCCACCAGTTTTCTCAATGTTCCCAGAGCAGATGTAGCAAAGACAGGCCTGCAGACAGTGCTTCTCTGTGCCCTCGTGCTCCAGTCGACTCCAAGTGTATCTACACAAAGGTAGGAGAGAATGAAACTAAGTTTAAAGTAACAGAAAGGTTGATAAGGTTCTCACATTTTTTTCCACAATGATTTTTCCAAAATGTTTTGCCACATTTCCATTACTATTTAAGACCATTAAAGTGCAAAAATGAGCGTGCCTTTCCATTGTACTAGTGTAACAGAGGTCTGACAGTGTTCCATGGTTAATGGCAAAAATATGGCACAGGGAACGTTATGTCCATCATATAGCCTGTAACACCCATTTTGCAATATTTTTCAAATAATGATGCATCAGCTATTGAATGTAACATTAAACAACAACTAAGTGCTACCATGTTGAATTATAAGATTCATTCACAAATTAGTGATTGCTGGTATGCAGCACTTTCATTTTGAAATAATACTTAAAATCTTTGGGCTTTACTATATTTTAAACATTGAAATAAAAAAGGCTACATTTCCAAAACAGTTAAATTATTTGATGACTTTTCAAAACATGAAAATCATTTTTTTTCCAATTCCATAACTTTTCATGACTGGATCCTGGGTTGATACTAAAACATTGGAGAGATAGAACATAATGCCACCACAATATTCACTAACAAGTAAACAACTCACCACAGAGATTAGCAAAATCCTCAGGGTGAGCGTAGGTCAGTAAAGCAGCGAGCGCTTCCTTCCAGTTGTCTAACTCACAACTCTGCACGATGTCTCTCCAGTTCTGGGTGACCACTGATGATATAAGCTACAAATAGAAGCGTCCAAAATCAATTAAAATGTGGAAAAATATTCGCTGCGTGTCTAAGAAATTTCCTCTTACCATTGAGATGCCGTTTTTTCGTTTGCTTAGGTATTTGTGCTGAGTTTTCTTCAGCAGTTCTTCTCCTCCACTGATGGCCAACAGGATGGCCTCAGCGTAGCGACCGTCATTCAGGCACAGATCAACGGCTCCCTCAAAGTTTCCAACCAGTAGAGCCTGGCTTATTAAACCATCCGTATCTTGAAAACAAACATAAACAGTGTATTTAATCAAAACAAAGTACAGGGATAGCTCTGGTCAAATATCCTAAATCCTAGGTTCTCAAAGTGGGGTACAGGTACCCCCAGGGGTACACGATGGCACTACGAGGGGGAGTGAGAAAGCAGAGAGAAAAACATAAATAAAGCATCTTGGTCCCCACCCCAGGTGTGAGATGGTGGGAAATGATAAAAACTGTAGAAATAAATCTAATCAGGAGCCGCTAAATCAGTGTTTTCAACCTTATGGTTGAGACCCCATGTGGGGTCATCTGAAATTAAATCAACACACAAACTTAAAACAACTGTATTTCTATACTTGAAATACAAATCTAGTTCAACTAAAATGCAGTAAATAAATATATATATATCTGAGCTCAAACTAATTCTAAAAAATAAAGTCTTTGGGGTCGTCACAATTGTTTTATTCTGGTTAGGTTGTGAACAACTGCATTAAAAACTGTTTCTTTTTCACTTATTTACAAATTAAATTATTTAAAATGTGTGTTATCGCTCTTTCATTCCATCAACATGATCTATAGATGTTTTAAATACTTTAAATGTTGGTCGAACATGGGGGGACGTGGATTCTGAAATAAGAGAAAAGGGAGATTTGTCCTAAATTAAGACCAGCAAAAAATGAAAGAGCTTATTTTTTACCACATGACACTGGAATTTGGAAGTTGGAGCAATCCTTTGGGGTCTGACTAAAAAAATCTGCAGGTGAAACCGAGCCTGAAGTTCTTGCATCAGCTGTTGCAGCTGCTTCACTTGATCTCTAAAAAAACCCAAAGAAAGTCACAGTAAGCATAAAAAGTGCAGTGATGATAAGAAAAGCTGCTGGAGGTGAACTTCTCACCTCAGCAGACAGACGCTGCATCTTCTCAGCCAGGTCTTTGGCATCAATGCCATGTCCGTTGGGTTGGAAACTCTTCCCCAAGCATTTTGAAATCTTTCAACAAAAATAACACATTACGAAGCGAACACAAGCAAATAAAGATGAAATTCCTTTTGAAATACTTGTAAATAACTAATAATGGGCCTATTCAAATAAGGCCTTACCTTTCGCTCTAGTTCATCTTTACTAAAACCCAAAAGCTTCAGGAACTTAATTCGAGCTTGATCCTCAAAATTTACCTATAAACCCAAATAAAAGAGAGCATCACACAACAACACCTGCAGCGCTTGACCAACTTGCAGGTACGAGTCGCTGTCAGACAATCGCCCACCAGAAGAAACTTCCATATGTCCTGCTCAGCATCTGACTTTGCCCTCTGAATCTTGGCCTGACAGTAGTTGTTAAAAGAGCCCGACTGCAGCGCCGCCTGCAGCTCCCTGGAGCGCTGGAGGAACTCTGTCTCCGTGGTAACCTGGCTCACAACCACATGTCTGGGGATGGGCTGGGGGTTTGCCACTGGAGGCCCCGTGGGATTCTCAAAGCTAATCAACTTTCCACCAAACTACAGTAACACAAAAAAAACAGCTAGTCAAACACACAGAACATTTCCCTCCACAGTCATGAATATAAAGAAGAGCTTACAGCAAAGAAGCTCCCACTGGCCTGCGCACCCACTTTGGGGGCTTCTTTAGAGGAGGAACGATGGTGTCCTGCACTTTAGGCTGAGGAACCTGCAGTGGGGGGGCCACACCTGTCCAGTGCCAAAAGGATCCATGGTATCAAATGATGAGGAAATCTGTCAAATCAACCCAGGGTTACTGGCAGGGTTGGGGTCAATTACATTTTTCAGTTACAATTACGTTCGTTTTCAATTACATTAATCACTATTACTGAGCTTGGAATATAAATAACCTAATAAAAGTGAACCTCCTCTTGTGTTAGCATCTCTAATGAAAACAGGTCCTAAATCAGCTGTAAAATACACTAAAAACAAATATCTATCATCTCATTTCTTTTGTGTCTATTGATTACCTTGTTAGGCTTCATAATCAATGAAAATATAGGTTTAAATATTTTTGCCATGGGCGTTTCAGTCTTTTTTGTGTCAGTATACCCATAGATTACATTTTTTTTTTTAAAGTAAAATGTGAGAAAGCTTGATATGAAACATGTTTTAATAATTGGTACCTAACAACATGTGTAAAACTGTACATAGAACTGTAACATGGTTCCCCAGTTTTGTTTTAATATATAATTGACAATTTTAAAAGAATTTTCATGGCAATTACAATTACAAAGTCAATTATCTGAACTCAATTATAATTTAATTATGATTACGACAGCAACAGATTTTTTAAATTACAACAACAACTATAAATACACCATAATTGTAATTAATTATCAATTACGTGATTAATATTATAATTGACCCCAACCCTGTTCACTGGTTTAGGAAACCTGCCCACCTTGTGGACAACCATGCAACTTCAAAAAAAAAAAAAAACTTTACAAAAACAGCCCAACAAAAACTTTCACTTGGCGTTGCATGGCAAATAAAAACAAAACAAAAACAAAAACCACCTGACCACATCTCATGAACAAGAAAGAATGTACCTTGTCCACTGTGCTTTGCTGCTGGGCATGTAAACTCCCTCCCATCACTGAATAAATGGTAATCCTTCCATCAAAAGAGGCTGCAGGAGAGTAGAGCTGGATTCCTGGGACACCACTGGACGTCAAAACACCACTGGTTTGTTGTTGGAAGTTCATAAATCACCTAATAAAGACAAAAAAAGATGTCAGTATTGACAAAAAAGGACCTGCCAATCATTGATTGTGATTAACCTCTCCGGTGTTTTGGATTCCAGCACAGGATCCGATTGTCTTAGCACTGCTCAGCAGGAGCTCAGAGTCAGCCTGGCTCCATGATATGGACAGAATGCCTCTGTTGAAAAACAAAATCAGCATTAGCATTATATTCTTTCACAACAAAACAACAGAAGAACAAACATAAACAACAATGGCTTTACCTCGTATGGTTCTCAAGACTTTAAGAGGTGAAGTAGCAAACCGGAGGTCCCACATCTGGATGACTGGCAGTCGGTCGTCTTCTGAGGCCAAAACCAACTGAGTGGCCACATCTGGGTGCCAGAGCATTCCTGAGCAATGCATCTGAAATCATGGAATATTTGAATCTTTAAATAAAGTCAGGTACTTTGTAATATGATCAAATATGCATTGTTCTTCTTGTGTCTTAAAATAATTCTGAGAATTTGACATGGCTAGTAGGGCTGCACAAATAATCGAATTTTAATCGTGATCATAATTTTGGTTGCCCGAATTAAATGAACCCTACATTTAAAATGTGTGCTCTGCTGCATATCAAAACAGGAAGTTTCTCAACCATTATTCAGAGACAGCTTTTAGTCATTTGGTGACTTAATGAGAGCTGTAATTGTTCCCAATGAGTTGCATTTCGTTAAAGCACTCTGTAATATTATATTTACTCATTTAACCCTTGGTACATTTTAAATTATTAAGTTAATTTGTTTCTGTTTGATGTAATTTTTTATTTGAAGTTTCATTTTGCACTGTAAACTGTTCATATATTGTTTTTTAAAAAGTAGTGCAAAAGAAATACATATTTTTCCATAACATGATAAATAATTGTGATTTAAATCATGATTACAATATTGATCAAAATAATCGTGACTATCATTTTGGCCATAATCGTGCAGCCCTAATGGGTTACCGTAGCTGGACAATGCGTTTGACACACAATCTACGAAAAGTGTCACTTAAATGTGTAAAAATAAAAAATAAAAGTCAGATGCGGTGTTAGATCAACAAACATTACAACACCATACTGTATGTTAAAACACTCCACAGTCGGCAGGTTTATATTATTTTTAAATGACCAACCCTGTTGCTGTGGTCACTGATCTTGATGATGGGCTCATTCTTTCTCAGGTCCCACACCACAGCTTTACCGCTGGGGCTGGCGAGGCCGAGGCAGGATGTGCTGAACCTGCCTGTTCCAGGACATAACGCTGATGTCCTCAGCGGGCTGAGACGAAAAACAGAAGCTATTACGGTCAATGCAAACAAATGTTACTAGACTCTAAGTCTATGATATCAAATACAGAAATGTATAGCTCAGGAATACACATTAAAATAAAAATACCATGTTTGTTCATACAATAAGTCTGAATGTACATACCTGCGTCTTTGCCCCTGGTGTCATAGGGCTGCTGAAGTTGTTCAGATCCCAGATATATATTTCAGAATCATTTGCTCCAGATGCAAGAAGATTACTCTATGGGACAAATCAACACAAGATTAGCCAATAACTTATAACGGCTTTAATATATATTCTTAGAAAGTCACATACAGGGGATTACTGGTGGACATTTACCTGGAAAGGATTGAAATCAAGCGCTCGGACTGGTCCAGTATGTTTATCAGACTGTCCTACTACAGCGTCTACACCAGAACTTAAAATGGCCTCTGGGTTGTAGACAGTCAAAGAACCACTTTCACTTCCACTGATTAGTCTTCCCCCTGTGCCGTCTGCTCCCATTCCAAAGTTTACCCACACAATACTGTGTAACCTGTGAAACGTGAAGGGAAATATTGTATTCCTGTGACCTGAGTGCGGACTACTGCTGAAGGATAGAAAAGCTAAATATTCACCATTTATATTAGCATTGGCGCCTTCATACCAAGTCCACATTTTTGTCAACAATTACATTTTAAAGCTTGTGATAAACAGTTATTAGAACATATCAAAGAGGAAAATAAAATATTTCCAGAACAATAAATTATTCAGCTGTATTTATTTTTGTGGTGGTAAATATAAGGGTTTGTAGAGGAACTGAAATTTACAAGCTTTCTACAAATATGCTTACATGTTTAAATTACCTGTTTGTTGTGGGTAATGACCCTTTGAGCTGCATATCTAAAGAGGGATCAGAAAAATCCACCTCAAATATTTCTATGGCAGCGGAGGTGTTGAAAGAAGCATCCAGCTGCTGTGCAGATGTTCCCAGGGCCAGGTAAATAGGATGGTGTCCAGCAGGACTCCATGCCTGGTGGGCCGTCCTTTGGATCTCCTTTAACCTCATCTTCCACTACAGGTGCACAGGTTTCAACACCTAGACAGCAGAGCACTCAACATTTACACAATCACAACATATTTATGAATGTTTTCTAGGTGGTTGAAAATGTCTAAATTTGCTAACTTACAAACTAAACAGTAGAAGGTTTTAATGGAATAGATCAGCTGTTCCAGACCAAATAAATGAATAAAGTTTTATCTATATAAAATGTTATCTAAAAAAAATTTTGTGTTCACATCTTTACTTTAGCATGAAAATAGAGTCTTGCCCAATATATAAACAAGCTGAGAAAACCAAATGATAATTTACAAAAGCCCAGCAAACAAGTATTTATATGAACTGAATACAATGCATCATTCATTTACAGCACCTACCTTGTGTGTAATCATTGTTATGAATATTTTTTTTACTATATTTTACATGTTTCCTATTTTGTATTACTGCAGGATTCTTTCGCATTTTTGCCATTCACTTAATTTCATTCGTTTATGTGATTCCTTTAATAATTATAATAATAACAGTTTGTTTGGAATAAATACTCTGCTGCTTGACAAAAAAAAGAAAAGAAAAAGTAATTCCATTCGACATTAGCACAATATTCGTTAATGAATCAACACTAAGGGTTTCTCATCATGAGGTTGAGAAGACCCCTCTTAGCAGTTTTAATCAGCTCAGGTGTTAACATATTTTAACTTTATTTAGGTTTCACTTCTAGCAGGGTCAACCTTCTTATAAACACTGGAATAGTAAGACAATATCATACCAGGCATTCCTCGTATCCATCATCAAACGTTCATTTTAATAGGCCTTATCTATTAGAAACACACAGTAGTTATTTAGTCTGGCTGTCTTCATTATGAACTCCACAACAGTAGCCACTACCCTGTCACTGAGGAATGAGGCTAACGCTAACGTTTCCAGATCAAAATTCGACAAATAGTTGTCTGAATTACAAGCTATTTTGCAATACATTAGTGAATTACCGGTGAGACATTACAAAAAGTCACAACAATTGAGTCGATAAGTTAAACTATTTCACTAAATTTGATGCTAGCCATCTAGCTAACAGCGAGCACTCCTGTCAGCGAGTTTTTACACGCAAAGGGCCTTTAACGAGCTTTACTCTGCGAAATGTTCAACGTGATAATGAAGGAAATAACAACTTTAGAAATAACTTACGGTCACAGTCCTTATCTCAACCTGTCAGGGTGCATTTATATATTCTGCAGCTACTTAGCCAAGCTAGCTGCTTAGCTTCAGACGGAATCAGACCAGAGGGCTCGAGCCTGCCGTGTTGTCACAACGCTACGGAAACCGACACGGACATTCGCTTTTTCTAGTGACCTAAAGTAACCCGGAAGTCCAGAAGATGGCCTTCCAGTTATTATTTAAAAAGTTCCTCTTTTGCTGCTTCATACATAAACTGTGCTGCAGTGTTTTCAGACACATTTTGTATTACAACCATTTAACATTGTTTTTTAGTACAACGTGGATTTAAAAAAGAAAACCAACAAATTGAACTCAGTCAAAACTAAATCATACATCTATAATTACAGGGGGAAAAAACTAGCTTATTAAAATTAGCACATTCAGTAAATTGTATATTGTGGAGCCGAGGAAAAGGAGTCGGAGGTGGAGTGTTCAGCATAGAACTCCAATCTTTATTTTCTATTTAAATAGCGCTTATTCACCACACTAACACACAGCGGAGAGAGCATGTGTAGCACCAAAATACTTCCCCGTGGAAACATCCTTCTCAACACAATAAGTTCCCCCCGACACTCCTCAGTTATTGGGTGGATTATGAACCTCAAAACATGAGCACCACAATATTATCATATTCCAGCCATCATACCTTTCTCTATTAAAAAAAAAAAAAAACCTCCCATATGAAGCATCAGGGAACCTACATTTTACAGTATCTGGAAACCTATTATGGAATACTTAAAACTATAGATTACCCCCATAACACTCAATTTGTTTGTGGCTAAATTGTTGATACTTTAATATGATAATCGTTGTTAGTGTTGTGTATTTTATTGTTTTGCATTTCTTGGTTTATCCAGGTGTTTAGGATGAACTCTGCCAAGTAGTTTTTTATGTATACTGTGTGCCTGGTTGTATATCTTTTTCTGTTTTAGTGTGTAACATGCAAAATGTTAAAACTCAAAGTTGAAAATAATTAAATAAATCATGCCTTTCTCCATTTTTTGATCTACCAGGAGCGTGAGCTGTAAAGTAGTACTGATGATGTATAATTACACTTTTTCCAAACACTCCTGTCATAATGTGTCATGTTTGGGGGGAAAAACACATTAAAAAATGTTCTACATTAGCAAGCAGAGGCAGGGATTGCCTTTGAAGTTTGTATTGGCCTTTAGAAGCTTAAATGCCTCCTGTGCTTTTGGGCAATAAACATAATAAAATCACAGATATAACCTAGATATAAACTATCTGTGACATTAAGAATTTACTGAGTTTGGAAAACTCAAGCATCTTTCTGAAATTCTATTAAAAATACATGCTACGGGTTTAACAAGAGAAAATCCTTAAAACCAGAGGTGGAGTTTAGTTTGTGGAAAGAGTTAAAAAAAAAAAAAGAGACAGAAATATATAGAAACACACAGAATTGTCGAGCAAAGCATTAGCTGTCCAGCCCTGGAGATTATTTACACAACCATATATACTGTACATATACCAATGTACACAGAGAACTTAGAGTGAAGAACGCACAAATCACAACTACAAACATTGTCATTCAATACTGGATTGATGCAGGTAACATGATAGCATAACACAAGAAAAGATTTTAAAGGATTTTTTTTTTTGTCAGACAAATTCAAACCATTTCCCATTACCTTAGAAGTTAAACATGTTTTTCTTATTGAAAATAACACCAGAGCTTTGGTAATTGACATGAGTCTTTATTTGTGACAGAAATATATATACAGATTCACTTTAGTTGTTAGATTTCATAATTTTTTACTTCTTCTGGTTGTTTTTCTGGATCTCCTCCCTTCTCCAAATAAAGGTCATTGAAGGGGTACTGCTTCGGTCCCTGAAACAAAAACACACACTTTGATTAAAAAGTGCAGGAATAATCATAAAAGGGAAGTTACTTTGATCTTTATTTGTGAAATCTCTCTAAAAGCCAACACCTCAAGGATAGAGATTACACTGAAAGCTACATACGACAGGTTGGTACGATGGCATCTTCTCTCCAACGTAGAACATAAACATCATGAACCCAAGAAAACCTAACAGTTGCTTGCGCATGCTGGACCAAGATACGGGGGTGGGAGATGTATCGACACGGTTCCTGGTGTACATGTCAAAGTCCCAGTGCATCTGAAAAAACAACAAAAAAAAAAACAGCAGAACAATCAAAGTTTATCCAATGTGATTCAAACAAAAAACAACAGTATCAGTCGCCTCTCATAAACATGCCCGTAATAAATTGAAACAAATGTATATAATTTTGTTTTTATTAAAAGTATTTAAAATGATGTATTTCAAGGGATTATTAATACATTGTCAAAGCTTTTTTGCAAATGTACACTGTCAAAAGTTGTCAAAAAGGCTTTAGAAAATATTTGATGATAATTCTGCTCAAGACAGAAAAAGATCCTTCGTGCAATCAATGTTGTTAAAAAATTATATGATGTTCTTAAATTACGCCAAACTGGAATAGACAAAAAATTGCTTTGAACATATTTTCTACTGCACAACGTTAAACCAATTACATTATTTTGTCAAATATATTATTACAAATAAATCTGAAGAAATAACATTATGGCTTTTCTCACATTTCTATTTGTTTTTCTAAGTGTATTCTAACAATAATAATTGCATTTTTTCTTTGTTATTTTTAATAACAAATTACCTTATTTTGTTTCATTTTCATTTAAGTATTAATTTTAAATAATTTTATTCTCCCAAACCCTACTGATTAGCATGGTCGCTTAAGTCCAGGATCAAGTCAGTCCTCATTTTAATTACAAGCATGGACCTGAACATTTTCTGTGTGGACTTTGAATGTTCTCCTAATACTTACATTTCTCCTCATCCTTTGGTTAACCACACCATTAAAACATGCATACTGTAATAAAATTGGGAAAGGTTGGCCGAAACATGCCAACCGCTTATTTGCAACAGCCTCAGGGATAACAATCATACATAAGAGCTTAATTCCTCCTTAATTCAGAATAAAAGTTAAATCCTCTTTAAACTGACCTTGTAAACACATAATTCCTAATGCAAATCTAATTCCGAATTAAACTTAAAGTCGAATTAGGTGGCTGGTTTATTTCGATTTTAATTCTGAAATAAATAATTCCTCTTTCTTGTAAACACTTAATTCCGGTCATTCTGAGCATGCTAGACTTGTTGCGATGACATAATCCAAGATGGCTACCTGGACTGGAGTTGAGACTATTTATCTAAGGCAGTGGCTATCTGTACGCTTGCCATATCAATATACAGACATATCCGTAAGCAGCACCCCTCATTGGCCAGTTTAGGTCACGTGACTAAGACTAAACCTAACCGTAAATCTAACCCTAAAAATTGTTGCGATATAGGGTTATAACCTAACCCAAACCCTAAGACGCCACATACGTGTACTTCGGTAAGCGTATCAATAACACCGGGAGTTGTCCGTAGGAATATACACTTTATTTAATAAGAGCCTTAAATGATATGGATAAGTTTGGGTTAGTGGATGGACGAAAGCAAAAACATGCAGACATTCACACAGACTTAATACACACACGGATGTCAGCAAACAGAACGGCTTCATTGGAACATGAAGCACCAGATCTTCACTAATGATATGCCATTATAAAGTTCATTTTTCACTGTATAGTGGAAGTAGATCACCTGTTACATTAACCACTGGCTTTGATTGACCAGGTACAACTTCTATCTCTCTTTTCCTGCAAAACTACAATCTAAATAAAGGTGAAAACAGTTCTCATGTGGTGTTCTATGTAGTAGCCAAAAAGAAAATGTTTTTTCCTGATAGATGTGAATACGTAACAGTCTCCCCCTGTCCAATCAGAATGCTTCCCAACTCATAAACCTAAAGAGGAATTAAATAATGCTGAACAAACCTGTTTTCCATCTAAACCTCTAGTCGGATTTACTATTTCCATGTAAACACAAAGCAGAACACTTTAATTCTGAACAATTTCATTCGGAATAAAAAACATCATGTAACAAAAGCCAATGTATAATGATGTAAAAAAATAAAATAAAAAAGCAACCATAACCCTTTATTATTAGATACAGTGTGCTTTAAATAAATATAACTTCAATATTGTTTTGTCATTTATTGGACCTTATCCCAGGACAGATCTCCAGTTGTGTGTGTTCATGCTACAACAATAATAACATATAAAACAGTTGGATTTATGTGTTGATATGCATGTAATCAGCATAGGTGCCACCTAAGTCGTAATTTATTTATTTTAGAAAATTATTTATTTAGGACCATAAACATAAGAGCAGTATCAAGGTACCGGCTCTCCCCAGTTCCTCCTCAGGTCCTGATGGTCCCACTGGTACCAGGGGTCTCTCTCATGCTGAGATCTGTTTGGGAGCATGGGATAGTCACCATACCTGCAAAGAGAAGAACATGTTATTCACAGTCAAATTACATGCCGTTGCTGAGAGCATTAAACACTAATATTTTAAAAAGATCAAAGCTCACCCCTCGCCATTATCGGGGTACGGTTGATAGTCCTCGACCCTCATGTTGTACTTCTTTGCAGCAGCAGCTCTTTCCTCTGGAGTCTTGGGGTACGGACCAGGAAGAGCGTTCTTTGAAACTCCAGAGGCTGAAATGCATTGATATGCAAACATACAGTAAATAGATATGGAACAAGTCGGAATGATAAACAAACTGACTCATTCCGCGCAATGACAAAAGATTGGTTAGCATTCGCTAATGGTAGCATGTCAAGGTTACGTCGGCGGAGGCGCTTTACGTTGTGTATCTTCAATAAACGTGTTTTATTGCTACATATGTCGATTAAAAGCTAAAGCACAACTGACCTGCTCTACATCCAGAGAGTAAAGCAGTAATACCAGACCCCTTTCTCTGGGAAAGTGTTCTCGCCCACCGTCGAAAGCCGACACCAGCCATGTTTACTGGGTACTCTCAGACGGTGAAACCACGCATGCGCAGCTTCTTCTTTACTTATGTTTAATGCAGTTTAACAAACAGCTTTAGGGGCTTTAGCGCCACCTTCTGGACTGGAGTGTGCGTCAGGATAGCTTTATGATCTGGAATCAGACTGTTCGTTTTAGAATCAAAATAGTTCTTTATAGCACTTTTCCCAGAGTTCATTTGAAGTATATCCCTTATATGAAGTATAATAATGTGTTTTGGTAATGACAATAGCAAACCTGAATTTAATGGTTATAATTACAGCAATCTAATACTACATGATAATCAATTGTTTCTTGGATACCACAATATTCACATTTTCCTGTTTGCATGCGCACGTTTCCAAGTAAGGTAAGTCATAAAAGCCAAAATAAAGTCAAAACACAGTAGCAAATAGTCAGAAATATGTGAATTTATTTTCTTTTCATTTATGGTCAATTTTCAAAAGTAGAGCACCTTTCTAAAAAGTGTTACATATATATAAAATATGCAAAAATTTTGTATCTACTGTAAGACATTTTGAGATGGTGCAACTAAAATGAGAAGGTTTATAAAACTGGTACTGGTCTCTAACAGTGCCTAACGTCATTAACATAAGGTATTCACATATTGTATATGAAACTCATTTGTTTGCACTGCAGTAAGTGCAAACTGATTTTTTTACAGACAACATTACATCAGTAGCAGAAAAGCCACCATAACACTTGACTGTTTGACAATGTTTTATTCACATCTAGGTGAGAGTTGGAAACTCTTCCTTTGAGTGGCTGAAGGAAACTTGTTAACAGAGTGAATGCACTAAACACTCTGAAATCAGCTCCACCGTCCATCAGATCCTGCTCAGGTGCACATCCTGCATTTACTGAGGGATCGTCACTCTGCCACCAACAAAAAGATGAAGTGTCCTCAGAGAAGTCCTGCTATGTCTCTCTCCACTGTCTCTATGGGAAATTGAAGTTCATATCTGCAGGAGTAAAAGAAGATATTACAATTTTAACCAAACAAATAGTTTTAAGTATGGGTGCGTGGCAGATTATTGTTGGAAATTTTTACCTTCGGAAAGGCACTCCTTCTGCAGTTATCAAAAACTTTCGAAATTCCAGCGAATGTCATTGACTTTAATCGGGGACCAGTAGAATTTCTTTAGATCCCCAATGACAGGGTTTTACAAATGACAACGATTCCTGGAGTCCAACAAGAAGTTGAATTAAACTCTTATTACCAAGAGCTGCCAAAGTCTAAGAAATATCACTCATATATTAATGGTTTTATATTTATACCTTTAGATATGTGAAAAGAGGCTCTTCATTCAGTCCCATTCACCTCCACTTTGGAAAAGAATTGGGAACTTTGGAACAAACCCTCCACCAGGTCTCACATGCTTCAGGATGTTGAGGGTTTCATGATTCACCTCTGGTAAAGCAAAAACAACAACAAAAAAAAACAGTTGATTTAGAAAATTAACATTGACCTCCTTAGAATTGTATATATTTATTTGTAAAAAAAAAAAAAAAAAAAAAAAGTTTCCTGAGTGGGTCTTTTAATTCAGGTACTAAATTCAATAAAAATAACAACTCCCTTAGTTTAAAAAGTGAGAAGTAAAGTTTATACATTGTGAGTAGATCGGAAATAAATCTTTAACATAGAGTTGAAATAAACAATTTAAAGTAACTCCTAGCGCTTGATGAAACCTGCTGAACCTACCAGGTGACTGAAGACCAAACTGGTTGCAGCAGAATCCCAAAACTGTAAAGTTGAGTCCACCAAACATCTCCATCAGTGCATTCAGTCGGTGGTACTTAGAAAACAAGACAGACAACCAACAGCCAACATGAACAAATAAAGTGAGTCAACAGATAATGTTCTCTGTGTATTACCTCCTCTATAGTTGACCCTCAGAAAGTGGCAACATTAACAATGAGTAACACTTTCCCACGGTAGATACTCAGAGGAACCACATCTCCGGTCAAGCGTCTCAGCACAGAAATTGTAGACAGATTTGTTTGCCATACTTGTTCTGTTTACTTGTACACGAGACTGTAAGCCAGGAAATAATGAGTAGTCACACAGAAATCTGTTGGTTTGTCTCATTCACTCAAAAAACAACTCCTGGGTCAGCAATTGTTCAGCAATGACTGAGCACATGTTCTGCAGAGCAGAGGTGACCTGGCAACAGCATGACACATGCACAAAGGGAACTTTAAACTATTTACAACAGGAAATGCAAAGTTAAATTAAACAAACAAATAAATGAATAAAAAGATAAATAAACCATTGGACTTGTGTTATTCACTGGGTCTGTATTCTAATAGACACAAATTGAAATCTACATTAAGACCCAACTTAACATTTTTGGGAAATTTATTTTAAAATATTCAAAAATGCAAAATAGAAAATTGTTTCAGGCTGGTAGTAAATTAGCTTTAATGAAGTTAAGTCATAGGTTTAAAATTCCTAAATGACCTAAACTTGAACATGTGAAAACTCCTGACTCCAAACAAGTGCAAATAATTTGGTTCACATTAAAAATGAGACTCACCTGGGAAATACAATTAATTTGTCTTTTAAAAACACATTTCTGGGCAAAAACGCAAATATTGAGTTAAAACACGGAAATAGCTGGTGCGTTCAAAGATCCTCGTGAAATATCTGTCAAAGTTTTGAAAGATAAATCATGCTTTCTATATTTGTTTGCATTTTTTTTAATTTTAAAATAACAAGCCTATGTATATTTGTATTTTATCAGTTTGTATTTATTTATTGTTAAACCTAAAATGTTGATGTTGTTTTCCTTTCGACATGTAATGAACATTACATTACATTACAACTCTCAACCGAAATGAAAGATACCGTTCAGTCAGAAAAATCATCTTACTTATCATACTTAAGTAGATGGAATGAGTTTCCACCACTAGTATTTCTTAATTGACTGGATTATTTACTTTGATCGGCTGTTATTCTCACTTGCTGTTGAAGGTTGTCATAATTCCTGTCGTCAGTGAAGGCGACATCGGTGTATCGGGCAGTGACGTAGTCACAGCCTGAACCTCGGTCTGTTTGCGAGATGCCAGAGGAAATTCCGGTAGTTTTTTGCATATTTGTGATAAATAACACGTTGTTAACACCCAATGTAACACAGTGAAGTAATAATGGATGAAGAATTACAAGCACGACAGTAAGTACTTTTGTAAATTGTTTAATATATTTAAATTACAGCTGGATTGGCAGTGTTATATTTTAACTGGTGTCCATTTTATTTAGTGTCAGACTCTAGATTGGGTCGTTAGTTTCCAGACATTTAACCTGAAACAAGGGTCTGTAACTATTTAAACATCTCCTAATTGTTGTACTAACTACACTTGTATGTTATGCAATTGCAAAACGTTTTTCAGGTAGCGAAGCAGCTTTAGCTTGTCACCAATTAAAATGTAGACCAAGTATAGCGGAACACCACGGCCCCGCTGTTTAGCTTCAGTGCTAGCTGGCAGTGGTAACTTTCTACTGTTCCTGTCGCCAGGAGAGGATAACGTGAGCTTTTTGATGAAATGTAAGAGGAGATGAAAATGAATGGTGTTATTGTAGATGCCATCTACTGGACCTGCCCTGGGAGGACGTGCTTGTCCCTCATATTTTGTGCTATTTGCCGCTACAACACCTGGTGAGTCTGCAGAGGGTGAGCAGACAGTTCCACAGCCTCATCCAGGTGTACCTCAATAACTGCAGGACGTTCGGTCTGTCACTGGTAAGCATTGATCAATCATACAACTTTACATTCTTATCATTAGTGCCATGATCAATAAGTGTCAGCCGAGCCTTATATATCAACTGTATTCATTTATTGTCCATTTTCTCTCTTTTTTTAAATAGCAAAATTCTCATCAGTATATTTTACTAATGAGATATACTTTTTGTCTTTCAAATGCACATTTTAATTATTTTATTGGGACAATTTTTTAGAAATGCAAATTGTACAAAATCTTAGTCTACATCAGTATTTCCCAAACTGGGGTACGTGTACCCCTAGGGCACACATAGGCGATTGGCAGCCCGGGGGCCACATGTGGCTCTAAAAATTTTAATTCAAGAAGTTGGAAGGAATATAAAGCTCAACATAATTCACAAAATGACTCCCTAAACACACAAATTGTTGTCAAAATGCACAAAGGACACAAAAAATTCCCCAAACATACAAAGACAGACACAGCAACAACTTAAACAAACACAATTATTGCAAAATCATACAAAACAACAATGTTACAGAATAGCTGCAAAGACACAAACTGTCAACAAAATTTCACAAAATGACGGGTACTGTAAATGTAATAATAAATAAAGACTAAGGGGTACATGAAGCTATAAAGTCTGGAAACACTGGTCTAAACTAAGCCATTTATGAGAATACTAGCTGTGATATTATAAATAAGGCTTTTTTTAAATCCTTTTGAAATAAATGGAGTATAAAGAAGAAAATAAACAAACATCAGAATAAAAAGAATTACAAAAAAAATTAAATTAATTAAATTAAAAATGAAGAAGTGGATGTGAACTCAACATGGAAAATGGCACAAAAAGAACTATTACCATTACTTTGTAGTTTCTAAATAATAATACATACAGATGAAATTGAAATTGTGAAAAGCCTACTTTATTGTTCTCACTACAGGGAGGACAATACATTCCCAAAGAAGCCTTTTGTTCCATGTTAAAGGACAATAAAGTTCTGCAGCACTTGGCTCTTCAGAGCTGCTCTGATTGGGTGACGGACAAGGAACTGCTGCCAGTCATTGGTCAGAACCAGCACCTGCAGAGGGTGAATCTGAGCGGCTGTGCTTCTCTAACCCGTCACTCTCTGGTGGCCGTATCTCTGAGCTGCCTCCACCTGCAGCACCTGGGCCTGGCTCACTGTGAGTGGGTGGACAGCCTGTCCCTGCGCAGCCTGGCCGACCACTGCGGGGTTCTGCACTCCATCGACCTCACCGCTTGCCGTCAGCTGAAGGACGACGCCATCTGCTACCTGGCAAAGAAGTGCTTGAAGTTGAAATCTTTATCTCTGGCAGTTAACGCCAACATTACGGACGAATCTGTGGAGGAGGTGGCCAAGAACTGCAGGGATCTGGAGCGTCTGGACCTGACGGGCTGTCTGCGGGTCAGGAACCAATCCATCAGGTACAGCACGCTGGACTTTCACTAGTTCCAACCATTGGTGGGGTCAATTATAATTGTAATTGATCATTATTACTAATTCAAACAGTAATTGTAATTGGAAAAAATCTGTTGCTGTTTTAATGAAATTGTATTTAGTTCAGATAATTGACTTTGTAATTGTTATGAAAATTCTATAAAAAATGTCAATCATAATTTAATGCAAAACTGGGGAACCATGTTACAGTTCTATGTACAGTTCTAGATGATAGATATTAGTTTTTAGTGTATTTTACAGCTGATTTAGGACCCGTTAGCATTAGAGATGCTAACAGAAAGCTAACACAAGAGGAAGGTTCACTTTTATTAGGTTAGTGATTTCAGGCTCAGTAATTGGGACTTAACTTGAGTAATTGAGAACGTAATTGTTATTGACTTTCTGAAGCTACAAAATAATTGTAATTTAATTGTAATTAGAAAAAATGCCGGTAATGTAATCGTAATTGAGTTGTAATTGAGCATGGATAATTGAAGACCTAATTGTAACTGAAATATGTATTAATATCACCACATTTCCATCTACATTGTAATGCTCTTTTCTTTTTTAAAGCAGTTTTCTTGCTGTGTTTTCAGGACTCTAGCTGAGTATTGCCCTAAGCTCCAGTCTCTGATGGTGAATCATTGTCACAATGTGACGGAGTCGAGTCTCGAGCCTTTACGGAAACGCAACGTAGTGATAGATGTGGAGCCACCTCTGCAGAGGGCGCTGGTTCTTCTCCAGGACGTTCTGGGGTTCGCCCCTTTTATCAACCTCCAGATATAGACCAAGTAGAGGAGCTAACTCAGATTAGCTTCATTAGTCTTAGAACTCAGTTGGTTTTAATTAAACTGACAGTTGCATGTATTTTCATTCTGCGTTCCTATTTGACAGGTGACTCCAAAGTTATAAAACAAACAAACATGTTTATCTGTTTGAGGACGTGGATGTGTTGCATTAAAGACAATCTTCTATATCAGTGGTTCCCAAATGTTTCACAGTCCTGTACCCCTTCAGACATTTAACCTGAAGCCATGTACCCCCTACTCCTGCACACTTAAAAACATAATAATGTAATGCAGCGGTTTTCAACCTTAGGGTCATGACCCCATGTGTGATCGCCTGGATTTCAAATGGGGTCCCCTGAAAAGTCTAATTTCTAACAATAAAAAAAAAATACTGCTTAAAAATTCATTTTTAAAAATGTTTTTGTTATTATTCTTGTACAAATTATAAAAACACACAACATCTTAAAAACAACTGCAGTCTTTCACTTTCTAAAATATAAATCTAGTTTAAATAAAATGGGGTATAAAAATCTGAGCTGGTACATCACGTTGTCACTATTCCTGGTAACAAACAAACTTTATCAAAAGTTAATTCTAGAAGGAAGAAAAGTCATGAGACGCCAAAAATCTGTGATATTAAAATGTGCCCCACTTTGGGAACTTGTGTTCTAAATAAAAGGAGACGATTCACTTGAGCGTGATCTGTGTAGAAAAACGTACAACTTTAAAACTTTTGTGACTCACTTTATTAAAAGAAAAAGAACATCTTTGTTCTTTGAAGAGCTGCTGCTCCTGGTCCACTTGTCCCAACACGTTTAACGGAACGTTTAACGGAACGTTTCGTCTGTACAGGAAAGTCATTTTAACCAAAGTGCACTGAATGGCTGGATAGCTTTTTTTTTTTTTTTTTTTAACAAGTTCAAAGCTGTTTATGTTTCATTTAGAAACAGTTCAAATGTTCAGAGTTAAAAATGTTGTAAAAATGTTTGAGTTTAATCAAACGTGTTCCAACTTAATAGTCGAGTCATTCCTACATTTTTCCTCATGTTTCTGAACATATTATTGTCTTAATGTTTAGTTTCTCCACATGTCGACACGACTATGAATGCTTGGGATAACAACATAAAAAATGTCTTAATCTCTGCTTTTTTCTTTTGATTATAGGATTTTTTTTTTTTCACAATTGTTTTATTTCAGATCTCTTAAATAGATTTTTGTAAAAGCTGTATCTGTCACTATTGTTGCTGTGTTTACCATTGTACACAAATTAAAAACATCCAACTGTAAAATCAGAGCCAGATAACTGTATTTATCTCACGAGGGGTAATTCACTTTATCTCCACAACCTACAAGAAATAAAACACATTCAAAGGTGTAGAAGTGTCAGTTATCACCTTTGACATATGTAATAATTCCTGAAAAAACGTTTTTATTCAAAACTTTGAGGATTATTGTTACTCATGTGGAAGTGTCTCCCTCTTTAAATAATTATAAGTACAATTTTAAATTCTATTGAGAAGGAAACATCTTGTTAACTGAATATTTAAAGCTCATGAGTTCAGACAACATAATAAACACTGGTTCAGACTGTACAACATATTAATATCTGTAAAACACACACATTACAGACAACTCTGAATATTTCTATTGCTTCAGTGCTGAAAGGATAAATGTATTATAAAAATGCTTATATTTAATGCATTTACTTTGTGTAAAAAAATACAAGCTTCATCACTTTATGATTTATACACAACAGATTTACAGCAGAAAGTCACATGTATCTCATGTATATATTTTTTTGCTAATAGACAATATATTGACAAAGATTGTGCACAGGTTGTTTATGGCAAGTTATTATCATGTAAATATGGATTTTGGAGCTTATTTTTAAACTTGATGAGTTATATGTTTATCTAAAACTAATATTCTGCACGTTTACATTTTGCTTCGTTGTTTGCAATAAAACTTATAAGTATATTATGAACTTCTTCTGACTTTTGGTCTTTAATACTTATAATTGAAGTTACTTTGTCATAACTGCTGTTCCTGTATTTTTTGAACCACTGTAAACTGGAGATAATCTGTTATTGTTTATCACTGTTTACTGCTGTGATATACAGTATATCACCTCTATCACAAGGAACCACAAGAAGTGATAGTGGTTTTCATTTTGTGCAACTATTTATCATTTTTTCCATAATAATAATGAATATAAAATAAGGTTTATATTGGGTGAGTTTCTCATATTCTGCTTACTCATCGTTAATGATGTGAACTAACACAAGGTGGCAGCATTAAGTCAGTGTAGTAATCAGTTTAATATTTAGTGTTTGTTTTTAGATTTGATGTGAAGTTCTATGTTGTAGAGAAATATTTGTATTTATGATGAATGTTGATACACAGTAAAGTGTTTATTGGTATTCCTGCTACGTCATGTTAAAGGCCTTCTAAAGTTTCCCGTGTCAGTATTATGATAAGTTGTTTCTATGACAACACACCAGATATATTTTACACTTGATGTCATGGTTTACAACATCTGCTGTGTTTGTTCACAAACTGTATTTACATCAGAAGAGTTGAGTTCAGGGATCGACTGACATCCTAACTTTATTATCAGAAACTTCAATTTTTCATTCATTCCATTTTTTTTTTTGTTGAAATTCAGCCTGATTTTTATTCACATCTCATCTTTGTGAATTACAGCAGGGTATCATTCATAAAAGAATATACTTACCGTGTTCACATTATGTCCAAACAATGACCTTTTTTAAATTTAGAGAAACTGTTCAATAATAAAACGGTTTCATACATTCATCATGTCAGACCTCTATTAATATTGATCTGCAGGAGGCAAAGCTACATTGCTACTATGATTTATACCACAGAGCAATTTATGTTCCAGTGATTGTGTCTCTGATATATTTGGTCAATAATCTACCACTTGTATAAATTATTGATCAATGCCGCTGATTTTTTTCCCTAAGCGAGCACAGCAGTGAAGTCTCTCCCTCACGGTGCAGATAAAGTATGTTTAGTATATTGTACTCAAAACTAAAAGTCAATCTTTATTGATTGATTGATGTCTTTATTTTGAACATGTAAAATGAAAACTGAACAATAGTTTTAAAAACCAAAAATGATGAATTACAACAGCAGAAATAGAACATTAATATGATTCATAAACACAAACTTCTCACTTTACATCTGCAATTGAAGAATGATGTCCAAAGGCTTTCACAATTCTTACTGTTAGTATTTATAGTTCTTCAGATAATACTGTAAATAAAAAGGTCAATAAATAGGTGTGATAGATTTGATTATCAGTAATTAATGTTGTTACAACAACAAGTTATTTCATATCATCTCGTCTCCAGTCCTGATATTTTATTATCTTCATCCATGTTCATCTCTTTCATCGACTCATATCTCATTGTAATTTAATCTCATGCTAATATTTCACATAACTTCATCCTAATATCTTACTATTTCTTGTTTTCTCTTTGTATTTAATCTATTCCTAAAATCTCAGGATGAAAAAAAACACTGTTAATGTAATGAGTAAATGCTTCTTGTTGTAAAATGTTTCATGAATATTATGTATACATAAAGTACATAGGGACGATGTGATGTTTTTATCAATCAAATGATACGTTACATTTCCACCATAATTCCTGTAAATCTACATAAAATTACTTCCATTTTACATCCATTCTATACCTATTGTCACTTATTTATATTTCATATACATTTCTAGGTATATTCGTTTTCATCTTTCAACTTTGTTAATTTATATATTTATAATTGCTCCTTGCACTGATTGCACTCTATTCTATACCATTTGTTTTTTAATATATTGACATTAAAAGATTCTGATTGTGATTCAGATTTTTTTTTAAATTGATTGACATTAAACTTTGAAACTATTAAGAGAAATTTTCAGAGACTGTTGGCGTATGATTTTACTTTAGACGTTCATGTCAGTGTTTGTGTTCAGACGAGCCAAAAAACTGTCAGAGATGAAGTTCATTTTAATTTTTTTAATAACAGTCTTCCTTCCTCGTCTTCCATCAGTGCGTGAGTCTTTCTTTCATTTATTCCATGAACTTTATCTCCACTAACCATTCATACACAACCTTATTGGACGCTACGACTTACGGATCCATCTTTTTGCCACCAGAGAAGCATAACTAATGATAACGCTAACGGGCTTTTGTAAGCACAGCATTCAAAATGTAGGTCAACCAAGCAAGAAATAATGTTATTTTTTTAATAATGATTTATAATCATGTGTGTTTAAAGCTAAGTTTGTAATATTTTAAAGGTGCTGATGTACTTGTGGATGGCTCGTGATGTACAGTAATTCTCTGTCATGGATGCGTTTCCTTCATAAAGACTTGATTTATTTCTAGGATAAGTGAAGTGAGTCACGCTGACAATGCCATAGACGACGTTTACTGGATAGCCACGAATGAAAGAAACATTTGGATGTTTTTCAATAAATCCAAACTGTCAAATCCATTAGCATCCTCCTAATTACTGCACAGAAAGAAACTCACATAGTTTATCTCTTCATTAGGGACTTTTTGTCATTTTTATCCAATGAATAGAGAACCACAGCTATTCAACGCTGGGCTGAGGAATGCAGACAGTTAATGTTTAGAAATGAACATTTCTGCTTTTTGTTGTTGTTTCAAACATTAGGACTTTGCTAATGAGTTCTTATTAGAATCTACAATAATACATTAGTTTCCGAGAACAGGCGTCGTCATGTCAAACATACAAAATAAAGAATCTTTTTAGAACCAAAAGCAACAAAAAAGCTTGAGATAATAAGAATATTCACAGTTTTTATTGTTTAATGGAGGCTTTACTTCTTTAAAGTCACTGCAGAGTTTTGGGGCAACAATATTAATACCACTTATTAGTTGATTTAACATTTTTATAAAGCTAATTTAAAAATCATGAAGCTACATTTAGTACATTACATAAACTATTGTGCCTATACTGTCAGAAATACTGAGTTTGGACAATATGAGTCATTTCAAACTGTACAATAATGTTTAATATTATGAATATTATAAAGGAATAAAAAAAACATGCTCGCAAAAAGTGATGAAATTCTTGATTATTTAAATATACATTTCAGTGAGTCGATGCAAACATGAAATTGTGTTACTGTGTTTGTGAACTTAGAACAGTATAACAGATTTTTATAGTTATAGTTTTATTACAGTTTGTGAGATTTTATCAGCTGCTATAACTATACAGTACTTTTCACAAACAGAGAAACAGAATTTGTTAGGGAATTTACAATCAGGATTTAAAAAATAAACCTTTATTGTCCTGATTTTAACAAGTGTAAAAAGCAGAAAATCAATCAAGTATTAAAAATTAATAGAAAATAAATGGAATGCAAATAAAAACCTATGATTTGACATTTGAATCAAAGATGATAATAAATTAAGTTGTGGATTAACCTTATACTTTGGGTGGTCTAATAGATTTGTAAAAAGTGCTGAGCTGGCATTTGTCATTTCATTTCTATTATGTAGTGCAGCAATATAAAGGACACATTTACATTTAACCCATAACTGTATCAAATATACCGTGTTTAGTTTTTCATTGTGTCTGTATTTTAAAGCTTTATATAAAACCATTGTTTTTGGTTTTTCTGGCTATTGAAAAGACCACAATCCCACCAGCTTGTCCTCATTTCTGACCTCAGACTTTCTTTCACCCAATATTATGTCTACGGTAATTCTTCTTCTCTAATGCTGAGTCATGCTCAATTTGGTTGCAATGATTCACCCAAAACAGAAAAACAGACTACTGGTACAGTATGATGAGGATCTGTCTTGGCAGCAGCGTTTTGCTGAATAGTGAGTAGCTGTGATGAACTGCCCCCCCCCCCCCCAGGCACCAGAGGTCAGCTTTGTGGGAAAAAAAAACCCTGATCATTTTTTGACCAGGATTTAACACTTAAACTCTGACTTAAACTCTGACTTAAACTCTGACTTAAACTCTGACTTAAAGGAGTACAGTCTTACACAACAAATGAAGCACAAACAGAAAAATATGTGTTAAGCACATGTCTCACCCCACAGATTAATGACATTAACTAAGTTTCTATTAGCACAGCGATCAGGGGAGACAGAGGCGTCCATGCGTAAATCCACACAACTGCATCACTGATAAGAGAAAATGAAACACATCTCCATGGGCCAAGCGGGGCCAAGAAACGCCACTCCACATTAGCCGGCATCCCAGTTTGTTGTTACTTCATTAACCAAAGCAGCGTCTGTAGATCAGGGGAAGGAAGAGGTGACCTAACTTTATCCTAAAAATGTCCCCCAGACTCAGCCTGTGTCTGTGCTGACTATGAAATTAATATGTATTTATTTGTAGAGTTGACAAGTAACAAAGTACAAATACTGTACTTAAGTAAAGTACAGATACCAGAAAATAACTACGTGAGTTATCATTTTTTAAACCACTTTTTACTTTTACTCTTTTCTTTTTTAACCAAACATCTGTACTTTTTTATACTCCTTACATTTTAAAAATGAGCTTTTTACTTTTAAAACCTTTGAAGATGACGTTACGACATGAAAAGATGCAAAATTTTGGTAGTTTGAGCTTTTTTCCTGTTAGACAGGTCCCTAAATTTTATGGTTAACATTTTTAAGTTCTTAAAAATGTTAAATCAAAGCTGGGTTTAACTGAGCTTCTGCATTTTTTTCTTAAAATATTTCATTTACAAATGTTATCTATAATGAGTGCTAAATTCTCCAGGTGTTCAAAGGTAACAGTAACCATGGTTACTGTGAGCTCTGGGCTCCACTATCTGACCTGTGTCCATAGATCTCAGAGACCTGCTGGGTTCATACCTGACTAACATCTCACTGATGTATTCTGGACCAAACCCATTCACACATTTATAACCAGCAGCAGAACTTTACAGTCTCCTCTGAGGCTGACTGGGAGCCAGTGTAATGTGTTCTGACCTCTTTGTTCTGGTTCAGACCTGAGCTGCAGCGTTCTGAACCAGCTGTAGATGTTTGATGAAGACCATTACAATAGTCCAGTCTGCTGGAGATAAAAGCATGGACCAGTTTCTCCTGATCTTTCTGAGTCATTAAACCTTTCACTCTGGAGATGTTCTTTAGGTGGTAGAAGATGTTTTTGTGATAGATTTGATCTGATGCTGAATGTAAGATCTAAGTCAATCAGAACACCAAGGTTTTTGACTTGGTCTTTATCTTCTAAAGATCCAGACTCAGATACTTGCTGATAGTCCTCTTTTCCAGCAGTTCACTTTTTCTTGAATGTTAAGAATTGACTCAGTTGGTTGAAGACCACCTTCTCAATGATCTTGGCCATGAATGGAAGGTTCTGATTGGTCTATAGTTAGCCAGTATAGAGGCATCCAGTGTTCTCTTTTTATACAGAGGTTTAACAGCAGCTACTTTCAGGTATTCTGGTACGGTGCCTGATTAGAATGATCAGTTAATTATCTGATACAACAGTTTTAAAGAAGTTTGACGGTATTGTGTCAAGGCAACACATTGATGGATTCATCTGATGAACATTCAGTTCATCTTATTTGCTTTTAAAGAGTTGTAGAATAATTTTTGTTTGTCAAATGTATTCATAAATAGAGAATGCTTCTGGTCTTGGGCAAATCTTGATTTTGGATAGTGTGGTCTTAGGTGCAAAACTATTGAGTTATAGATTATGATCATTACTGATTGAGGCTTCTCAAACTGTGGGTCTAAGGACCTAAACTGGGTCACTCACTGATCGTCCTTGGCAGATGGTAGAGTGAGTTTTTACAGCATATTCTTTTAACAAGAAATATAATGCATGGATTTTGTGTATAACTGGTACAAATGCCTAAAGACGACAAGGATACTGTGTGGATAAAGCAACATGGCATTTATTCTAAGATGTAAATGTAAAACTAGTGAATCAGAATGTTTTTAAGGTTGTTACCTTGTAACCCTAACCCATCTTTAATATCAGCCCTTTCACATGCACATGTTTGTTTTATTAGTTTGTCCATCCAGTTACTGTACATATTCTTACACTCTATGAGAGTGAATGGACAACTACGATGAAGAATTGTACCATTAACCTCAATCGGCATCTGAAAAATAAAATATTATTAAATATACAGTATATTTAATAATCATATTTACACGTTAACAAAAAATGTGGTCATAATGTCATTTTAATATCTCTGTTAAATGAATCATTCATGTAGAGAAAAAAAAAATCCAAAATGTAGAATTAATTTAATTTCACACATTATTTAGGAATTTACTTATTGACAAATGGTGCTGCATTTTATTTTTAATTAACATTTGAATAAAATAATAAAATTTAAGTTAAATGTATTAGTTTTATTATAAGTTTTAGTGACGTTTACAGGATACATTTAGTGTAGATATTCTCGGTTTATGGGACATGATATCAGGTGTAAAGTGGATCTGATGAGGGTTATTTTCAGCTCCTTCTGACTGCAGTAGTTTTGTGAGAAGCTGGTTTTTTATTTTTCCTGGTCCACCAGTATCCACAGGGGAACCACACTGTTTGACACCCTGAGAACCTTTTTTACCCTCCACACCGGATGAAATCACGCTGGATGGATCATGAGTGGCTTGAGACGTGGATGCCATCTGGCCTTCCTTTTCCCTCTCTGTGGACTTCTAAGATTGTGACAACATGTAGCAGCACAAAAGCCTTTTGGCATTTTATGTTGTTGCGTGTCATCACTAGTAGCAATTAACTTCCTGGTTTTCCCACAGCAGAGTCAACGTACTTTGCTCTATCTATCTATCTATACATCTATACATCTACACATCTATCTATCTATTTATACATCTATACATCTATCTATCTATCTATCTATCTATCTATCTATCTATCTATCTATCTATCTATCTATCTATCTATCTATCTATCTATCTATCTATCTATCTATCTATCTATCTATCTATCTATCTATCTATCTATCTATTTATACATCTATCTATCTATCTATCTATCTATCTATCTATCTATCTATCTATCTATCTATCTATCTATACATCTATACATCTATCTATCTATAACCCTTTGCTTTGTTTTCACTTTTGTGCTTTTCCCCCAAATTTGCCCAAATATAATAACTTATATATTTTTTTACTTTTTAAATGCTTAAACCCATATGGTATGTACATTTAAGATCCTGTTACTCTTGATTAACAGATCTATTAAAGGGTGCATTACTGTATTTCACCAGTTGAGGACATGCTTTCCTCAGACTGGAGATGTTGATCATATCCAGTTAGTGTTACCTATTTTATTTTGATTTCAATAAAACCATAACTCTTGCCTTCAACCAAAATGTTTGGATCAAAACTTGCAGAAAGCATTTCCCCAATAATTCTACGTACATTTTATATTCATTCTATATCTATTAAATCAGAATCAGAAATGTTTTTTTTCTCTAAGTACAGTTTAAAAACCATATAAGGAATGAGACTTGGTGGATGGTGCTAAGAACAAAAAAACAAAACACTTATTTATATTTCATATACGTTTCTAGAGTCTGCAAATGCATTGTCTTTATTTTGCACGTTTGTTTATTTATATTAATAGTTGCTCCTTGCACTGAATGGGATTTCACTCAATTTAATACTTTTTTGTATAATGACATTGAAGAAATTCTGATTGACATTAAACACTGAATGTTGTAAGGACCAGCTGAAGAGAAATGTTCATTTTTATTGTTACTTTTTGTATTTTGATTTCAATGAACAAAAGCAAAATAGATTGATGTGTTGACAATGCTGTGGTAGTTTCAGCTGATGGGATTCTTTAGAATAGGTGAGGGATGACCGTAATGTATGATTATATATTAGCTACTGATAGATGTTAGCCTTTGAGCAGCTCACTAGTTCTAATACCAGGAGAGACCACCATGGAGTCGACCACATTCTCTGAGATTCACAACTTTTCCCACGCAGGTGTGACCCACCACAAGGTGAACCCATACCTCACCACAACACGTCAGTGCTGCAGACCCTGAGACCTCCATCGCACTTCTTTATGAAGTAGATTGAGCACAATTTTCCCGTTGACAGGTGGTCTACCTGGAAGACCGAGGCTGCCTGCCAGCTGCATGTCATTTCTATCAAATGTGGCCGGGGGTCTGTCAATTAAGAAAACACAGGGCAATCTGTGGCTGCTGAAAGAGATCCCCTTGGCCTGCTCCCAGGCTCAGAGACGGCCTTTTGTTCCCAGGCATGTCTCACATACTTTCAGAGCCACGATAAGCCCTGCTTTATATCTGCCCACTGTAATGTCTCTGTGGGGTCAGGAAATATGGGGAAGCACTGTCGGCAAAAAGGTAATATCCCCCCACCCCCCCACACACACGTTCTATGGTCAGGAATAGAAGGTTAGGTGGTCCTGAGGCACTGAATGATCCCCACTCCCCTTCCTTTCCTTTACTTCATTTTGCCCTCCCTTAATCCTTTCCTACGTCTGATACTCTGACCATTAAACGTGGAACAAGGAGGCGGTTTTAACTGTTCCCTGGAAAAGGATAAACATATAATTCACTACTGAATCTGCCCGTTTGAGGGGGAGGGGGCTTGTCTTAGACCACCCACAGAACAGTAAACAGGTACATCAAGGTGAGGTGAAATACAAGTCGGCAAGAAAAGAAAGGTGGGTCAGAGGGGACCCCTGCATGAATAGAAAAAGTCTTAAGATTCCCCTTAAAAACTGCTTTTAAATGAGATGTAATTTGAAATGGTTTTGGAATTGGGAATTAAATGATGGTAAATAATTGAATAATCAATAAAAGTTGAGCTCTTTGTCCCACGACCCTGAAAACAGGAACAAGTTGGTCAGAAAATGGATGGACTAGTGTTGTGGTATTTGAGACTGGTTTCGTTACCAGATACCACATTTTGAAGGTCTTGTCACTTTATTTATGTTTCTCAGGTTTAATTTTTTTTTGAAGATTATTTCAAAGAACTAAATAATAATTCAAGACCAGTCGAAACCATCACTGATCTGTTATTCTTTAACATCATTAATGATATTAGGGAGAAACCTTGGTTTGCTGTGTTTTGACTTCAAACATTTAACATGAACTCACTGATTGTTCTGCTTCTGCAAACACATCAGTCCATCTTATCTTATTTCTAGTCAGAAATATAATTTGATAAGCCATTAGGCTTCGTTCCTTTCTTTATCTTCACATCATGTTTCTTCATGAGTGCAAATTAAAAACACTAACACTTACTTTAGGGTTCATTAACCTGACAAAGAAACATCTTGGTTCGACTCCTGAAACTCTTGGTCTTGTTCACGTATACTTTGGTCTTGGATAGTGATTGGTCATGAGTACAACTCTACTGCTGACGTCCCCCAAACGAAGTCAAGTTCTCATACTTTTTATCACGTTATGGCTATTTGAATAATTTGCACTCACTAATCTGGATTTACAGGAACATTTCTGAGAATCTTCAAAGTCCACTTTGTGTGGGATTCTTTTAGCTGACCTAATGATCATGCTGATTGCTCTTGAAAATTAGTTTTGGGAAACTTTCTAGGATGGATGCACTCCCATAAGACCACCAAGGCTTTGTGAAAACTCTGCTGGTTTAAGCTCGCAGCGTTTTCAACCTTCCCATTATGCTGACTCGCTCGGGCAGAAAGCTAAAGAGCCTTTTCTACAGTCATGTGGGCATACTGGTATTACACACAGTTCAGTATTAGATATTTGTGAGTTGTATAAACATTAGAGAAGGCACTTGGGCTTGTTGAATATATATATATATATAACTGGGGAGTCATGCAAGTGTCTAAATCCTCCTCCAGGGATTAAATGTTTCCCCATTGTGTGTTTTCAAAAGCAAGAAGACCTCACACTAGTGATGACAAATCCTCACACACACAAATGGCAGGAAGAGTTTTCAAGAGTGTAAATGAAGTCTTTGAGTCATCAGGTGGGAAGCAGCTTATGATTATTCAGAGAAATACTTCAGATGCATTTATGAACATCAAATCACTGACTTTTGTTGCTTATTAATGCATCAAACAATATCTGTTAGTGATGTACCTGTCCTGTACTTGTTCATTTTTAGGTTCTGATGTGTTGCACCTTCTTTAGTCACATGTTTCTACCTTTCACTCACTTTTAGACAGTAACAGTCACATCAATGAAGCTTCATTGTTCTGCTTTTCTTCTTTCTTCCATTGCCTCCCCCAATTAGAATCTGTATGGTTTTCCCAGCGGTGGGTCCCTGTCCTCTCTTCACATCTACAGTGTGCATGTGAGTGTAACTGTGAATTGTGAGTGTGATGCTCCCTATTGGCCCAGATGTTCGGGTGTGTACAGTGTGTAAATCTGGGGCTGGTCTAGTCGTTCAGGCGTGTTCACCACCACATAGTTCTGACCAGTCAGCCTCACAAACAAGGATTCAGGTCATCTTCACTCCCCTTCATTGCCTGTAAATGTGCTACAAATGGCCAGTGTGGCGTATAATGATCTGTGGGTGTACTTTTGAGATATAAGATGTGATTACAGAAAACTGATTTCACTCCTTCATACAGTTTAAACAGAAATAGTTGGTTTACAACTACTTGATGGTAATTACATTTCTTTTTCAACTTTGTTTCAAGAACTTCCTCCAACACACCTCCAACTATGACATATTTCATTTAATACATGATGGAACTACAGGTGGTACTTTAGAGAGGAATATTAACAAATGAAAGCATTAAAAATATGGGATTTTATGAGGTTTATTTTAAGTTCAAAATGATAAGATTATAATGATGATGGAAATAATCTTGTTTACATGAACTGAAAATACAAAAGCCAGTCTTGGTCCAACGCCAAGCAGAAAATGACCAGAAATGATAAAAAACTATAGAAATAAATCTATACAGGAGCCACTAAATAGTGTTATTTACTATAGTTCATTTTTCATAGTATTCTGAGCAAAATGTTGTAGTCGTACAAAGGAGGGACTTAAATTCTGAAATAAGAGAAGGGGTTACGTGAGCCAAAAAGGTCCAGTATGATGCTATTTTTCACCATTTGTTCCCCAACAACATAGTATTTAAGGTTTATTTTCCCAAATGTACCTATTTTACAGAGTTTTTGCCTCTGAAAAGTCACTTTCTGAGCAGTTCTAAAAACTGGCTGTTTTGGGGCCGACTTATGCATATTCATGAGTGGGCGTGTCTATAGATGCTGACTCCACACAACAGCTGATCACTTGTGATTTTCTTTTGCTATCCACACACTGTTATTGTTTTCAGCCAAAAAACTGCACATTACAGTAAAACACATGGACATTTAAAGGCTTCCGTCCTACTTATGCATATTTATGAGTGGGCGTGTCTATAGACGGGACACTGATTTCCCCCTCCCCTCACTGTGATGTAGGGCCAGAGGATGGCCCACCCTCCTCCCACCCACTCTGTAGCTGAGCTCATGCTGCTTTATAAACACGAGACAGAGCGTGGGGGCCGGTACATACATAGACTGTAGAAAATACATACATAGCACTGTGTGAAGGATGCTGAAATGCTCACTTCTGTGGGCGTGTCTGTTTACATGTCAATCACGGCAGAGAGCTTCCTGGAGGCGTGGCTTATCCAGCTCAGTGCTGCATGAAATTCGTCATCAAAGTGGGAACGTGTCATCAAATTGTAGCGATGTGTTTGTGTTCACCCTGTAGTAAGAAAGTAGTAAATCATCCTCTAACTAATGATTGATGGAATCAATGATAAAAACACTTTAAACATGTGTATGAAGCCATAATAACACTTTATCATGTTTAAAGTACAGAAAAGTTCATTTCCATTAACATGGACCCTTTATGAGGCTATTGTGATTGTGAGTCAGACAAACACTGTTTCAGGGTGTGGCTTGGGGCACCAAACTTGTACCGTTGGAGAATCCAGAGTCTGGTCCACAGAATGATAAATGTTTTTTTGATGTTTTGGTGTGAAGCATTGCTTTATTTAATACAAGCCTGTGACATAGATCATTAGAGTGGTTGTGGTTCATAAATTACAAAGTAAACTAAATAGAATTTAGTACAATGTGAGCTAATCCAGATAAACAATGACCAATGATGAAAGAACAGTTGGTTTATTATTCTTGACTGATATGAAGGTAAAACTAGTTAATCATTCGTTTGGTGGTTTGTGTCTAAACTCTATTCCCAAGAATAAAAGTTTGATGAGTAGCAGAATAAAACAAGATGGTTCTTTTTTTGCTTCATGTGAGCTAAATAAATAGTGTGGAGAGTTGAGTAGTATTTTAGACACAACACTATGTTTTTTATTATAGATTTATTTATTTTTGTTCACTCTATTACACTTCTGTGCATCATCACTGCTCCAATATCCAACACACCATAGCAAAGTGCAGAGGTACCATTCAACATTTACATGGGCCTATGAAATCAGATTATGTATGGGTTCAATTGACTTAATGGATTTGAAGAGACTAGATCCTATTAATGAATAGACTGCCCTGCGGCACTGCCCCAACCAACAGCACAAGCTAATCTGGCATGCAAATTAAATCCTGCCTCAATATGCCTGACTGTTTAACGAGATCCATTACACACTTTCTCTTATTTATATATACTATTATAAAAGAATAAGCTCATAAACAAACTGTGGGTGGGGTTTGCGCTACAGAGTCCCCAGGGCGAGTGAAGGAGGCGGAGACATACGCTGAGCAATATAGCAGCTTTATTTTACATTACAGTTTACCCAAAGTAAACGTACAAAATAACATAAAAAATACAAATGACTCCAAAAAACATACAAAGATACATACATTACAAACATACAACAAAAATATACAAAAACGCAAGAAAAATACAAAAAATAATCCAATACACACAAAGCTACAACAAAAATACACACAAAAATGGAAAAAATACATAAAGTGGCTCCAAAAAACATACAAAACTAAAGAATAATACACAAAAGCACAAAACAACAACAAATAGACACAGAATGAGAGAAAAACACACAAAACCTTTGTTTGTTCTTGTATTAATGCTCAGATTAGTCATTATTCTAAATGCTGACAGGAATGTTGGTAATACTGTAGTGCTTGGAACACAAAATTACAGTTTTGTGGCCCCTGCTGTGATAAAAGTTGCCAATTTTGGGCTAATGTTCCACATGTAAGTGGTAGTGTTGGAAGAATGTTATAAAAATGTTAACACTACTAATTAAAAATCATACTACGTCTGTTGAGGAGCTCCAACTCTTTGCCTCTACATTAGACGTGTGTGTTTGTTAGATACTGTATGAATGGTTGGGGGTGAGCACAAGGCCAGTTTCCATCTGACACCCAAACAATAACTTTACAACAAGGTTTCACTGCGTTTTCCTTCTGGCGTCTTTACAGCTGCAAGTTCTTCAAATAACAACATTCTCAGTGTTTTTTCTTGTACTGATGAGGTGAAATCATTGCTCTGAGGATATGTTTCCAGTCAATCCCCTGCATAGTATAACCTTAGCATGTTTCCAGTAGCCAACAGTCTCTTTTAGCAACACCCTCTTTGAGAATCAAAGTCGGATTCAATCTGGTTCAAACACTTGCAGCGCATACTTCAGCACAACTGGCTTCTTTGAGCAAAATTGAATAAGACGTGAATTGAATATTTGCTGTTTATTTGACATGTGTTCCCCCCACGAATATAAATAAATAAAGCTTTCCTGATGCAGGTATGCTTGAGTGTGGGCACCTCATTTCAAGCACAATTAACTTGAAATGGAGTGCTGCAGGATCAATAGTCCCCATTTGATCCAGGGGGTTCTGTCACTCCATGGAAATGGCACATATGGTAATACAGCTCGCCTGAACAACAACTTGGAGGATTTACTGTTGCTGTTTTCTGGCCAACGTGAATTACCAGCAAGGCGTCGCTCTTGGGAGCCATCTTCTTTAAGCTTCAATTAATCTTAAAGAGAGATAGCATTTAAAGCTAATGAACAAGGGGTGAAACTAATGCATATTGATAGCAAGAGGTGAACGCATCAGACCGTCTGTGATATTAGCAACCATAAGTGAGGAATCATGCTGTAACTTTGTAAGCTTAGCAATAGCAGTATTCTCTAGTCTAGAACACGACATAAAGAGCAAAATGAACACTGAATGACCCTGATGTAGCCCTGTTCCTTCATCATATAAATAAGAAAAAAGCTGTGAGACAAAAGCAGTGTGTGTGGGGGCCAATTCCCCAATGGGTGCTTATATGAAATGCAGCATTCAGGCGCTCCCCATGCTCAGAATGTGGCATTTATTTGCAGGACTCTGTTTCAATTTAAAGGGAATGGCAGCTGAAGGAGGCACAGGGGACAGTGTCTCATCACAGCCACTTACCACTCTTATAGGTCCTCCCCAGCAGCAGCTCCACAAAGCTCTGATAGCCTCATCTTCTCCATCCTGCTCCATGGTGTGGTTGTTTGTTCTTGGGAGGCTGGAGGATGTTTTTCAACAATTGATATGTTGAAATGTTAAAAACATCTGGAATTTACAGGGTCAGCATTTAAAGTAAATCCCAAATACGTATTCAATGTAATACATTATAGGTGGAAATGTATTTAACGTAAAATGTATGTGCACATTTATTTAAAAAACAACAGCAAAAGAAACAAAACACATTTGAAATATTAGCTTAAAAAAATCTATTAGAGAAGCCATTTTTGGCCAAATGTACTGTTTACATGGGTTCATATTTCTCCGATTTCCCTTTTTATTTAGGTTTTTGTAGTGCTTTAGGTTTTATTTATTTATTATTATTATTATTCATATAACACAAGGATGTGTGATGGACTGGAGTAGCTTTGGTTCTATCTGAAGCTTTTGCTGTGCATCAGAGCAGCCACAGCCAGCTGTTTACAGAGATCAGAGGAGAGAAAGTGGACTTAGTGAAGGAATGAAGTGATTTAGAAAAGTGCTTCTCAAACTTAGTACTCCCTTTTTTCTTATTTCTGATTCTAAGTCTACCCTTTTTCCAACATTTTACTAGGAAAACTATTTAAAAACAACTATAGATCATAATAATAATAATAATAATAAAATTATCAAATTTTTGTAGTGCTTTTTTGGACACTTTACATGTGGAATAAAACAAAAAAGAGGATTTATGAAAAAGCCAGTTTGAACAGGAGGGTTTTTAGTAATGATGTGAAGTTTGGTAATAATGATGAAATCATAACACACATTTTAAAGAATCTCATGTTGTAAATAAGTGGACAGTTTTTAATGCAATGGTTCCCAACTTTTTTTGGATTGTGACCCCATTTTAATATTATGAATTTCTAGCGACCCCAAAGACGTTTTTTTTTTTCTAGAATTAGTTTTTGATCATGTTTGAACTCAAATATATATATTTTTACTGCATTTTAGTTGAACTCACAAAGTGAAAATATAGAAATACAGTTTTTTAAGATTGTGTGTTGTTTTAATATAAAAAGAATAATAATTAAAAATTCAAAAAATCTATTTCAGTTTTTCAGAAATTTCAAAACATTTTGAAATTTGAAAAACACTGATTTATTGGCTCCTAAATAGATGTATTTCTATAGTTTAAATTTTTTTTTTTTATCAGTCATCTCACGCCTGGGGTGGAACAACACTGACACTATATTTGTTATTTTTTAAATTCTCTCTCTCTCTCTCTCTCTCTCTCTCTCTCTCTCTCTCTTTAGTACCTCCTGTAGTGCCAACGCGTACCCCTGGGGGTACACATACCCCCATTTGAGAAACACTGAAACAGGAAGGAAATCCTCTAAAGGACTTTTATAAAAAAAAAAATAACCTGATCTTTTTTTTTTGTAAATAAACAAATGAAATAAATAATAATAACAACCTGACTAAGTCTTATATATGGTCAATAATGACGGATGTAATGTGTTGCTTTTAAAAAATCTGTTTTTGCATTTAGTATAGGACTTCCCCATTCTTGTTCAATATTTACACAAATTACTTGATATATTTGAATGGTGATTTGCTTTATTTCTACAAGATATCATAGTCATACTCCTTTATCTATGTTACCAATCTTAAGTTATTTAATTTACTTAGACTATCAACAGAAACATGAACAATGATTGAAACATTGGTCATTTTTCTGCTTCCATTATAAAGATAAATAACATTGCCCTTACCTTTGCCATATTACTGTGCCTTTATATTGGATATTTATGGTATATCTTTTTGGGATTTGACATTATCAATAAGGGTTCAGCCAAACTGTCTGGTAGTAGTATTAATACTTGCAAAATACTTAAGACAATGAAATAACAGCCAATCAGACAGTAGCTTCTATCACAGTTTTGACAATCTGTGTCTTACATTTCTAGAGTAACATTACTCAACCATGAGGTCCTATGAAAGAATGCTATTCAAGCAATATTATAACCATACTGCTGTTATACTGGTCACATGATCAAGTACAGAAAAACCAATTGAAACCATTGAGTCACTTAAAAAGAGCAACTTCCTATTCAAGGACATTTCTGGGACTGTTTTCAAAAAGACGACATACGGACGCAACTCGCCCAAAGGGTTAACGTTGATGAAAAACAAACAAACACGTCCATAAATAGGTGCTTTTCCTGGAAGAAAGAGTTTATATGCTACAAGCTCATTTGGAATTCTGCTGAATGTCTCACACAATGGTCGAACATACAGGGCTGACAACGGGGGGTAAATTAGAGCTTGGAGATGAATTATCAAATAATTAAAAAAAAAAACAAGGCTGAGCCAAAGGGCATCCGAGCACAGATGATATTGGCAATGGTTTTAACTCACACTTTTCTTTCTGAGTTACATTCTGATTAGTTTTATGTTTTTGATGTTGTGTTTTTGACTGCTGGGTATATTTAAAGCCCAAAAAAGCTGAAAATAAAACATTTATTTGGAAATGCGTTGCTCAGCAACTCCAATATATAGTCGTTGGTCTGACGGTGAGATGGTAGAAGTGGTGCCCACCCCCACCCCCACTGCCGCTCCATCCTGCCCTGTGTGTACCAGCGATATTCATTTTGATTTCAATTAAAGATCCTGAGTGTGACTCTCAGAGAGAAATTGCCTGCCTTTAATTAGGTAGTCTAAGTTCATGGAAGCAATTGTTGTTTCCACAGCACTTTCAATTTGATGAGCCAACGGCTCCCATTTTATTGCCATGAATGAATATAGTTTCATACCCCTCAGGTTTCCTTGTCCTGCAAACTGTTCTGCAGCCAAACAGAGGATATTACTGGCATGTTATAGGACACTGGGGGTACACTGTGTCTTCCTGTGGATGGTGGGCTGCTGCTCCATGTGTGATGAAGAGGTCAGTAGCTGGTTAGGACCACATGGTGAGGCCTGCTGGTCAATAATCTATTACAGCACATCCCTCCTTCTCTTCTACGTGACTAATGCACTTGGCAGGGACGGCCCTCGAGGGGTTAATGCTGCTCGGCTGACCCCGGTCCCCTCTGACATACACTGTCAATGCCTGATGCAGAAAAGCTCTTCCTCCGAGACGTCTCTCAAAAGGAGGCCTGAGATGTGTGTCACAAACTGGCTTTTTATTACAGATTTTTGCAAAATAAAAGCAATATTTCTAAACGTCGACCAAGCTTTGAACGTGTTTCCATTGAAGGTTGTTTTGAAGCCTCTTGGGAAATCTCGTGAACGCTCCAAACCTCCCTAGAACACTCTCTTTTCCTTTGTTGTTTCACATCTAATGTGGCACTAATAATTAAGTGTAACGCTAATGCTACGTTCACACTGAATGCATCTTCTGTGACACCGGATGAATCTGCCGTACGAAACGTACCGCAGGATCAAAAAATGTCCTCATTCGCATCATACGAGTGTCTGAAGTGAAGCCCCGCCCACCAGCGACACATCCAACTCAGTGAGTTTCACTGCCTGCTGAAGTGAGGAGCTGCTCTTCTCATAAACATAAACCATCAGTGAAAAAAGCTGGTGTGATTAGCGGCTAATGCTATGCTAGCTCAGTGCTACATAGATAACTTTTACCTGCTACTACCACCTCCTCACTGATTCTCCTCCACGCCTGAACCTTCCTAGTCTGGTCCTGGTTATAAAGGGCGTGTCCTACAGCTCCAGGTGGTTGAATGGGTGAACAGACCAGTGTCCGTGTTGACGTGACGTCATGGTCAACAAAGACTCTGATTGGCTTTCGTCATGCGAAACATCCACGAGTTCAATGTTTACAACTCTTGTGAATGTGCGAGTGTGCGGATATGCGTCAAATCGGGAGCACGCTTGACGTGCGGATCGGACTGCACTGGGACTTTGTATGTAATCTGGACGTACGGACATTTTGTGACACATCCTGTGTGAACGCAACATAAGAAATGCTTTCTTGGAGAGTAGTGGTCATGTGACCAGGTATGTCACGTCATGTGACGTGTATTTGCGGTAAAAATGTTTCCATAGCACTTTTGGACACATTTCAATATCGAAACGTCTGAAATTCCTTCTCATGAAAGCGTCAAAAGTTTTTAGTGATTTTTGAGTTTTTTTCTAAATTCAAGTGATTCATTTACCAGTTTTTATTCAACTATTAAGATTATGCACATTTCCAAGGGTAATGGAATTACAGCTACTGATTTATTTTTTAAACCTTATATTTGAAACCTTATATTTGAAACCTTATATTTGAAACCTTATATTTGAAACCTTATATTTGAAACCTTATATTTGAAACCTTATATTTGAAACCGTATTGCCAACCAAGCCTGCTTTTCTACTCTTGGATTTATTTCTTTTGTATTGACTTGAACATTTTGAAAACCTTCCTTTATTGTTTAAAATCATGGTGCTTTACTTGATCAAACCAAACTGTCATGACATATGGATCTTTTGCCAGGTACAGTATGTGGTATCTGGACCACTGTGTATTTCCCAAAAAGAAAAGGGAATAGAATCACTTCTCTGATGCCTTTTCCACATATGGAATAGATGCAAATACAGTTGAATGTCACAGCATTAGAAGATTATTTTAAATGTTTTTACTGCTGATTTAATGTTCTTATTGATTTTCAAACTGTTGAATGTTTTCTGTTGCACTTTTTAATCATGTAAAGCACATTGAATTGCGCTATACAAATACATTTGCCTTGCCTTGGCTTGGCTTAGAAGTCCATATATTCATTTCTACATTGGTAAACAGTCTTACTTACAGTCTTTTAAAGAAGTTTTTGCTTGGTTTGGGTCGTGAAGTTAAAGGTACATCATTAAAGAGATCTCCTAATCGGACCTTGTCTGGTCAACTTATTTATCTAATAACTTTTTCTGATGCTAATATTTTTGCACCATGCTTGTAAGCTTCTTAGATTGGGAGTGTTTTCATTGTGAATATCATCAGCAACATTAGGGTGATGGCTCTTTGTTTCCCGGCTCTGTTTGAATAAATCACCTGCTGCCTCTGTAAGGAGCCGTCATTTGAAATTCTAGCAGTGGGTCACATCTCAGTGCGACGAGGACCATGGGCAGACCTCATGTCTGCGTGTGGAGCAGAAGGAAATTAGCCGCACCTGAATGACAAGGCAAAGGCTCCCACCCCCAGAGGGACTGTGATCTACACACAAACTCCCTTTTAATAGACTTACACCTCATTTGGCCTCTAAAGCTTGTTGAAGGGTCCCAGAGGACGATGAGGGGGAGGTGGGCCCCTCAGAGGTCAGCCCGCTGCTGGCTGTAAACCAGCTGCAGTGAAAGGGAGAGCTTGATTGGATGGTCATTCACACCCAGAAGGGGACCGGCATGGAGGAACAATGCCACATTTTCGCTCACAAAACAACAGGAACATTTTGTCTAGCCTGTCCAGAGCAATATCTGTTATGTTGTGGGGAGTTGGAATGCTGAGGAATCAGCAATTAGTTCACGTTATGATCACTTTTCAGTATCAGTCAGTGACCATAGTACCTTAGCTTTTAATGACTTTTCAGCCCAAAAACAAGTGTTTATCAAACATTACTAACATGAAGACTGATGCAAAAAATCACTCAATTTAGACAAAGCCGGTGAATGTTTTTAATACATCAAAATTCCAGTAACACAAGTAATGCAAGGCGATGACTGGCTGCTCAAAGTGTTTAAAGTTTAGCACTTTTGGGAGTTCCTGGAAAAACAGGGGAAAAAATGTGTCAAGAAATGGGGAAACGAGGCACTTTAAAAAAAAACCTTTTATTTTAATGAACACATCATTAAAAATCCATCATGTTTCGAGCAATCGTGGTTTTTGTCAGGGCTAACAAACATTTGTTATTTGATTTATATATATAAATATAAATGATACCAAAGGTTTAGATAATTTTTCATTACAGTTAAGTTGTTTCTATTAACTTATTGGATTGGGTGCTCCAAATATATTTTTCTTCTACACTCGAATGTATTTTTGACGTTTCTTTCAGGTTGGTAGAAAACTGGACAAATTGAATTTATTTCTGTGTTTTAGTTTGTACCCCATCCTGCCCATGTTTCCACAGCTGAGGACGTGCTGCATTAATGCTAAGTTATCTTAGAGGAGGCTTGTATAGCTTTAGCATTACTGGTGACTGTGAGCACCAGAGGCTCTGGAGTGGTTATAATTGTAAAATCACAATGGTAGAGGTTTGCATGTCATTTTCCCCCAAAGCACTGGTTATGATTTTATTATTGCACATATTAACAGAGTAATATTTTGATCCATCACATGAATAATGATATTTATTATTAATAGTAGAGCCAGTTCATTGTTTTGTTCCATGATGTTTGCTGTCACTTTTTCCCCCTCCTCACACTTTATTCAGTGACATCCAAAATCATTGATGGTTAATTATTTCTGAGAAGCTTTCTGCATATCTCCTGCATCCCTGGGGTTAATTCAGAAGCATCCCCTTATCTTCCCAGGGGTATACAGTTTGCATTTTAAGTGAGGCACAGCACAGACCCTCGGCAGCATTATAACTTCCTAGTTGAAGTGTGGCTGGGGTTAAGTGGTCCCTGTGCTCACAGCACCTATCGCAGCCCAAACATGACAGCTGGGGACCTGACTGTTGCTATGGAAATCACACCCTCCTTTTTCCCCACCCCTCTCTTACATGTGCATGAAAAAGGCCCCAGACTGCTCATTTGAGACCATACAAGTCCTCCTTCTTCTGCCTGTGTTAACAAGTCAACTTTTCTGTTGTTCTGCCCGTTTCAAACAGGCTTTATTGCTCATGGAAAATGGCTGCGGGTGCACTTGGGTGTTTTAAGGTGCTTTAAGGTGCTTTAAGGTGCTTTAAGGTGCTTTAAGGTGCTCAGCTTCACTTTTGCAGCTGAAAAATTTCCCAGAATGAGCTCTAATAGACTTACCAAAGATGGAGACCTTTTATAGCTGCTCTCCTCTTTGAATGTCCTAGAAATATATATATTGTAATAAATTATCTTAAAACTACAAAAGCTTATTGCATTCATTGAAAAAAAAGTTTTTTTTTCTGAATTGATGATGTAAAAAAAAAAAAAATTGCCCTGTTTTTTCTTTTTTTATAGGAAATGTTTTTTGTTTTTTCTGAATTTCCTATAAAAACTTATCATCAATTTAGAAAAAACAAAAAATATTACCAATGAAAATAGAAAAACAGGGCATTTTTTTTCATTTAATTTTATATCATCAATTCAGAAAAACCTAAACTTTTCTTTCTTCAGTGAAAGCTTTCATACAAAACATCTTAACCAACAAATGGCATCTAAGTTAGAAATACAAGTCACAGAGGAAAGTTTGCTGTTTGATCTGAATGATGTCATTTCAAAGTTGAAGTTCAGGCAGCAGCAGAGACGCCATAGAAGCGTCGTCATGGCGTGGCTACTATAAATAATTATCTGCTGCACATTTCATCACTCCCACTGCTTTGCTGTCTCCATCAATCCTGAGCAGACGAGCTTTGCATGTTGCTGTAAAAAAGCTAATGGATACGGTTTCCCACAGAACACGTGACCTGCCTTCATTGACATCCATGCCACCACATTGCATCTAGTTTTTAGAAAAAGCAAAGCCTGTTTTTATATTTTTGTTAATCCAAACCTCTTAAAGCTTCTACACTCAATAACTTTATACAATAAAATCACAGTGTGCCTCATAGATAATAAAGCAAACATCTTTCTTACTTCCAAAAGAAAGGAAAAAGGTCATATCTACCACTTGAAACTTTGCTTTCATCACAACCTTAAACATGATGAAATTTTCCTGCATTGCATTGTGGGAGGTGGAGTCCTGTAAATGGATGCATAGAAGTGTTTCACCTTCATTCTGATATCACTGGGAATTTGGGAACAAATTGAACAAATATGGTGTAAATTAAAAAAAACAAGAAACAAAATAAACTTCCATGTCTCTGTCTGGACTCCACATCCCATAATGCAATGCACAAAAAGGTCAACAAACAGAGTGTTTATGAGGGTGATAAAAATACATTTTCAACTTTTTCCTTTCTTTTTGGAGTAAATGATGATGGCTTTATTGATCTATGAGTCATGCACTATGATTTTATCTAATAACAAACGTGGAGGAAGCAGCTTTAAAACCTTAAAACAAGTTTAGTAATTTTGTTTTAAAAATCAACCTTGGATTAATAGTAGTGTTAAAGTTTAGTTTAGTTGGATGGATGGATGGATGGATGGATGGATGGATGGTCCATTTTCTTTCTCTTTGGACTGCTGAGAGCACACATGAGCAGTCCATAAAAGGCCTGAGGTCCCCACAGCTCTATCTGAAACCTCCCGTCGACATTTCATCTTTCTTGCAGCATGTTGGCAGTGTGAAGGGTAAACTGGGCTGATCTGTGTGACGGGAGTGTGGGGGGGGTGGGGGCTGCACCAGAAAGCAACATTCCCTCCAAAGCACCCACACCAGCGCATTCAGATTAGAAGAAATTTGTTCCTCAATATTGTGGCCTCCTGCTTCCCAAAGCTGGACCTGCACAGAAGGCAGACGCAGAGATTTGGGCGACGGCCAAGACTCTTTGTCGCTCCTCGTTCGCACCACATGTGCTGAGCTCGACTCCCCACTGATCTTTCAAGCTTTATAGCCTCCCCGCCTGATGGAACAAATGCTACAATGCAGAAAATAAACTTATCTCATTTGGATGACAACACTTTCCCCCAGGTTATAATGCTGCACCATTTTGTAACAGCAGACTGGGGTCAATTGTACATTTTCCAGATCAGCCTGGGAACCTTTAGCAGTGAAAATGCACATCTCGCCACATGTCTGACAGGGAATCTGGAACCATTTGTTTTTACGCTCTTGGCGTTCAATGTAGTCTTCTCTGCTAAACATCTCTATATCTTTACAAATGAATAAACCCTGTCTTTTGTGCTCGTCCATGTGTGTACGTATGCACGTGTATGTGTGTGTGTGTGTGTGTGTGTGTGTGTGTGGACACACGACATGATTGATGACCTTTGTAGATTATCCCCAATACAACAGCCATCATTGAACAGCGGGCTTCCATTGTGTGTGGGATGCCTCCCATTGATCTAACTGGTATATTTTCATGATCTCTAAAGAGGACAGCTGGAGTGAAAACTGTTTGCTCTCCAACATTTAGTGTCTAGAAGACGTCACACTCCTGCTTAGAAAATGATTATTATCCTTCAAATCGCTTCGAGTTGTCTTTCATTTGTTTTGAGCAAAATTCCAGATTTAAATCCGTGCATAGAAGATTTTAGCCAAACAAGTTAAGGGAGTTTAACCTGAAATGAAAAAGATTAAGCTTATTAATGAATACACACATTTTATTTTTGTTTTTTAATTTTTGTTTTGAAAGGTTTAATATTTCTTGACAGTTTTTCTATCAAAGTAAATATAATTTTGTAGAATTACTGTATCTTGTTTACTATTTGTGAGTTTTAAATAAAGATATTAATATATCAAACGATGTGGATATAATAACTTGTGGCCGTATCTCCACATGAATTAATGACTCAAACTATTATTCATTTAATTTTGTGTTTACATACACAAGGCAACTCAATGTGCTTTACATGATCAAAAAGTGAAACAGAAAACATTCAACAACTTAAAATCTATAAGAACATAATTTAAAATAATCAGTAAAATCATTTAAAATCATCAACAAACACATGACATCATCAACATGACCAAAAATCTTCCTCTCAATCATACGCAGTAGAGAAAATAAACTTTGATTTAAAAATGTTCACATGTGATGCTGACTTCAGCTCTGCTGCAGTTTGTTCCACTTCTTTGCAGCATAACAACTAAACACAGCATCACCATGGTTACTGTGAGCTCTGGGCTCCACTATCTGACCTGTGTCCATAGATCTCAGAGACCTGCTGGGTTCATACCTGACTAACATCTCACTGATGTATTCTGGACCAAACCCATTCACACATTTATAACCAGCAGCAGAACTTTACAGTCTCCTCTGAGGCTGACTGGGAGCCAGTGTAATGTGTTCTGACCTCTTTGTTCTGGTTCAAACCTGAGCTGCAGCGTTCTGAACCAGCTGTAGATGTTTGATGAAGACCATTACAATAGTCCAGTCTGCTGGAGATAAAAGCATGGACCAGTTTCTCCTGATCTTTCTGAGTCATTAAACCTTTCACTCTGGAGATGTTCTTTAGGTGGTAGAAGATGTTTTTGTGATAGATTTGATCTGATGCTGAATGTCAGATCTGATCAATCAGAACACCAAGGTTTTTGACTTGGTCTTTATCTTCTAAAGATCCAGACTCAGATACTTGCTGACAGCAGTCCTCTTTTCCTTGTTACCAAAGACAATCACCTCCATCTTGTCATGGTTTAGTTGAAGGAAGTTTTCACTCATCCAGCAGTTTACTTTTTCTAAGCAGTCACACAACACCTCAATGGGACCATAGTCATCTGGGTTCAGTGATAGATATAGTTGTGTGTCATCTGCGTAGATCCGATAATCAACCTTACAGTTGTGTAAAATGTGTCCTAAAGGAAGCATATAAAGGCTAAACAGAAGAGGTCCAAGAACAGATCCCTGAGGAACCCCACAGGACATTGGTAATCTGTCAGATTCAAAGTTTACAATGTTTACAAAATAACTTTGATCCTCCAAGTAGAACTTAAACCATTACTTTAACATTTAGTCCAACCCATGTTTACAATCTGTGTAACAACATTGTATGATCTACAGTGTCAAATGCAGACTTAGATCCAATAGAATGAGAACAGATACTTTTCCTGAATCAGTGTTCAACCTTATGTCATTGATCACTTTGATCAGATCAGTTTCTGTGTGTGATGAGAACCAAAACCTGACTGAAATTTATCAAATATTTTGTTGAATGTTAAGAATTGACTCAATGATCTTGGCCATGAATGGAAGGTTCTGATTGGTCTATAGTTAGCCAGTATAGAGGCATCCAGTGTTCTCTTTTTATACAGAGGTTTAACAGCAGCTACTTTCAGGGATTTTGGTACGGTGATGTTGATGTTTTTAGCAATCATTTCATAAAAGTATTGCTGCCATGCTTTGAACAAGCCATTATTGAATTTACGTAGACTTATTGTGTATAGTTCTAGATGAATTTGGAGTTTTGTTGATCTCCATTTATGCTCAGCTCTTCTACAATCAGATTTCAAATTCTGTATTATCTCAGTCCTCCTTCAAGGTTTGGTTTTCTCTTAGTTTTGATTGGAGGAACCACATCTATGACATTACAGACTATACGTTTACATTAGTGATTTTCACTTTTTTCCATCACAAAAGTGGATAAAGTTGTTACTTACTTTCACCAGAATTACCTTCATTGTTGGTTTGGTTCCAGTAAAATGATTATAGCTGTGGATGCATGAATCTGCCTTTGCTCAAATGTTAACGTAGAGATTGACCTTGAGGGTGTTGAGTCAGCAGAAAAAGGCTCCAGCATTTCACGACTTCAAGCATAGTCTCCTTTCTATTCAAATACAGCATGAAACCTACCTTAATTTAATTTGTTTGCTTAGTTTCTGTATTTCATAAAATATATGAAAAAAGCCCATTTCACATGTGAAGTTACAGCTTGGGGCTAAAAGTGTTTTTCTTTTTCTTTTTTTTAATAAATAAAATTGGTTTTCTACCTCCAAAAACACTATGCTACTGTTGTAAATTTACTTTTGATCAAACATCTCCAAATTTGGTAACAGCTTCACAACAATAAGGTCAAATCCCACCACCCCAGGCTCTGTGGATAATTGACGATTTGGAGAATTTTACAAGTCATTAGATCTCCTGATCCCGTTCACCTGCAGCTCAAGTGAGCTTCAATAACAAAGTACGCTACTTGAAACTAGATTTAGAGATTAAATAGCCATAAAACAGTCAGTAAAAGGCAACAAATCCCACATAATCCTGCCAATATTACTATTTATTTAAGGATAAAGGCACAAATAATGGAGTCAAATAATTGAATCAAACAATGTGAATGAATTCCTTGTAGTTAGAGGAGAGGATGCTAATATACCACAATATGGAAAATATATAACAAATACTAGTAAAATATTGGATCCAAATCAAATCTTAGGGCAGAGATGGGAACCCAAATAAAATGACTTTAGAAGCGCACAAAAAACAGAAAAATACACATATTGTCAACATACAAGACATACAAGATGACTAGGAAAATGAGAAAAATATACAAAAATAACATGGAAATTTACAAAACAACAACACAAATGCAGATAAGAACTCCAAGAAATGTGTAAAATTGCTATAAATACACAAAAAGAGACACAAGATGACTACAACAATAACATTTGTAACAAAAATAAAGAAAAACACACAAAACTGTAGCAAAAATATAAATAATTTTAAAACATACTAAATTACAGAAAATGTATACAAAAAGGCAAGAATACACAAAATTAACTAATGACAAACCAAATGGTGATATAAACACACAACACTGCAACCAAAATGTACAATTACAGAAAACATTCACAAAATTACTCTGACAAACATGACAATACAGACATACAGAAATGTACAAAAGGAACACAAAAACAAAGAAAACCTGTTGTTCTTTCCTGTGTTAATGCTCAGATATGATCATTATTGTAAATGCTGACATGAATGTTGATAATGTGGCATTAAGATCAGAGAATCATTTTTTTGTTGCTGCTGTGATAAAAGTTGCCCATCTCTGTCAAATGTGATCATAATATACAGTATCTGTCCTTAATCAAAAGTCAACCTGCTGTGGATCCAGTCTGGGTTTCTTTCCTCATTGTCTGTTTCTCTTCCTTTTTTCCTGTTCTTTGCAGCCAGTCCTCCATTCATCCTCTAATAGACCCCTTCAATTCACAGCAGAGCTATTAACCACAGATTTGTTTTCATCTCCCTGACATGCCAGGAGTGGAGTGTAGTCCTCACACAAAGGAGCCCAGCAGTGCCCTGCAACAAAATGTGAATAAGACATCCAGATATCATTATACACAAATTAACTCTCTCCAGTCAATGATGTCCCATCTTTTGCCTGAGAATTGGAGAGTCTTAATTGCTTTCCCTCAGCATCGTCCGTCCCTGCTATTGAGTAGCTTCAATTTGACTCAAGTGCCACAAGATGTGGGGAAAGTGGCCGCTCAGTGGCCCTGGAGCATAATAGACAGTGAAGATCGAGGATACACCCACCAAATTGGAAAACACTGGGTTATAGATTAACAAAAGTGAACGTCATTAACCAGGCAATGAGGAAATCATTTCCCCCCTCAGGCGTTTTCAACAGCAGCGTCGGTTTCTAAATGTGGTTGAAACTCTTGGTGGTCAGCTCAGTTTTAGGGATCCACGTCTAGAGACTGAATGCTACGTTATGGTTAGCATTGCAGTCTTACAGGAACGGTTAAAGTACATCATGTTTTTGTACAGTATACTGTACTTTACCACTAAGTGTGTGATATGTTTTCTATGGTTAGTAATAATATACTAGTGACTTTATTGTTTCACTGGTTGTCAGTAGTAACAACAGATCCCTTTAAACATGTGTTTTACATTATCTTAGATGTCAAGTGTATAGATATGAAAAAGACAAAATATTAACATATTATTCAATGTGTGGTTTTTCACCTTTGACAATTTTCTTTAACTTGATATTTCAATTGAGAATTATAGCAGTGCTTGTTTCTGAAGCACTTTGAGATTACTAAATGTAAAGTGCTTTACAAAATTCATTAATATTACTATTAGTAATATTATCCTCTTTCAGACCCACTTTGTCGTATTTCAGGGTTGTGGGGGTCTACCGGTGCCTATCTCTGGCTCACACTGAGCGCTAGACGGGGGTACATCCTGGACAGGGCGCCAGTCCATCACAGATTAATATTATTATTAGTATTGTTATAATTTATTTCTGTAGCATTTGCTAATCTTCAAAGCACTAAAATACAATTGTGTTGATCAAAAAAATCTAAAAAAAGTACAGAATTGTGGAAAAATTAGGGCCAGATTCTGAACATGTCATTAAGTGCAGAACAAATGTAGTTTCAATGCTGTTTCATATAAAAATAAGAACCAAATAAATAAATAAATGATAAATTGCATGAAGAAAACTCTATTTTTTTTATTCCCACATTTTTCCCTTTCCAGAGATAAAACTTAACAATGTTCGTCTCGAAGCACAAACGTTTTCCATGAGAAGGATGACAGACATCTGCAGACATGACTGTTCACTGATCTTGATCAATAAGAGCTGTTCTTACTTTTCTGCAGCTCACGAGATGAAAGTGAGTGACAGCTGCAGAAAAAACAGTCGTGTGTTTTATTTTAGATGAATAATTTTCATTCTTGTGCCGAGGCCCAAGAATTGTTGACATGATTGGTGATCAACCGACAGCTTGTTTCTTTCCAGCCTGTTTAACTCCACCAAACTCTTCTTCCTCCTCACTTCAGCTTAATCACATGTAATTTAAAATCCAAAAATCCTGACAGTACCTTTTCTGATGGTATTGTCGGTATGTTCTGCTTGGCTGTTTGGATCAAAGACTGGTTATCTCTTCTATTGAGCTGTTCTAACCTCTGTCCACTCTCATTACGAGAAGGCACATCTGAACTAACGGCTCCTGGCAGGTATAGACTACGACACTTTAACAAGTAAAAATGCAAAGCCTAGTGGAATATTAAGTCAGAGTGAACGTGACGACTGATACCCACAGTTTTACTAAAGCCCCACACAGACACACTATAGCCTATACTGTATGTCAGTGAAAAACATAAACCCACAAATGCAGAAAAGTATTGTAGTGTGAATTAATACCAATAACACTGAAAACTTTATGGTTTGACACAAAGCATTTGTGTCAAACTTAAGGCCCGTGGACCAAATCCAGGCCATTAGAGCCTTGTAATTCAGTTCAGCCCTCGGGAGGAAGTAAAAATGACAAAGAAAATGAATCAGAAAATTTAAGAAGTTTAAGTGAATTTGTGTGGATATTTGTCAGGTTTTGTTACATACTTTACATGTCATTGTTACGTGGAAGTACAAACCAGACCACTGTAATGTCTTAGTTTTAAAAGATGATTATATCAACAATTAAAGGTAAACGTCTCATTTCAAAATATTTGCAATAAGGGATAGTATCAATTTATTATCTATTTATTTTTTGTTTATTTATTGAATTGTTCTTTACATTTTTCCAGTACAAATTTTTGGTTGTCTATACAGAATTAAAAAATATATATTTTATGAAAAAGTTGTGTTGTTGTTTTAGTTTCGAACAAGCAGGAAATCACAAAAACAGCAAAATGTAAAGATATTATTTTAATATGGTTTTCTGAAAGTTATACGAAAAAACCAACTTGTGAACAAACAATACTTTATTTACTTTATGTTTTTTTTAGTTTGATGGGTTTTGTTGAAAGTACATTAAATCATACGTGTATGTAAAGTATACAAATCTGATTATTATGAGGCTCAGAATAAAATGGCATATAGCAACCAGTCCAACTGTTGAAATGTGATCATGAGATTTTGACTTTAAACGTAAATGCATTGATTATCTTGGAAGGAAGAATTGTTTTTTAATATACAGTACTGTATGTCTCACCAATGTGTATTTGAGTTGTTAACCAGATTATTTTTCTAGATAGTCCAGGATTACAAATGTTTAATCCTGCCAATCTTTTGTGTGACTCTGAAACGATCCCACTGGAAACTTGTAATTAGTTCATATCAGACGTTGTCTTTCCTTCAGCTCCTGCTAAAGAATTCCCAAGCATCTTGAACCCGGGTTATGCATGGCATTCTGGGTAAACTCTGGGGCTTTTTGGTGAGGGGTGAGGGTTTCTGCTCTGAGACGCACCAGCTGTGTTTATGTATTCCCACTGCACCTGCTGGGGTTACGGAGCACACAGGGATTAAGGCCTGGGACACTGGAAGAGGTAGAACAAGGAACAACCAGATTCATGTAAAGGAATCATGTCAACACCTCCCTGGTGGGTGTCTGTGCTTAACATATTCATTGTTGTGTCTTTGTAGGTTTGAAACTAATCAGTGCCTTTGTTTTTGCTGATGAAATATACTGAAGTGAACAGGAAATGTGTTTAAAAGACAACAGAGTGCAGCACATGTGAAGATGTATGTGGGAATGCTGAAACCGTTTGAATTTAGCATCTGTAGACGTTTTTGTTTTGCTGCAGTGTGCTAGTTCTTGATTACAATGCTGACATTTTACTTGGAATTAACCTGATTAATGTCAATGAGCCTAAAAGCACAAACCTCAGCGTTTCTCATGATCACAGGAGATGGATTAGGTAAGAAGGGTTTCAAATTGAATATACCTCTCCCTGCTCAGCCTGCTAATTGTGCCATTTACTACAGCTTGAGTCACCGACCAACCAATGCTATTTAGCCAAACTAATGATGATGCACAGTGCAAACGTTCTCGCTATAATAGGCAAAAACTCAATCTCGTTTTAATGTTTGGATATCTTAATGAAATTGTGTAATTTAGTTTTTTTTTTTTTAAACAAAGACAACATTCTGTGCTGTGGTCACTTTAAATCCTGGCTTTTCCTGTACTGGGAGCAGTTTAGGATCAGCTCTAATTTAATCCCCCCATTAATTTATAGATGTGTTTTAGGTGAATTTACAAAGTAACAAAGTGATCAACCAATAAGAACCATCACATCATATTTTGATTACCATAACGTAACACAAAATGAGAAGTAGTTATACCAAAGCATGTTTGGGAGGAAGTAGTTACATAATTATTTATATGTGTTATACAGTAGTTTTTACAGTGATTATTATTACATTAAGCTCTTCAAGCTAACTCCATATACTACATGATGTATATGGCAGAATGGTGGCCATTATATTGATATCATTGCATTAATGTTGGCTCTTTGGTTATTAAGGGTCTTCATGTATATTTCCCACTGTCTATACTGGTCTTAGTAGTATTTTAATCCATCTATTTTCAGACCCACTTTGTCTTATTTCAGGGTTGCAGGGGATATATTTTAATATTTTACTTGTTTGTTGCAGGATTGTGTTAAAATTACTTAATGGATTTTGACAACATTTGAACAAAAGATAGACTTTAAACCATGGAATATTCCATTACATTTTGGAGAAGATCTTCAATATATACAGTAAAATAATAATAATAATAAAAAATCCCTATCATTCACCGTTGGTGAAATTTCCAAACTTTATATCTGGGTTTATAATTGACTGTTCTTTATGAAATATGACTGGGTTATGTTTGGTTAGTTCCTCAGTTATCGCTCTGAGTTTCATCTTAATCGGAGCAGGTTGTGCATTAAATCGTGATATATTTGGACCTACAGTGTATTGATATTATTGGGGATAAAGTGTGAACGATCATACCATGATCAGGTTCACTGATCCAGATAACTACCAATATATGTTGGTGTTTAGGGCAGAAGATTTCTCTGGCCTGCATTGCTTCCCCCCTCATTGGCCTGACTAAGTCTAATATTTGTAGCACCAGAACAAAGAGGTCAGAGCACATTACTCCAGTTTTAAAGTCTTTACACTGGCTCCCAGTCAGCCTCAGAATAGACTTTAAAGTTTTGCTGCTGGTGTATAAATCTGTGAATGGGTTTGGTCCAGAATACATCAGTGACATGTTAGTCAGGTATGAACCCAGCAGGTCTCTCAGATCTATGGACACAGATCAGATAGTGGAGCCCAGAGTTCACAGTAAACATGGTGATGCTGCTTTTAGTTGTTATGCTGCAAAGAAGTGGAACAAACTGCCAGCGGAGCTGAAGTCAGCATCCAATGTGAACATTTTTAAATCAAAGTTAAAGGCACTTTTTTTCTCTACTGCATATGATTGAGAGAGAGATTTTTTGTCATGTTGTTGATGTAATGATGATTTTACTGATGATTTTAATTGATTTTACTGATGATTTTAATTGATTTTACTGATGATTTTAATTGTTCTTATTGATTTAAATGTTCTTATTGATTTTAAACAATTGAATGTTTTATCATGTAAAGCACATTGAGTTGCCTTGAGTATGAAATGCGCTATATAAATAAATTTGCCTTGCCTTGCCTTACCTCCAAAATCAAAAGCCCACGTGGCAGTGTGAACACACAGCGATAGTTCTTAGACCGCAGAGTGAAGCGGAGCTCCTCCCCAGCAGCTCTGAGCCTGACCAAGCGAGGGAATAAGTAAATGAATAAATAGGCTGATGTTGAATTTTCCCCTCACTTGCCTCCACTGACTCAAATAGGATCTACAGTAATTTATAATGCTGTTAGAGAGGCGGCTCTCCCTCTAACCAAGGTGTCTGTCACCCCGTGTGTTAGACCTGCAGCACCCTGACATCCTGCTTTCCTATTCCACACACACATGGCCCAAAGGCTAAGTGACATCAAGCCTCATTATTGTCATCACATGCCACATTTGTAACTGGTTAGCGAGCAAATTGTGATAAAATAGGCTGATACCTCGTTCTGATTGGGGTGTCTGTGGCTGAACAAGCTGGACTTTCCATAATGTTGGAAGCCAAATGAGAAATATAGGATGACATCCAGATTTACTGGGATAACAGGTTGTATTCTATTATCTCTCTCTCTATATACTGTATATGTATATATATATATATATATACTTTACCTGTGTTTATTATCTATTTAATGACCTTGAGTCATCATTCCTGTGCATATCTGTTATTTTCACACATTTCCGTATGGATCACATTTTCATCCACATGCTGGAATAATGAGAAGGAAAATCTCTTGTTTGCATCAACCTCAAATTGATGGAATGAAAATCAGTGTTAAACAAAAGAAAGGACCACCATGGTGCCTGGGTCTACAGTTTCTGTCTCATATATTCCTTGGAGGTTTCATGTCACCAAACACAGAAAGTTGCTTTGTCCCTCCTCTTGTCACGTTAAAGCCTTACCCAGAGCTCCTCGCTCTCCTCGCTCTCCTTGCTGTTGTCTGGCTGTCTCTTCTGTCAGCCCATTGCCTGGCACCTGCTCTCATGTTCCTAATTAGTCTCATTTAATTCATTTTATACTGCAGCACATCTCCTTATTCCTGACTTCCAGTGCATTCCTTAGTCCTGTAATCAAACCCAGAGAAGATGATTTCTTTTTCAAACTCAATAAGGTCTTCTGATTGAATTCTACCACCAGTAGATATTCTTATGTATTTCTTTTTCTAACTGGAACTTTGTCATGAGTCAAATGAACTCTCCTTTCTTTGATTTCAGTAAGGACTTTATCTGACAGCACGAGCAGCTGTTGTTTGGTCTGAGGCACAATGTGCTAAAGAAAAGGACCATCAAATATTCACCACCTGATCACTGCAACACAATAGAGAAAATATCAAACCTAGGACGTTTCACAACCACAGCTCATAGTTTCCATCAGAGAATAAAGACCAACATCACAGTAGACTAATATCACATTTATTTTTACAAGCTTTTACTTGCTTTATATGTACATTTATTTGTTTATTTAGTATTTTGGCACCAATATGAAAGATAACATATGCAGAGTTATCCTGCAGTCCAGAGGTTGGCAGTTTGATTCCAATTTTTTTTAGTTTATGGGCAAATTACTCCCAGTTTAAAATGAGTACTTTAAATGTTTAATTTTCTAAGTCATGTATGATTAAATGGGTGGATTAAACATACTAAACTAGTAAAGATGAGCCAAACAATGAATGAAATGAAGCCTTTTTGATGAGAGGAACAATCATGCACAAGCATTTAATAACAGAATGGGTTTGATCTCTAAATTGCATTGGTTTAAAAAACATAGCAAAACAATAATTCTTTTTATTTTTATAGTGAAAATTAAAGATCTGAAGGTAAAAACACACAAAAAAAATTCAAGTTGAGGTTCAGTCTTTGTGGTTTAGAAAACAAATGAGGGTTAACTATTTTTTTGTTATATTTGCACTATATTTATACCAAACTGGAATGATTAGCTCCATCTTAAATGTATATTTGTGAGTGAATGTGAATTTATAAAGGCTTGATTGTGTTTGTGTTGTTTTTGTGTCACAGGGCGAGGTCGTGAGAGTGACCCGTCCCATTGGAGCCCTTTCACTAGTAACACAAGGACACATATTTATTCTGTGATGATGACAATATAAAGTTTTCACGCTGCATCTCACATTAATAGCTTCTTTTTCAGAAGCAACAGCTGTTGGAAACAAAAATGTTTATCTGCTCCGTGAGTGATGACATTTTCCACCGTTTTGATTTGCTTTTTGTGTCTAAAGGACCTGTTTGTGAAAGAAGAACCTGACAAGAAGTTGAGTTGACAGGCCTGGAGTGAGACAGTTAAATGCCCCGTGCTGCTCTGGATAATTAATAAATAAAGTACCAGGGGAGTCCTGTCATGGCTTCCTCTATGACAGGGGCTGTCTCCAGTGCGCTAAAGCATTAAATGACCAATTCCTGTCAGGCTAACTTCCACTGCACTCCCCTGGCACTCTCTCCCTGGTCACCCCCCCCCCCCCCACCACACACTGTCTCTCTTTCTTCCAAAGAGCTACTTTGCTCTCTTTGCTCTGAGTTTTCCAGCGACTGATGGCTCTAGTTCATTTCTGCTGAATTAATTGGTCCCTGAATGAATTCTGTTGACAGGGCAATTCATCATGTGTTTGGCCTGACAGTGACTGGGGTGTTGGGAGAGTGGTGGGGGGAGGTGAGTGGGAGGGCAGCAGGAGAAGCTGGGGTTATAACGGGGGGAAGGAAGGGGTTGATGGTTCTGCCCTCTCTTCTATACCCGCTTCCAATATATTTCCCTTTTTTACTAATGCATCCTATTCTTTCCCTCCTCACTCTCTCGCTGAATATTTCCCAGAATCCCCTCATGGCTGCAAACAAACACGCCTTCCTGACAGATCCAGCTGATTAGGGGGCTCTGCTGTGCGCTTTGGAGGAAACCCCCATTATTGGCCAGTCAGGTAGCATCAGTTAGCTTCTTTAGAACCTACAGCACACCTTCACACAGTCAGATGCAAAATGTATCACACGATAGCCATTAGGGCAATAATTAATTACCAGTGAAGGGTAAATGAGGGTTGGATGATACGTGGAGCTCACCTATGATACACATCTGATCAGTTGCTACATTTTAAAATGCACTTTTCTACCTTTTTAATATAATAAAATCAGAGAAATGGATAATAATATTTAGCATATCATCTACCAGTTTTCTATCACTTTACCAAAGCAATCCTTGACATTGACCTCATTTACCTGTTTTATCATCATGTGCATTAAATATACATTTTTTGGACCTGCTTAGATATTTTTTTCATTCGAATTTCAAAAAACTGCGAAAAGATTATCAATTTCATTTTTTACATTGAGCTTGAGTTCATAATGTGTTTGATCTTTATTTTGTATGTTTTTTATGTGAGTATTGAGACAAACTGAATGAAATTTTAAACATTTATTTTAAAAAAAACAAATTATCAATCCCTATAATTTTCATAATTTGTTTAATAATTTTCATATTTGTTTTCCCAGTCATTGTAGCTGAGGCATGTTCATGTGGAATTTTATATTTTGATAAGCACTTTGAGATTGTTGTAATTGGCTCTATATAAATAAAGTTGAATTGAATTAATGCATTTATGGAAATAGTGTTAATTTAATTAATTATATAATTTTGATTTCTATTGCTTTACATTTATTGCTTCAATTACTTCTTTAATTTACTCTTTTGCTCCGTTACTGTTTACATCTAATGATTTCATGGAGCAAACATGTTCCTTCTCTGTATATTCTAGGCTATGTGTCAATATAGATTTTGTTTTAAAAATATGTATATTTTCCCTTTCAGTGGAGCATGGCACCTACTGGGCTGATTCAATCAATGCTCAGTCATTAGGAACCTCCCCTCAAGTATCCAGTGGATGTCCTCACACAGTCAGAGTCCAAAATTACCTCATAATTGCTGCTCAGGCGTCATAACAAGCTAGGCTGCCCCACTGACACGGCCATACAAACAGGTCTAACTCTGGAATTGATGGATACTGGAGAATCATATTATATATTGCCATATCCAATTAGACACAGCACATAAAGCAGCAGATCCATTCCCTCTTTTCATAATGTTCAAACCACGGTTCAGATATGAAGATGCAGAATGTATATTCAGATTTTCACCACACACACACACACACAGTCGTCTTCTTCATGTGTCACTGCCAATGATAACACGCACAGGATTTATTGTAGATTTGACACACCAGTAACCAGATTATAATTCAGCTGCTGCAGCATATTCATAAACCCAGTGTAGAAACGGTGAGTGTTCAGTCAGCATGTGTTAGAGCGACGCAGCTCAAAAAGGTCAACACTTAGATCTGACATCGTGCTTTGAAGTTATGCATGATGAGTTTTACTCCCAGGGGGTTTCTTATTACTGTCAAAGGTATGTTTGAACATAAACGTCTCACCAATGTAGAGCTGTTGTGTTGTGATGTCACATAAAGACCGTACAATCAAATCTGTACATTAGTGTGGTTGCTGTTTACTATGTATGAAAAAAGGAGCTTATATTTAGGGACATAGCAAGAGAACAGAGCATGTGTGTCAAAGTCAAGGCCCGGGGACCAAATCTGGCCCTTTAGAACATCTAATTCGACACACAGGAGAAAGAATGACAGAAAAAACATGAATCATTGTGTAAATTTCAAAATATATCAGTTGTAGATTCCTCATTTCCTCCAAGTACACATGGATGCAAATTTACAAATTTCTCATTTGTCATTAATTTAATCTCAAATTGATGCAAAAAAAAATATATTTTTTTCCAAAATCCTGCAAAGTTCCTCAAATTATGCTACTAAATAAAATAATAATTGTTCAAAATATCAAGGAAATGTAAGTTCATTTAAGTTTAGGATCATTTAATATTTTGATATTGTCAGTCTCATATACTTTATATGTCATTTATACCTGAAGTATAGGGCACATTAATGTTAAGTTGCTCTTCTTACTGCCTACAATCTGTGGCCCACTTGAGATCAAACTGGTCCATATTTGGCCCCTGAACTAAAATGATTTTGTAAATGATGTACAGTGTACAATAAATCAAGATTTCAACACCCGTGCATTACGCTGATTACAGCATGGCTTTCTATCTGAATTAGAATAACATTTAGTCTTCAAGAACTTTGGCTTTGAGAACTAAAAATGATAGATGTCTGTGGTCATCATGTCTGTCTGGGTTCAAGTCAAGCAGACTGTGTGGAGTTTGCATGTTCTCCCCTTAAGAAATGTAATTTAGGTTCTACTTGGAGTTTCTAAACTGCCTGAAGTGAATGGGAGTGTATGATTGGCTTTCTGTCTATTAGTCTTTGCCCTGCAATAGATTGGCGCCATGTGCAGGGTGTAGTAGCCCCGCCCCCCCCACCTATAGCACCCGTTGAGAGCTGGAGATAAGCACCCACACAGCCCCAGTGAATGTGTGTGTGCACCATAAATAATATAGTGATTTATATTCCAAAGCATGTTGTTGTCATCTGGCATCGCTGTAGTCCACTCGAGCTTGATTGACAGATACACACAAGTTTACAGTTTGTTGGTTTCAGAACAGAACGCCAGATATGCCAATTTAGACTGAGGAAGTGACAAAAAGTTACCATCTAAATAGAACATTTCCACTTTAGGGAATTCCCAGCTGGGAAAGAGAGAAGAGTCAAGTAACCCCTGCCTCCAATTTTAACAAGGGTATGAATGACAAACATACTGTATATACGCCGTTAGGGCTTGACAGAACATCAGCTTCTGATGCTTCATCAGGGAGCGATGAAATAAACAAGAGCCAGAGAAATTGAATTACAAAAAAAAAAAAAAAGATCCTCAACATGAGGACCCAGAGGTATCACAACGCAGCACAGAACAGCTCAGCCCTGACTGTCGGAGATGTTTCTGTTTTTATGGTTGAAACTTTGAGGAATGAAGCTTTAAAGGCAGCTATAAACTATGGAGCAGTGGTTCTCAACCCGTACAGCCGTGACCCCAAAAATAAAGGTGCCAGGACCCCCACTGTACCCCAAGGTGGTTGAACACAGACACGAACACTCAAGAACAGTCATGTGGTTGAAAAAAGATAGTGGGAAAGGTGGTGAAATGGGATTTTAAAAACTCCAGAAGTTGGTTAAAAGTTTTAAATTAGAGTGGACAAAAACAGACAGAAAAAATGGTAAAAAGGGTTCAAAGTGTCAATATTGGCTTAAAAGTGGCAGAAAAAAGTAGGAACAATTAGTTTAAACTGGCAAATAATGGGCATGATGGCAAATAGTGAATGTGGTTGAATTGGCAAAAATAATCATGAAACGTGACATTAATGGAAACATATGGTGGAGAAGTTATGGAATGGGTTTATAAGTGCTGAAAATGTCTGGAAAGTGGAAAAATGTGCAGAAAAGTCATTGAAATGTGATGAAGTGTCAGAAAAAATATATTAAAAGGAGCAAAAATATGGCAAGAAAAAGTGATGAAAATAGGTTAAAATATGGTGAGTTTGGTGGAGTTGTAGAAAAAGGATAAAAATAAGCAAAAATGGGCTCAAATTGTTCAGAAAATATTTTTAGTTTCTTGAAGGCATCTGGCGACTCTCTCCCAGTGTCTCACAACCCCAAATGGGATCCCGACCCCAAGGTTGAGAATCTTTGCTCTAGAGAAACAAACACGTTTTACTTTATTGTTCATCTCTCAGCTCAGAACGTCAGTAAATCACATGTTGCTAATCAGGGCAGTGTTCACATGTAAATCAATAAAATTATAGTCGTACATGACAGCAGAGGCAGAGGAATTAGGAATTAGGAATTAGGAATTAGGGAAAGTGAAAGGAAAACTAGTGAATATCAGCTTATTGAGGGATTTCGTGCATAAATCTCTTTTTTGCAACTTGGTACAAATTGAATTCAGGCGCAGCGCTGGAAAAATTAATTCAGCTTTACAAAGTGAGAAGAGGTTAAACAGTTTATGCTCAGTGTTCAGTGATTCATAACATGAAGAAAAACATTCTGCAGCTACTGTGTGATCTTTACACTTGAAAAGTAAATACATTTATTTGATTTATCTGATTAGGACCAACCATTACAGTAGATCAGGCCATTGTACACAGTGATGTCATCATCACTTACAATAGGATCAACATTTGATCATTTTAATTCCTCACATTATGAGATCATGATTTAAATCTACCACTAAAGCTTTGTTCCCAGTCTTGACAAATATGGAAATATTTCTCACACAGTATAAAAATGTGTGGCTTTAATTACAGTTACAGTTGTAATTAAATCATATTATTGACTATGATATGAAATGAACCATATGTAAAATTACACCCATAGTTCTTTAAAATAATTGTAATACTAAAGTAATTGTTTGAAGGGTATAATGTTTTACTTTAAGCTATAAACAGTATTTCTATGTTCACACACTTGTTTCATCATTATGGTTGGTGCAGTGCTTTAAATGATGAATCATTTTGTAACATAATGCTGGTGTATTTATCATCATTCTTTCTACATTAAACTATCATAGATACAGTATTGATAAGAGAATGGAATGTTGTGCTGGAGTAAATCCAGAATATTAAGAAACAATAAACACCATTTTTCAGATTTGATAACTTATTTTTGCATTTGATTTAAGGAAAAACTTTCCTGATTGAAACAGAACAAGATGTTTTTTTTCATATTCAAGTGTTGGTCTATATTTAATGATTTATTTTTAAAGAAAAACCCATATTAAATTAAAATAAATAGCTTGTGAAGCTTTTTTCTTTCAGTTTTTCTTTTGCAAAGATGAAATCAGCATTATTTGATCATATTTGAGGTGCATGTAATGTAATGATGCTACTGAAACAAACAGAAACACTATACGTCAGCTCTCTTGCATAAAAGATTTCAGACACTTTTATTATTTTACAGTGATAACAGCATAATGAAAGTGATAATAGCCATGAGCATGAAAGACGTGTTTTCATACTGTATTTACAGAGAAGTGTCTTCACATCAAACACACACCAAAAAACAAACAAAATGCTTCTAAAAAAGGAGCCATTTGTAAATAACATAACATTAAATAAAGTCCTACTGTAAGGTTTTACAGCTGAATATGTATATGATGACCGTCTCTGCACTGCATAGAATTTATACATATATTTTCCCTCATGGACAACATGGGTGCTTTGTATTAATAATAGAATAAAATAAAATAATACTGCTCTCATGTTTCAAAGCCACCTGCAAATAAACACAAACAAAAACAAAGTCTTTGGCAAATGCAAATACATTCACTTAACAGATGAAATGAACATAACTCAGTCTGAGGCGAGTTGGTCTGAGACGTGTGTGTGTGTGTGTGTGTCTGTGTGTAGGTGTGTGTGTGTGTGTGTGTGTGTGTGTGTGTTGGGTTCAAATCATGTTTAAGGCATTTAGCTGAATGTGTGTCATCCTGCTGTTGGTTTTAGTCACAATCTTCTAATCCATGAATCCAGACAACTCGGCCTTCAAACCAGACGATAAAATGACTGTGGTCGGACGTCTGATGGCTGTCGCATCCGTTTCATGTGGTTGAATGCCAAAGACTAAAATCAACTTCAATAGAAACGTATAAGCAGTAAGAAATGAATAGAGTTTAGTGCACGTCAAGGCAGTGACACGGTTAGCCTTGAAATAAAAACAACTGTAAAAGTTTTTCCAAAGTCATACTACAGTATACAGATATTCTTTCTGCATATTCAAAGCTCCAGTGTTGCAAACCTCCAAAATAGTGCAAAAAAATATGAACAAAATAAAGAAAATAAAAAAAATGTTTTTTGCCTGATGATTTTTTTTCCAAACCTGACAAATTAGAAATGGTAAAACAGTAGCCAAGCAGTTCTCCATTTAGTCATTACAAGTTATAAAAATGAAATAAAAAATTATTCAAGAATATATTTACTAGTTGTTGTTTTTTTTATTTTTATTTTTTTACATCCTTGCAAATAGTTTCATGGCTCCCTCTGATGTTTTTTTTTTTAAATTAATTTCATTTTCATTTTTACATCTTGATTGTGTATCACAGAGAACGTGTCCTAATCTTCTCATGGCATTAAAAGCGATTGATAAACTCATGCTGGATGATCAGCGATAGTTTACAAAGGATATCAAATAAAAAAAGCAAAGGAAAGGAAAGGTAGGCTGCGGCTGCTGCTGCTGCGGCTGCTGCTGCTGTGTACGTTTTGGACAGTGTCTCTGTTATTTTCACGTCTTTTATCCCATGTTGAAACCATTTCCATTTTGTTTTTGATGTCGGTGATAATGTCCTGCACAGTTTTTCGTCTTCTTTTTTTTTCTTCTTTTTTGGCTTTAAGTGTCCAAAAAACCAGCTGTGATGGGAAATAAAATCCTCAGAATCTGTCTCTTCTTATGAGAGGCGGGAACGTTTGATGTGCAGCTGCTTAGTGTCCAGTGGACCATGTCACTCACACCGGGGCAATGTGGAGGCTGAGGCCATGGTCCTGCAGGTTGATTTGGTTTCCGTGGTAACTAGTGACGGTCATAGGCAGTGGCAGCAGTGGGAGGGGCGGAGCCTCTCGATGCGGCACTATAATAATAAGGGGAACCTGAAAGTTAACAGAAGAACAAACCATTTGAAACATATATACATTATCAACATAGTCATTATTTTATTTGACATTCACACAGTACGTCTCTGGTCACATGATACTATGCCCGTTATGCTAATAATGCTAGCTCACTATTGTAGGCGAAATCCTACTTTAAATGACTTTTGCTGAGTTAACTTAGCTTCTTAACTTGTTACGTAAATTATAATTCACATGAACACGCCCCTTCCTTTGAACACCAATAAATTAGACAAAATCCGTTCTGAATTCCATCTGTAAGAATATTTTTAATTTTTATCTAGTTTTTTTGTGATGAAAAGTCATGCATTATATATGTACATTTATTGTATTAATCTATATTATTTTGTAGTTTTTTTCTACTACTGGGTTCTGTTAGTGCTTCACTTGCAGTGTTAAGATAAAAAAAAAAAACAATCCTAAAACTAGAAACTTCTAAAAGAGACGGTATTTACATTTTTATTTATTTATCCAGTTGGATTTGAAGAAATCAAAATTTTTGTTGTTACATGTTGGTTTTGTAACACAGAAGTTTAAAAAAAAAAAAAAAGAAACACCACTTTTGATACTTTCTTATCACATAAATCACATTTGTAAATATAAATATAATTCGGTTAATTCAGCAATCTTAAATAGCATTAAACATAGAGCCAAAAAAAGATCTATCATTAGGACTAATAAGGAAGTGCATGTAATAGTTACTGTAGAATACATAAATAATATTTAACAACCTTAGAATAATCATGCTCAAATATCTATGTCCATAATATCTGATAATCAAATAATCCCACTTTACTTTGCGTATCCATAAAATAAGCTTCCAAATGCATTTCCAGTCTGGATGTATCAAATGATGACTGTTTAACTCACTTAGTAAGGCTGGGTTGCTGAACCTCCAGGCTTCATTGTAGGTTGTGTACTGTGGGTGACTATAGGGGTTCCCCGAAAACTCGCTCCCTGAAGAAGCAAAACAACAAATCAATTAGCATTTCAATGCATCAAACTATGACCCCTCCACGTGCTGCAGTTATTTCTCCTCATTCAAAACAGGATGCAATTTGAGCGTGGAAATGATAGTCATCGATGTGCGACCAGTCAAGCAAGTAATTTATTTCTATTTCATTTTACTTAAGTTATGCAACACTGAACAATACAGGATGTGACACTGACGGCGGCTTCCCCTGCCCTATTTAAGGATATCTACCCATTCTCCTTCATTCTATTCCAAAGCAGTCTAATAAATACAGAGCGTAATAAACTGCTCTATGCATAGATTTTTGATATGCTGCAATAAATCCTGCTGCCATCCTTGGAGGATGTTTTAACCTCTCCATTCCACGAGAGTAAGAAAGCGCTGTTGTTGGTAGAACATGTTTTCCACTCTTTACGAGCCAATAAAGGTGAGATCATATATGACGTTGGTGAGAAATGGATTTGTTTTGTGCCTGATGTTTAATCCTATTATTTACAGGAGAAAATACAGAATAGGATTAAAGCCTATATCTTACACCTCATATGAAAAACTTTAAAGTCACTTTTTTACAGTTTTATTATGATTTGTCTAAGTAGAATGTGTTGAAGATGAATATTGATATATTTATAAATAAATAAAATAAATAAATGAATAGGTGAGTGGATAATAAGTGACATGGTGAGGAGTAAAATGTGTATTGTAGCACACTGTCATTGTCAGAAGCACTAAAATATGAACCCTATAACTCTGCTATAACCACATCTTTAAACTATAGAATAATAAATAAAGCCACAAAACAACAGAAAGATGCACCACTTGCGTTCACTCACCAGGAACCATTCCAGTGAGGGTGGAGGTGGGGTAGCTGCCCTGGCCTGTGGGGGGAACGTGGGGGGGGTACCCAGGTAGGGTTGTGTTGGTCATGTCCCGACCTGCACAGACAAAATGAGAAGCAGTGCAACTTAACCATCCTCTGCCAACTTTAACTAACTTTCATTTAAAATGTATAAATGATAACAATGCAACATATCTATAACACACTTTTATACGTTTTTTATTCATGGAAAAACACAAATTACATTTAATGTTTGCTTACTGCAAATTCTATGGCTCGTCACACTTTAAAAGTGATTTTTTTTTTTTTGTTGTTGTTCTAAATATTCTGAAACCACAACATTGTGGTTAAAACCAACATTCATAATCAGATATTTTCACGTCCATTTGTGTTTTTCCAGTATCAGATTCATCAGTTTGTGGAATGCATTTGTATCCAGGAATACAGCTTTGCTATAAATAATATAAATAACACTCATAAAGCATAAACCTCTTCCAAGCACCAAATATTCTCTGTGCTAGATATTGTCAGTTATCTGGATCAGTGATCCTGATCATGGAATCATCATCATTCACACTTTTCTTCTTTTCTATCCAAATGAATAACAATACAAATGTATGGCCATCCCCATTTCTTAGAAAAATTGCGATGAAATGCGCAATCCAGATCTGATCCAGATGAAACTGGTTGGTGTGATTGAGGAACCAACATGACATAACTGAGTCCAATTCTATAAAAGTCAGTCAAAATAAAGAACCAGGATATTGATTTTTAACATTTTGCCAATGATGAGATAATATTTAGCATTTTTTTTTTAACTGATCGAGAATCAGTATATTGATCTGGAACCTCTCCAAAAATGTCTATATTTAGTTAAAAGTTAAATCTGTGCTTTTGACGTAATCCTGCTAACATAACCACAAACAAACAAATAAATAAATAAACACCAAAGATAAATTCACTCTTTATCTGAGAGAATATTCTGCTGAGAATAATCATCACTAAAGCTGGCTCACATACTGTTTCAGTCAATGGGTAAGAAGTAGTGGAAACTTCTAACACTTGCCAACACTCATCACAGTAACTGAATTCTAGGCAAACCCACGAGTCTCTTCGCTAGAACAATTCAAAGTTTGATAAAAATTGTGAGTCGTACAGAACACTGATAAGGCTGTGTGTTCTTTTTGGTGGTTGCAGAGTGCACGTGCCTCTCTGCACAGCTTTACCCGTCGAGCAGCAGATATTCAGCGCTGTAATTGAGAGTGACGGGTTAGGCTGTCCCCAATCTGGGGTAGGGGAGGCCCCTGCTATGTTGTCAGCTGTGAAGGCCACTCAGACTGAGGGAAAATCCTCTTCCAAAAGAGCAATAATGAGGAACCAGTGGATTTAATTCAGCACAATGCAAAAAGATAACACGTATCCATACTGTTGTCCAACAGTTCATTCATATAAAACAATTGAAAAGTGTTTATGAATCATGTAAAACACCCTAAAATATGTGTAATCAAAGACAACCAGAGGTTACTCTCTTTATTACCTGTCATCCAACAAACACAATAAAAAAAGATATTTATGTTCTGGAGTTATTAAACACAATAAGACATGCAACAGGAAGCTGCAGTTATACTTGCAGGTGTAGAGGAGTGACAGAAAGGTTTACAAAAAGGGTGAGAGAACTTTTTAAAGCTCTTCCTTACATAACATTGAGAAAAAGAAAAAGAAACGTACACATTTATGTTGTGTTGAGGGAACGTGTTTTGTAAGGGCTTTAGTTATGAGGTGCACATTACTCTTTTTTCCATCGATGTATATAACAATACCTAACTCACAGCACAATGAAGACAGTATGTTGTAAAAAGTGAGAGTCATGGTGAATGTAACAACAACGCATTCAGAGTTGTGTGTGTGTGTGTGTGTGTGTCTGTGTGTGTGTACACATGTCCCTCACTTCTGTCATTTCATGTAATCTCATGAAGAAAAGAGTATTTGTTTTAACAGAGAGAGAGAGAGAGAGAGAGAGAGAGAGAGAGATGTCTGTATAAATATTACCCACAGATACACACATTGACCTTTAATCACATCATGGGGTCAGTTTTTTAACCAAAACATTCATTTTGTTCTCAATAAGGCCGGACCTTTAAATGTAACTATGTTTGATGACGTTAACTAGGGCTGGGTGATATGGATCAAAGCTCATATATCAATATTTTTAGTCAAAATGGTGCTATACGATATGAATCTCAATATTCTTAACTCAATAAAGTTTGAGCAGAAAGACAATTGAATTTGATTGATTTGATGCAGTTTTGGCTTCTTCTCCTAGGGACAGCACATGTGAGTGAGTTCTGTAGTGTGGTTTGTTTAGGGGAATGCTTGGGTTAGAACACATTTAGCAATTCATCTAACTGTGCTTTTTTATGTTGTTCTTGTATTGTTATTTATGTCGATATTGTATTTTTCTATATCGCCAAAATAAAAATCTCGATATATTGCCCAGGCCTACTGTTAACATGCATTGCTTCTTCACATATCCTATCCATTATGATTAAAAGGTTACTGACCATTCAAAACATTAAATTATGCAAAAACAAGGGGGTATGAAATGCGTATTTCAAGTTCAGATTATACATTTTTGCACCTCTTTCTGTGCATTGGATCATATAGTGAAATTATGAAGTCACTTCAGTGGAAAATGTAAAATATGAAGTATTTTAAAGCATTTCACCGTGCAGAGGGGTTGAGATAGAAGAAGAAAAGCAGGAAAATATACGTTCTAATGAAAATAAACACAGGTGTGCATAGGCTGATCCTTAGCCTTGGTATAACAGTGTGTTTTTGTATATTCCAGGACACGGTTAGCAGTGACTGCCAGCAGCTCTGTGACTGTAGCTTTATGTTCCTTTTAAAGCCCTCTTTCAGAGGCACCGATTGGGAGAACTCTCTGTACAGCAATGATAGCCTCATTAGCTGCCTCCTCGCCTTTGTTGTTTTTACAACAGAGATGTGTGTCCACATTCTCATTAAAACATGAGCTTCTTTATATCGTCTGCTTCCTCTGACAGTCCCCGTTAGATTGAACGCCAGCATATCAAGCTGTTTATCTTCCCCTAACCTCCTTTTTAGTTTTTTGCTCCCTGAAAATCAATGCTTGATGTTACAAAGGCCTGTTGAATTCTGTCTTCATTTGAGAAATGGCTCTAAGCAGAGGCTGCTGAGACGGTAATACAGTCATTATTTTAGTTACTGTGCAAAGAGAAAAACCTCTAACACACATTCAACACAAACATGTCTAAATGTAGGTTACAACAACCGTAATAAAATACTTTCACTGTCAAACAATGCTTTACTATTCATTTGATGGATACGATTCGTACAGATTTACAAAAGTTTCTTACAGCACAAAGAGAAAAAGGGAGTGACCTTCTCTTCATTTGGCACAGAAACAAAGTCATTTGTGAATGACTTCTTTGGTTAAATTTAGCATGACAGGGACACCTTCGTGTTTGCTACAAAAACAACACAAAATCTTTGACCTCCATTTTCCAGGCTTTATGCAGAATGAGGCCATTTATCACCAGCCCAAAAATCTCAGCGCCCTGATTAATTACAGCAAGTAAAGAATGTTTGGTGAGCCAAATTGCTTTAATTCCCCAAACGCCGGCTGAAAGTCGTTCATTATCAAATGTGTGCTCAAAGGTTAGTTTGCTTTTGTGGGGATGAAATAAGTATTAATCTCACAGAATGAACCCCCCCCCCCCACAGAGTTAAGACACAGGAGCAGTTTTTATGGTAAGGGAACACAACACTGGTGGCAATATTAATATTCAATATTATAATATCTTTCCAGGAAGCAGCACAAAAAACATATTAGAAAAAAATAATATCTAAAACTATTGGTATTGTACAAAATGTATATTAAATAGAGAGTCTGAAGTTGCTTCATTGTATTTGCAATGACATGTATGTCATCTCATAGGGACAATATCAAGCATGGCTTCTTTTGGAGCCAAAATGTCAAGGTTGTGTCTAGTGTCAAAAACCCAAGTTTTCCATATCTCTACGAATATTTATTGTACAAGTTTGATGCTTACATTTATGAAAAGCTCATCTCAAGTGGAGTATTTTATTTAATTGGACCAAAGCAGTACGTCAGTTAAAAGATAGGTAGGGGTCAAAGTTCATGACGGCACGAAAAAATAAATAAAAACTTGTTTCCCTATAACTTTGCCACTACCATTGAACAACATTTCCCTTCAATGTATGACCTTGACCTTCGCTCAAGGTTATAATTAAGGTCAAGACTCCTTAGCAAAGTGTCAAAGTGAGACCTCAACGTCCTCATCTCAGGACAACGAAGCTCAGCTCAAAACAAAAAAATCACTTGGACACAAATTGAGATCCAGTGCTCAGACTAGTACCATTGAACAACATTTCCTTTCAATGTGTGACCTTGACCTTTGCTCAAGGTCATATTTAAGGTCAAGGTCAGTCTTTTGTTTTTCCTGCATTATTACTTTCAATTTAATTAGTAAAAGAACAAACTTGTCAACAAATCCAGATACAGGTTGTTATTTTTCAATTGCCAAATACGTATTCGCATTATATTGCTTTACCTGGGCTATTGCTCAGAAATCTGGGCTAATACATGTAAAACATATATAGATCCATTAATCACATTACAAAAAATAGAATTAAAGGGAACATATTATACCAAATGTTCACCTTTTAAAACAGATCCCTGTGGTCTGAATGACTTACTGTATCTGTGCTGGGCTTTGGTCAAAACATAACATGAAACATATATATATATATATATATACTGTATATATATATATATATATATATATATACTGTAAAAAACTGTTTTTGAACAAATTAAATTTAGAACAAATGTTAAAAGAAGATACATTTTTGTTTACAGTGTTAAAGTTTGGAATGATCCTGAGGATCACTTTAAGTTAATGAGTTCAAATATAATTTAAGAAACAAAATAACCATAACCCATAATAAGTGATAAGCTGATGATGAATATTGTTGTTATTGAGTTGGTTTGTATTTTGTTTTTACATAATGCTTCAGCCCATTTCATTTTTGGTTGTTAAATCTATCTATCTATACATCTATCTATACATCTATACATCTATAACAGTCACAGGAAAGGAAACAAAGCAGCAAACATAAGGTGAGGGGACCCTCTGGAGGCCAATGAACAGGCCCAGTAGGGAAGCTGCTCAAAAACTAGTCACTTTACGGGCACTGAGTGGAGCTGAATGTTCAATGCACCGTAAATAGCTCCTCAAGCACTGGATTCATTTCTGGAAATACAGAATCTCTCTATAGAAATAGTGGACAGTGTGTCGTATCAAAGCCATCTCACCATTTATTTCTCAAAATACACCAAAAGTTCAGCGCTCCTTCCTTTGCTTTTCACAAACTCACCCACGGCTCACACTATTTGAATTTTAAGCAGTTCGAATGAAGAAGAATAAGAGGCACTTGAGATGAAATCCATCTCTCAAAGGGAATTCATCAAAGAAATGACTTCTTATATCAACAATAGAAATTACCTCACAATATGCAATTGTCCCATCCACATATTCAGGGAACCCTTTGGTGTTTTTATGGGGCAGGAGGGACTATTTAGCTGGTAATTCAGCGTTAATGTGGAGAAAAGGGAGGGAAGAAAATGGGTTAATGGAAGTGGATTCTAGCTTCTGAATTTCGATGATCTGCACAATGCCCTTAAATCCTTTTCTTATTTGAGGCAGCTTTGCAGGTACTTCTGAGCCTTAATAGGATAAGCAGGGACACAATAGATTTCTATCACTCACTCATTCAGTTCACTGAGAATCCTGATCTCTGGCAATGAGCACCTCATGAATGATTCATTTTTAATAGAATATGTAAATCACCAACATTAAAATCAACCTGATCGACAACTGCGGCCATTTTAATTAATGTTTAAGGAACTTATTTTAGTGTTGAACACAATCTCGTGTTTTTTCCCCGTAAGGATGGAATTCATTTAAAATTGGATTATTTCACTGCTTTTTTGCATGGCTTAAATTGACTTTCAGCTTATCACTGACAGGTAAACTAGGAATACTCAGACAGACCACACACACCTAAATCACCTTTAATCCACACAGAATGGAAACCCAAGTAGCTGGAGCCAGAAACCAAACAGGAAGTGAGAGAAAAGTTGAATTATTTTAACTTGTGTTCTTTTCCACTTTGATTGAGATTCTTTGACAATAAAGATTACAGAATAAACATATTGGCTGAAACAAGGACAAACCACGATGTGTGCTCCAAATGACACACACACACACACAACCAGCACACAATCCTCATCTTTCATCCTCTACATATCTCTTTGCACCTGTAAAGGAGAACCTTTCTGTGCAGACCATCTAAAATATCCCAGGTGCAAACAAAGCTGCCGCTGAGGCAGACCTGCTTTTTCTACGAGGCCATCGGGGCACAAAGGACAAACACACACCTTTCTTCTCAGGAGGCCTGCCTTACAGGGGGAACCCTACCTCCCACATATTAATGAGAAAAGACTCCTTTCTTCTCTCATAAGGCGGCTTGCTTGGCTATCATTTGAGAAGGAGAGCTGCATGCAGCAATTCTCAATCACCCCCCTCACACACACACACACACACACACACACACACACACACACACACACACACACACACAGTACTGGTTGCCTTTGATGGCTGCTGCATAATTATATGAATTTTAATAAAAGCTCAGTGTATTAATCTAAAGCTCGACAGTCCTCGTAAAACTTTCAGTAAACGTAACCTTCTTGGTAATAACGTTGCAACAACGAAACAATATTTCAATTAGCCAGGCCGTCATTAACTGTGACAAGGAGAGAACGAGAGAGAGTTTAGAATAAATGATCATGTTGTTAGAATAAGTCGACGGAGATGCCAGAGCGTATTTACCTCTGTTAGACACACAAAATGAACACATCTCAGGAGGAACACACACACACACACACACACAGTTTTTATGTTAGTAAGAGCTTCCTCTGACACACAGTCAAAGCCCCGCCCCCCTGGCTCTTATCGCCCTGTTTGCTCAGTAGAAAAACATCAGCTAATCTTTTATCACATCGTTGTTCCATTTTTTCAGCTTTGAGTGAAATGAGATCAAAAAAGCTTTCACACTTTACTTTTTTGCTTCGCCTTTTATTGTCACACATTTTTTGGGGGTTTCAGTCAACTGCACAACTTTCTGTCGCCTCACTTCCATCACTTCCATCACTTCCATCGCTTCCATCACCCCTCAGCTGAAGCAACGGCTCGGCAGCGTAAAGGCACTTGATCTTACCTACAGGGTAGCTTTGCGACACACTGGGGCCCAGGTCTGGGTTGGCGCGAGAGGATAAACTGGGCTTGACTTCGTCCAAGCTGGAATTCAGGGCGGGAAGCGAATACTCATTAGCCTGGGAAGAGGACAGTTAAATCATTACACAACCACCACACACTATACCTATAGATGCTAATCCAGGCTTGTGTACGTTTGTGTGTGTGTGTGTGTGTGTGTGTGTGTGTGTGTGTGTGTGCTGCAGGGTGGCAGTTCAAGCATATCATGAATGTATTTTGGTATTGTCTGAGAGGAAGTGGGATTTTGCGTTGAGTGAAAAGGCGAGGCGTCATCTGGCCCTTTGTGCTTGAATGCAGTCGTACCCCTGATCAGCCAAGAGAGAAAAAGCACTTCTGCTTTGTTACAAACGCACCATGTGGCTCAGTTTGGGAGACATTATTTTAAACATTTAGGACACTTTTACATGTCCAATCACTTGCACATTCATCACTAAACAGGTTGAAAACTTTTCTCACGCTGGTGTTCAGATGTTAACTTGAAGGATGAGTTCACCAAGAACCACGAGAAATCATGTCTTTAACCTCTTGTAACTCAGTTGTAGCTACTTTAGTTTTTTCATTCAAATCCCAAAGATCCAGCTTTAATATTAAAAATGTTCCTAAATGTATCTTAAAGTATGAAGCATGTTTGAGGCTCATTGGTTCATTTTGGGTGAAAATGATTTATGGCTATGCTAATGTAGATTAACATTAGTTTAATGGTCATCTTTCCTTTAGCTAATATGTTAAAAACGCCACCAACAGATGTTCAGAGTTCTGCCATTTTTTTAATGAGATGGGACTTCCGGAGTCTGAGTGTTGAATGTGTTTGTGCGTGGCTCAGTGGGCCGTGCTCCCACAGGGGGGGACGCCTGTGACCCCGCTCTTGTCTGCCACTATCACAGATAAACTCTAATTGTCTGCTACAACTGTTCACTGGCACAATGTCGGATGTTTTCCTCTATTCTCGCAGGCCTCAGACGCCAAACAGACGTTTTCACATGCAGATAAAGGGCAGGAGGGGAAAGTCTGAAAAGGATGACCAAATGGCTCACAGAAGTGTGGGAGGGGTTAATCTATTGAATTCTGCATTTCCAGAATGCGTTTTTAATGCCCTCTTATAGAACCCAGACTCTGACTAACAGGGTGACATTTTTCAGGGGGGGAAGTTAAAGTGTAAATGAAAGAAAAAGTGCTTTGATTAATATTGCATTAAATTAAAGCTGATTTTTCTGGACTGTGCCTTGCCTCCCTTTATTTTATAACTATTTACCCTTTTCCCCCCCATTCTAACCCTCTTTCTTTGCTCCCATTTAATACTCTTCCTGGTGCTCTTTGTGATTGCAAGTCATTTCCAATTCGTTTTGGTATTGATCTTCCAGTAGAAATCAGTTCTGTAATTAGCTGCAAATTAGGCCCTCTTCTGGAGGTGAGGCCTGTCCTCCTGATTTATCACCTGCGTAATTCGCCCCGATCGGAGAGAAATTAAAATGAACTCAATTAGGTGACTGCTTTTGCTTTATGGCTCTGACTTGTAGTACGGTGTGAGAAATTAATAGTCTCTTGTTGTTTAATAGTACAGTGAAAGTAAATAAAGGTTATCCATTGTAATAAGCCCAGAGCTTTTTCTAAGCTGTGGCTTAACTGTTGTTTTGAAGGCGGGGGTTGGTTCCCAAATGCATCTTATTTTTATTTATTTTATGAGCATGGATGTGGTAGACTGGTACTTAAAACATCTTTTATGAATTCATGTTAAAAACAGAAAGGTTTAAGTCAGAGGTGGGCAACGTTTACCAGCGGGGCCACAAAAATGTGAACATTTATAGAATAATGACTGATCTGAGCATTAATACAGGAAACAACAATGACTTTCATTTCATGTGTTTTTTTGTTGTCATTTTGTAATTTTGGAGCCATTTTTTGTTTTTATTTTCTATGTTTTTGTCGTATTTTGGTCATTTACTTCAGCATGTGGCCCCCTGGCCACCAGTTGTCCATGTGTGGTTTCCGTGGTAATCCCATTCTTTTCATGTTGAGGGTTTGTTTATTAGCTTTTGTTTGGTAGTGATGCTTCCATATTGATTATGACAGAAGAGTTTTTCTCTGTAAACCGTAAAGGTGAAGTGTTTCCACCAACCTGTTCTGGTTTGATGTGCTCCGATGTGGGGAAGACGTCGGGGTACGTGGGGCGTTCAAAGACCCGGTCCAACGCTTCCAGCTGCTGCTGGGTGAAGGCATCTGCCCTTAGGTGTTTCCGTAAACTCTCCACACTACTCTGAGAATCACTGTTTGGGCCAGAACCATCTGAACCATCTACAAGAAGAAAGAGCAACATTCGAGACACTGACCCCGGGGATTCTGGCCTGTATAGCACTTTATATTCTCCTCATGTTGGTTCCCCTGTTCCACCTCTGTGGGGGGCCGGAGGTGCACAGAAAAGGATGGAGTGCAGTTTTTCTTGCACCTTAATGGCTGTTGTGGGATCACACTGCCCCCCCTCCATAGTATTAACACCATCATGATGTGAAAGCCCTCTGGTAAGTGATGGATTACCATCACTTGTAAATACATACATGTTGTGGTGAGCAGGTTTTCTAATGAAAGCAGTAGTAAGTCCATTACACATCCTTTATTTTTTCTTTAAGCAGCAGAAAAACTAAAGCTGATATTTGATTTCCAATTTTGACAATATTGTACAGCACGTGTCAAACTCAAGGCCCGGGGGCCAAATCCGGCCTTTTAGATCATCCAATTCGGCCTGCCTGCGGGAGAAATTTTAAAAAGACAGAAAAACCTATTTTGTAAATTACCAAATAATTCCGTTGTTGATATCTCAGCTATTCTAAATACACTAATTCAATGAAACTCCACAATATTTGGTGAATCGCAATTTTTTTATGCTTTTATCAGACAATTTTCCTGAAATAATTTCTCATAATTTCCCAAAATTAAACAAAAAAATTGTCATAAAATCAATACAATTTAAAAGAGAAAATCCTGCAGGAAGTGATATCTGTCACTTGTTGCTTGGATATTGTCGGTGCCTTACATATTTTATGTATCATTTATATGTTGAAGTGCAAATTTGGAGAAATTATTGTTGAAATTGCTTGTTTTTCTGCTTTTCTGCGGCCCACTTCAGATCAAAACACTTTATAGTTTTTTAGTTTAACCCCCTGTACGGCTTTCATTCTCTGCTTCCACGTTCTCCAAACTGGTTGCTTTAACTGCTGGGAGAATGATGTCTTGACTTGTATGTAATGTAACGTTTTGCAGTCCATCCTTTCCTCAACTGCACTCCCTGTATCTTCAGGAAAGCCTCAGCTCCCTTACAAATCTGTCATTCTAAATTTGCAGCAGATTATGTTCTCCCCTCAGTGGGAGACCCTGTGATATATGATATGCAAGGCTGCTATTGATTGCCTGATCTGGTGGCAAGAGGGAGCTGAAATGAACTTGAAATGAACATCATGCCTCAACTCATTGTGCGTATAATACTCTACTTAATCCCACATTTTTCTCTGCCATGGAATTCAATTGATCAATCATGTCTGTGTGATAATACCATTTGGGAGGGTTATTGCCACTCTATTGCACGGCTTGACCTTTTTTCTCAGACGGAGGCCAGAGGATGAACCCATTCCTCCAAAGTAAAAGCTGAGGGAGTCATAAGCAGGTGAATGGACGTCTGAACACGTGCTGAGCAAGTGCATAAAACTAAGTAGCGAGAGCTGCAAATATATCACATAATAGAGAAGATTCAGCCAGATATCAACCATTTCACTCTCTAGAAACATTGGTTTGAACTAGTTTTACACGTGTTGCAAAGATACGTCATGTTTTTTATCTTATTGCTATAAATTCAACAGATTACAGTTTGTATTGGTTTGTTCATAACTACATATGACACAAATACAATAACACAGTGGTTCCCAATCTTTTCTCCCTTTTGCATTTTTGTCCAATCATGTGTACCCCCTCTTCACATCATTAGTACCCTCTCCATAATTTCATAGGATTTTTCATTTGTGGAAATTTGTTAAATTGAATTTTTTTTTTTTTAAATATCATGCAACTTTTATGTAATTACTTTTAATAGTAATTAAATACATCCCTTTGTAAAATGTAGCTAATTATTGTCACCTATAGTGTGATAAAATGTCCTCTATGGCATTTAAATAATCCTGTTTTAATAAATTACAAGAAAATATTGTACTTTATTCAGTCAATTTGTGGTGAATTTGTCCAAAAAATTGCCTAAAAAGGAACTAGGAACATTCCCCCATTATTTTTAAATTAATGAAATCTTTCCGAATACCCCCTGCAATGTGCTCCTGTACCCCCAGGGGTACACGTACCCCTGTTTGGGAACCACTGCAATAGCACATATAAGATGACCATGTGTTTTGTTCACAAAATGTGAAATACTAATATAAAATCAGATGCTTAGTGATCAATTATATTGAATAATGTTCAACAAAGATCGACCGTATTGGAAAACGTTAGGATTGTTGCAGCATTAGCCTTAAAAAATCCATAGTATGTAAAAAAAAAAAAAAACTATTCCCAGAAAAAGTCAGCATACACCGTCACTTTAAAATGAATTAATTCACCTACGAGTGCAAAACTAAGTCTATCTAGCATTGCTTATTGATCTAAAACCATCAAGTATTAAAACGAACAAACAGAAGCTCTTTCTCTGGAAAACGTCCACATAGATCAGTAGCCACAACATGAACAAACTCCTCCCATTTCTGCTGCAACAGTTGGACTTTTTTCGCCTCCTTCCAACGCTGCTTCATGTCACTTTATCAAAGTCACTTGTTCTCTTTGCTACTAAAGCAAATAGAGTCATTAATTACTTTAATTACTCAACCAAGCTGAGCCACAGCCCCAGATCAATACTCAAACATATTTGTCATTCACCACGGAGGAATACACTTCCCACGCACAACACAAACCATCCTGGGTCAATCTACGCACTTTTCCTCCCACTCAGTGTGAATGAAGCCTCATGTTTTCAGTGATTAAGATGATTCTGGACATTTTTAACCATTTATTTACTTCTTTTTCAACAATATCAACTTAAACATATAAATTGTGAAAAGTCATTGACTGATATTGTAAAACTCTTTCATTTTCTAACTCCACTGTAAACCCGAACGTTTAAAGTAATTCAATAGATTAAGTAGTTTATAGTTATAGAAAAGGTTTTACTAACTAAAGTATGTCAAGTTGGTGGAACATTTTCGAGTAACTTTAATATTTTTTGAGTAAATTGAACTATTTTTGTTTACAAGCTTATAAGCATAACTTCATGTTGTTTCAAATAGGGATTATTTAAAAATAAACTTGAATTTAACTGCTCATTATGGCTGTCCACTGATGGGTTTAAGGTGGAGAAATTATTTTATGCATGCATCAATTACATAATTTTCATTTTCAATTACATTTAAAGAGGGGGATAAAAGATTAAAGCATTTATTACAATATCAGAGACAGATTAAAAGATCAACACAGTTATTCCTCTGGTAACTGTTGGGATTAAAACCCAAATAATCAGAAGAACCAGTTTGTTTTCAGATAAAAAATAATGATGTTGACAAGAACTAAGACTTTAATATCATGAAAAAGATTACATTTACACTGCTAATAATTTAGTTTGCATTATTTTGTAATACTTTGGGCTTTTGTATTTTCTAGTTAGAGGTATTATGACTGTCTCTCTTTTAATGACCTATTCATTTAAAATTTACATTTCAATATACTATCTTACTTATTTTTAAGCACATTTTTGCATTAACAATTTATTTCTTTTGTCAACCCTTGAATGCATATATTCTACTTTTTCCAACAGTAAACTACGTTGATTTCACTTGTTTATGCTTTAAAAAATGCAAACATTGCTCTATGTATTCACATTAAAAAGAGTAACTTTTAAAGCTATTCTTATATTTAAGTTATGAGATTCTGGTTTTAAAATTAGTGTTAAAAATCCAGGTTTGACGAGTTTGTTAAAATAATGTTTGTTTGTGCTTTTTTTTGTCCTGATCACAATCATTCAAACATGATCCATCAGCTCCTGTTATACCAACAATAATATTTGGACATTTCTAAATCTCTTTATTATGCAGTTCTGCTGTTAATCTTTGAACACATTGTCTTTATCGGTGCGTTATGTGATTTTGCTGCTTTGTGGGTGTTTATTGATCACCGCTGGCACTGAGTGTATTCATCTTGACATCACTCTGTATTAACACTCCGGTAACGATGGAGATCAGATAACCAGCTCTATAAAGCAGACTCGTCTCTGCGGGTTTGCCACCCACGGGTCGTGACCCCAGGCAGGACGCTTGAGCCAATACAATTCCAGTATTGCGTGTTTCTCTCAACGACTTCCCTCCACAAACGATATTCATAAATTGAGGGTAAACGGCTTCCATTGAGGCCTCTTTCAAACTTCTCCTTTAATTAGAATTGAGTTTTTTTTAAACCAACAACTTGGGGTCACGTGTCACTCCCACCCAGTCTAACAACATGTCAACATACAGTACGTGTGTTTCTGCTCCCTCAGCACATTGTTACATACTTCAAAACAAATACACCTTCATCATTTCACGTCAGATTCAATTCTCGGTGAAATGAAATCAAATTAATCCTAATGACCCTAAAATTAGATGATTTCAGCTATATTTTGGTTTTCTAATGAATGTTGGAAATCAACATAAATAAAATACTGTCATTGAACCATAAAGGATTGAAGAGAATCACAGAAAAGCTTTGATTAAACTAATTTTATTCTAATCAACTTGTCTGATTAAAAAAACAGATTTATTTAAAATAAAAATAAAATTGCTTTATGGAATATAACAACAGTATGCACGGGATCATTTAAAAAGTATCTATTTCCATTTGTGGGGTGGTTTTGTGTGTGGATTTTTGTTCTGCTTTACCCAATAGCTCGATTAAAGTATTTATGTGTATTGTTAATTTAGTGTATTCACTGTATTATGCAGTTGTTAGTGGTGAATAACGAGGTTAGAACGAGACAAACGTAGGTTTCTTCGTCTCCCTTGTCGAACAAATCAAATATATTACATTGAAATTGACTTTTTTTTAATTTCATGGAGATTTCTGTTGAGATTTGTTTATTGTTTCTGTTTTCATCCATTTTTTTTATTTGTTTGTTTGTTTGAAATAAATAAACAAAAATAACATTGTGAATTTAACATAAAAATGATCAATCCATCTGAGATCTACAGTGTTTTAGACAAATGTTTGCGAGCTGTAAAAGGCTTTATTAATCTTTGCTGTACCCTCAGTTCCTGTGTTGATTCTTCCTCTGCTTCAGAACAGATGCTAATACACAGGGTAGGGTGTGACGGCGGTCTGCTCCATCACTCATCGCCAACCACATGCAACGGTTTGGTCCTCATGACACTCAGATATGAGAAATAATTAATTCAACAGCTACTGAAGCGCAGAGTCACGTTTATTGTGCCTGCCGGGGGCTATTGTTGGCTATGATGCCAAGATGGGATGATTATTTTATCATAAAAATGACAAAAACAAAAGATTTTTATACAAAATAATGGGGGGGGGGTCATTAACATATTCAGACTGTAATTTTCAGTGCTCCATGCCTCACTTCAAACCCTTTACGTTCACTATTAAAAAGAACAAAAACCCAAAGTTTTCCTCCCACTATCAGAAAAGTAGATTCTCTGGGTCCTGTGGAGCACTCAGTGTCAGGAATGGGGGGGCGGGGGTGGTCTCGGTTGCAGGGGTGAGCTACACAGTGGACTACTTGGACTTGGATGTTAATCTGTAAGGTAATAGCTTTTCTCTGCAGAATTACAAATTCTAATATATGTCAATTTGTATAACGTGCGGACAACCATGGTCACCAAAGACACCGTCTCCAAGGGGTCTCCCCCCCCCCCCGTTCAGTCCCCAGCACTCTGTCCATCTGCAACAATGGCTGCCAAGTGTAACATGCTACTTTTAATTTGCAATAACACATGACAATAGCAGATTAATGGCTCTTATGACACCTGTGTCCCTGAAGCTCCTCTCGCTGAGACCCAGTGTACATAACGTGTGTCACACTACATTATCTCTACATCCCTGCTGTAATGGGGGATCCTTTTTTTTAAGGGCATCACTGACTTGGAAACTGCACCACTGCCCTGCTGCTGCTTGGCATTCAGCCACAGCCTGTGTATATTACAAACACAGCCAACCCCCCACCACCACCCCCCACCATTCCCATTCTCATTTTTGTTCATGTTTTCGGACCATGATAATGATTGCTGGTGCCATAATAATCATGAGGCTTACTAAGTTAAATAGGGCTCAGGCGAGCTGTGCAGTAAAGAAATTTAAGCCATGACGACTGAGCAAAGCAAAAGATGTTTAAATATCAAACAAGGCTCCAATGGAACACAGAACAGAACAGAAGGACCACAGACACACACATTTTCACAGAAGACTTTGTTTTTGGTTAAATATTACCTTTAGTTTTACACCCAGGGCAGTAAATAATGTATAGTGATTTTTACAGTAGAAAGAATCAAATAAATGTTCGGTATTAATAGAAGAATTATTTTTTTGGGGGAAAATAAAAATAAAACTAAAACACATTAACTGCTGCCATAGACCAGTGTTTCTCAAATGGGGGTACGTGTACCCCTAGAGGTATGCTATGGCACTGCAGGGGAGAGAGAGTGTGAATAAATAAATAGTCAGTGTTGTTTCCATCTTAGGCGTGAGATGACCGGAAATGATAAAAGTTATAGAAATACATCTATTCAGGAGCCACCAAATCAGTGTTTTTTAACCTTGGGGTCGGGACCCCATGTGGGGTCGCCTGAAATTTCGGAAAAACCAAAATTGACTCTTTTAATTAATTTATTATTTTTTTTATTAAAACAACACACAATCCTAAACAACGGTATTTATATTCTTTTACTTTGTGAAATATAAATCTAGTTCAACTAAAATGCAGTCAAATATATATATATATATATATATATATATATATATATACACACATCTGTCTTTGGGGTCCCCAGAAATTCTTGATATCATAATGGGGTTACGATTCAAAACAGGAACCACTGCATTAAATACTGTTTTTTTCCACTTATTTACAATATGAGATTCTTTAACATGTGTGTTATCACGCGATCATTCCTTCATTATGATCTATAGATGTTTTTAAATAGTTTAATAAGCTAAATGTTGTAAGAAAGGGGGACTTGGATTCAGAAATAGTTAAAAGTTATAGAACCACTGCCATAGACTGTAGGCGTCAATTCACTTTTTTATATGTATATGTATATTTTTAACTACAGAAAATTATGATTTATTTGTAATCTTAAATTTACAAACATTTATATTTTTAATTTCTTGTCCCATCATGACGAACACAAATCTTGAAGTTGAGCTGTTTTTGTTGGATGACGTCCACCAACAGGACAATAGTGTCTACAGGGCAACATCACATGTAATATACTTTTTCTTACAAACTGTACCTCGAGGCAAGACATTGGTTTTCCAGCCGAGTGTGGCCGAGGCCTTTAGGTTGATGTTTGGGAAAGATAAAGTATCCCTTTGGTTCCAGGTAGAGAGTATATAAGGACTAGAGCTCCACCCACTACCTCGTTCACTCTCAATACAAGTCCTACCCTGATTCACATCAACACACACACACACACACACACACACGTACACACAGCTTTCTCCACTTTCAGCGTAATGTCAGAGGAGCCCCTAAATCACAGCAATGGCAGCACATCAGGGGAATCATTGAACAGCCATTGAAACATGTCTCTGTCACCTGGAAGACCTCCACAAAGCAGGACAACTCTTCTTGTCACACACACACACACACACACACACACACACACACACACACACACACACACACACACACACACACACACACACACACACACACACACACACACACACACACACACACACACACCTTATTCCTTTCAATGCCCTTTAATACCTCTTTGCCCTTCAGTAGCAATCTGCATAGAAATGTGTGCATTCTATCATTCAGTGACTATAGACATTACACCCTGGCTAATATAAAAGGTCCTCGAACGAGTGAAATTGAACCCTCAAAAAAGATCAGACGTTTGCATTATGCCTACGCGATTGCATCTCTTACAGGCAAAGACTTGATTATGTAATTTGCCATGTCCACGTCATGCTGCTTTTTTATATCTTTGCCAGGAAATCTACCTCTGACAGGTCATTAGTCACCCCCCCTCCCCGCCCCGCACAGAAAACATCAATTCCACTCAATACCCCACAAACCCTGGCGCTTCTCGACGAACGCTAGAACAAAGAAAATGCTATGTAAACTGCTGCCGTGCTCTGATTAGTTCTCATTCCAGAGCAATACCACAATAAGGCACTTATTCCCTGGCCTGTGTGAGATAACCACATATACTCTGCATCTGTTTAGCTATTCTCATCAGCTTCTTCTGTGACATTAAGGAAGCCTATTGCTTACAGGACCAATAATCTATATCGCCTCAGGGCTCCTTACTTCCACTAACCTACAACTTCAGCAGCAGAAGCAAAGACACTTTTATAAAAAAAGAAGAGAGAGAGAGAGAGGGCGAGAGACAAAGCCCTCCACAGAGCTGAAGCAGCTTTCTTGACTGACCTGGGTGGCTGGCTACATCATCTTGACATGTAATTATCTAAAGCCCTTTAATCACTTCCATAAAGATTAATTGCAGGAGACAACAGCGGAGGTCGTGTCTTCAAATCAAAAGACTCCTTGGCAGGTTGACACAGCAGCGTAACACAGTTCAGACTAGGTGTTTTATAAGGGTCATCTACGAGAGCTGAAGCACGTTCTGATGCTGGAATTGCAACTTCAGCAAAAAGGGGTTTTGTTGCAGAGGCCAGCAGATTTCTGACATTTTCAGGTAAACTTTCCTTTTTTTCCATAAAATATATTAAAAAATCTCTTACCTTCGTCTCTTTTTCTCTTTTCCCCGTTGGATCTGGGAATTCCCAGAATTCCATTGATGGAATAGGATCCTGCTGGGTCGTTGGAGGCGCTAGTTACTGGTGGAGAGTTCGCACTTGGTACTGAGAAAAAAAAGGAACAATTGGCTTTTATTGTAGAATCAAATGTTGTTCAAGCTGAGAAGAATATCTGCTCGTGTGTTGTTGCGTTACCGATTGTATGTCCCGTCGTCGACAGAGACGTCCCATCAGGAGACGGATGGAAAGGCTGTTGGACTTTAGTTCGGATGATCCTGTGGAATAAAATAAAGCCTGAGTCACTTTGTGAGTCTCTCCCAAAGACTTTTAAACTGACTCTAATTTAAACATATACACTACATCAGCAGTCCAATCCATGGGCCACACATACTGTACATGTCAGCATTGAGAATAATCACCAATATGAACATTAACAAACACAGGGTTTGTGTGTTTTCATCTGATCATTTTATTTATTTTTGTATGTTTCTCACAAAAGTTTTGTGTTTGTGTGTTTTAGTTCTTTTGTGTGTTTTAGTTCTTTTGTGTGTTTCAGTTCTTTTGTGTGTTTTAGTTCTTTTGTGTGTTTTAGTTCTTTTGTGTGTTTTAGTTCTTTTGTGTGTATTTGTTTTCCTTTGGTATTTTGTTAATGGAGTCATTTTGTGTATATTTGTTGTCAGTTTGTATATTTTTGATTTAATTTTGGGGGTTGCAGTTACCTATATGTCTGCGCTTCATCACTTGATAGAGAAATCATGAGGATATGAAGTGAAGCTCATAAACGTAACGGGATCTGGTCAGTGGTTCTACAGAAAGGTGAGCTCCAAGAGAAAAGTCCTCGTTGCACTTTTAGTCTGAGTGATCTTCCAAACAAAGCATGAAATCACATCAATTCACCTCAATGATCAGCTTCACTGACTCTACCTGGCCCACACTAATCAGCCCCCCCCCCCGTCATCCCCTCCTTCTCTGTGGAAAGCTTTTCTGGCCCGTATCGGCCCCTTGGCTTCCCAGATCAAACATGTCTGTGGAACCAGCAGTGGCCCCCATGTGCCCCTGTGGATGAGGGGGTATTGATTGGGGCTTGGGGAGAAAAAGTTGGGGCTTAGTCACACGAGCAAACAGATGCAAATAGAAAGCTATAAATTATATGTGACAGGAAAGCAATAGTTCCTTATTGCCTTGCACAAGCTTACGCCAGCATTAGGTTCTTTTAATGTGAAGGGAGAAAGGAAGCTGTCACAATAATGTGTAAACTTTAAAACTATTCCCCACGTCTGACACTCTTCAGTTCGTTGACTTCACATTTTTTGTCGGTTTCGTAGACTACATTTTTTTTAAGTGACAATAGCAAGATTTTGATTAAATATTAACTAAACAAAATATGTCAAGGTAAACTATAACTATATATATGTTAAAAAAATGTTCTATAACAAAATATATTGATACCTTTGTTAATTAATAGGTATTAAATGGTGAAGGGTGAGAAAACATAAGTATGGTTTTGGATGTAAGAAGGCTCATTTGGTCTTAGCATTTATCACAATAAATATGTGTGTATTTAACAAACATTAATACCATCAAATATTAGGTTAATAAATGGTAATTCAATCTTAAGAAAAAAAAATACATACACTCCGAATGCTTTATACTATATTTAGTCGATTATATCCATAACAGATTTACTCGATTAAGATTTTATTAAATAAAAATGTGACTATTTTTATTTATATATATATATATATTCATTTATTTTGAGCAATTTAATAAAAACAGAAAAAGCTTTAACGTGTGTATATATTTGTTTCCATTTGTAGCCTACATGGCTCATGACATGATATGTATTAATATAAATACTGTAGATAAACATAAATAAAAACACTGCTCAATAGGCAGTGGGATGAAGTAGCACTTATAACATAAATAGACCTGATTACAACATTTTGACTAAAACTAGTTGCATTTTTGTCTAAAGACTATGACTGAAACTAAAACTAAATCTAAATTAACACTAGTTTACCAGAGGAGCTTCATAAAGAGCAATGTAGTTATTTTTTATTGTTTTGTTTTACATTTTTTAGTTCATTTCATCTCGTCACAGAAAATACATTTTTCTACGAAACAAAGTCCTTACATTTCTTCTAACAACAGTGTTTGTTTTTGTCCTTACTGTATAGTGCAGAGATATACAATATGTGTCTAAATATTGATGCTCAGAGAGGCTTAAGTGAAATAAATTCAACACTGTCACAAACAAATAGCATCACAAAGAAAACAGCCCTCGCAGGCAAAGCCACAAAACAAGCTTTCCCACACGGAGAATATTGATGTTTTAATTTTTTTCACTTCTCCCCATAACAGTTATTCGACCCCTTGACTTGCGTGTGTTACATAAATCCACAGACTTTATTTGGTATCCATGTTCTTGATATTGAATAAGCAATTTGAGAGAATGAATTAATGACCTGGCTGTTGTTGAAAATCCCCTGAAGAGATATTAAAATTGCTTTACTTCTGAATCAATACCATCGAGCGCCACTAAGGAGCATTTTTTTATGTCTAGCAGCAAAAGGTGGCGTAACTTGTTGGTTTTGGTGGCCCTGACTTAGGCAGCAGTGCTGTAGCGTTTTAATAATGCCAGAGAAAGGTGTTTCAATGAGCAGCATCCTCTTTTTAGACTGTCTGCCACAGAAACCCACAACGAGGAAACTACGCTGCTAAAAACAATTATAAAAATACATTCAATAAATGAGAAAATAATTTAGCTTCACAAAAAAAAAAAGAAAATCAGAAAGAAAACTCTGAAAATTAAGTGATTTAAAGCATTGTTATATGTTTTATATGTCAGGCATCGAACCACAGAAGAAATTTCCATTGATTTTCATGAATTGTTCATTAATTGTATTAAAATATTTAGCTGTGACTAAATCTAAACAAAACCTCATGTCGTCTCATTTGTGTGAATATTCTGTTCTGTGAGGCACCAGATTACTGAGCGTTCCATTGAAATTTGACATTTCTTGCATATTTAAAAGGAGAAAATACACCATTAGGACATAATAGGAAATTCAAGCTAGCTGCTAATGTGTCTGATAGAATTACATATTTTTGTATTCACATTATAATCCCTGCACAAACAAAGTCACACCAGCTTTTTCTTCCCAAATAGAAAACTTTTAGGGCTTTTTAATTATATTAATGCACATTTTGAATTTATCACATACATGTGTCTGAGCCTCCTTAAATGGGGCTTTTTAGGCAGCCACGGAGCATGAAATGAATTTTCTTCAGACCCCCCCCCCCCCCCCCCCCCATTTAAAAGATGTCCATGCTCTCCCATCAGCTCATTAAAATGTAATGCTGATGCTGACTCTATGGAACAGTGACTCTTAACCAAAGTTCATCACCAGGGATCTCTGGTGGGGTGGGGTTGGGGGGGGGGGGGGTGAGGGGTGTGGGGGTCCCAGGTCAATCTACCACCTTTTTTTGTTTTGTTTTTAAAATATGTCTTTATCAGAACAATAACAAATAATAGCAAACCTAAAAATATAACTGAAAGTGAAGGACAACTTTTATACTTGTACATTTATTTTACACTTTTATTTAAAAGCTTGTTCAGCCAATTACAATAAGCCTTTTGCCATCATGTGAATTCATATAAATGTAATATTTAAATAGAAATATAAAATATTACCCATCTGAAATCATACTGCGTATTTTAAATGCAGTTAATGCAGCATCATTGCATTAGTTGATCACTGCCTTTCATTGGTTTAAAATATACCATGATTTTTAGTGTTTGATTATTGACTTTGCTACAGTAATGAGACAATAATGGTTTAAATATTTCTGGATGTTTTCCTTTTTTATTTAAAGTTCATTTGATGCTGCATGTTGTTATTATTATTATTATTATTATTATTATTATTATTATTTTAGACAGATCGTCTAATTAGTCCATTATCTACTGCCTGGTTAATGTCATTTCAAGCATATTTCTTTATTAAAATACAAAATATTAAACATTTTTCTTTAAAATTCAAGTTTGAAAAGTATTATAATTATTCATTTAAATTCAGTAGAAAGTAGCACTTTTATAAAAAGCCATGCTTGAGGAGGAAACAGTCTGAAGTGCACATTAGGTTTGCTGCGGAAAATTGGCCTCATGCTTTATAGCGCCACGGGATCTGGTCACCGACACCGAATATTGATCGGTTTTCATCTCGACACATTCACTCAGTCCTGGATGTACTGCTGATTGTTGAGGGACTTTGGCCTGAAAGATTGAATTGCACCTCGGAGACCTGAGGCTGGCGCGTCCACAGCGCAGACTTTTTACCAAGCAGTGTTGGAGGTGCGTGGTTGGACACACTCAGCACGGACCCACCGTGATGGATGAGTTTCAATGTGTCTTTAATAACATGTTTACATCCGGAAAAGCAGTTGTTAAACCAAACTAACCTGAAAACACATCCAGTATTGTCTTACCTGTTAATGGATGACACGCTGGGGACTGTGTCGTTGTCACAGACGCCCTCTGCCAGAAGTCTGTCTCTGATCTCCCACGCAAACATGGTCGGATTCTGTCTTTTGTAATCTGCTATTTTTTCCACCACCTTTGGCGTAGCCACTTTGGGTTTGGACCCGCCAATCACCCCAGGTTTGATGCTGCCAGTCTCGTAATATCTGTACAAATAGCACATCCTTTTAGAAGCCAATCATTGCGTGTAAAGTTAGTTATATATAACACGTTCTGTCAGTGGATAACAAAAAAAGTAAAAGCATGACTTTCTAAGACGTAAAAGGAAGAGAAGAAATATCTCCTGTGCGTAATTACGCACCAAAAGTTACATTTAAAATCACAACAATTTAGTTTTACTGATGAAATATGTAAAAGTATTTTAGAGCTGAACAGATGTAGTTTCACAGTGTGGGCCACAGGTTTGGAGCTTTCAGGGCTCTTACCGGCCCAGAATCTTGCTGACGCAGCCGTGGCTGACCCGGAGTTGCCTGGAGATGTCGCAGGGTCTGACACCCTGATGGGCCAGCTCCACGATCCTCTGCCTGACCACGTCCGGGAGGGGTCTGCCGTTCACAAACACCCCGCCGAGCTGGTTCACACCTCCGTGCCCTACGTGGGATACAACAGCAACAAACACACAGACGTAACATTACATAAGGTTGTAGGAGAAGAGTGGAGGAAATAATGCAAAAACACATTACATTAATATTTCATGTTTTTAAAAGTGACAATATTCCAGTATAATGGCAAAAAATTCTCTATTTTATGAATGACTTGCCTTAATTTAATTTTAAAGAGATGGACAGTGATAATATAATAATACAGTTTAATACATTAAGACATTTGTCCAGATAATTGATCATTATAGATATTTTTTTCAAAAACCGAAATGCTGAACCATAAATATTCACAATTTAATATTAACCAACGAGAAACAAAGCAATGCAAATATGAAAATGCATTTAAAATAAACACAATGAAATTAATAAATACGTAATTAAAAACAAAAAAGAAATATTTCCTTATTTTTTAAATTTCACTGCAATTTTGTTTTCAATGTGAATACATCATTATTTTCAAAAATCATAAAATGTTTTTTCCAGCAAAAATTGCCTTATCTAAAATTTAAAATAAAAGTGTAAATATACTAACATTACATGCATTATGAAGCTAAAGTGATTTCATTTATTCTAGAGAAAAACGCAAAAGGGACAAATTAGTGAAATATATACAAAAACTATTAAAAGGATGTCAAAATATCACAGCATTGAAATGAACTATCCTCCCCAAAAATACATCACAAATTACAGTTACATTTAAAAACAAATCACCAACAAATTGAGCATATTTATGACATTTCAGTAGCATTTTGTGCGTCATAATATGAATATTAAACACAGTAATTTGATCGTAAAAAACTGTTTTTTGTTTTTGTTTTCTAGAAAAATATTACATGATTATTTTATTATTGTTTTTATTATAATTATGACAGATATTGGATTACAAAATGCTTCCGTTTGCCTGCGTGGGAATTTTTAATCTGGCTTTGATAACTCATATTACATTTTAATTTGAAAAGACTATAAATAATTTACACTGGTTTCTCAAATTACACCACGCTGTGTCAGGGCTTAAGATCACAAGTGCTTATCATAAGGTGGATGGTTTGTGTACAATAGAAGCACAAATGAAGAGTTTCTACATTTATGGCCTATATTATTGCAGCGCGGGAAGCTACACGTGCACAGTTCATAGCGCGTGTCCTTTGTTTACTACAGTTTATTATAGGATCGACATATTAATAATGTATCATAGTTACATGTTTTTCCATAATTCTGAGCAGCAGATCTGATGTGTGTAAATGTAGATGATGAGAATACGGGAATGGTTGAGTGCGAAGAATATTTCTTTGCGCATAAAAAGGGGATTAATTTTATTTTCTTTTTTTCTATTTATTTTTATTTTTTTATTTCCCTGACGCGTAAAGCAGCACGTGGATATGTTCTGGTGTTGTTCTACTTACGGTGCATCGCTGTGAACGGGTCTGCCTTGCAGTGAATATCCATTGGATAGCAAAGGCAAGACAGATAATCAACCGAAGCCGCCGTTTCGTCTTCCGTATTAACGATGAGAACGTGAAGAAAATATGAGCCACGACACGACGGAGGGACTTTTTTGGCCCCTCCAGTCCCCGCGCCACCAACTTGTTCTCCTCCAAAGTTGCGTGACGTGTCGGAGCTCTAACAGTCGGCTCCGTGGGTGCACAGCATGACTGAGTCCGTGTCCGATCCCGGTAAAGGTGAGTTCCGCCTGGAACCGGTAAAGCACGATCCGGTAGTAACGCAGTAACGCAGGGCCCGGTATCTCCTCCTCAGTCCCGGTGGCCTTGATACACGCGTCACAAAAGCCCAGTAGAGGAACGTGTATGAACACACACCTACACACGCTGCTGATGCCCCCCACCCACACACACACACACACACACATAAACACACACACACACACACCGGGTTTACGCTCTTTACGCGCCGGGTGCGTTAAAGCTGGCTCTTTGAACTGGGAATGAAGCCTCTCTCTGTGTCTGTGGTCCTAAAAGCTGCAGCCCCCCCCCCCCGCACCCCCAATCCTCCACCCCTCTGCAGACCCCCCCTTTTTGTGCCTATATGGATGACTTGTCAGACAAAGGCAATAGATGCCAACACTTTGTGATTCTCCAACGCAGGAGAAGGAACAACCATGTTCGAACGTGAAGGTTTGGATCTGACACACCTGCAGGATGGGGATGAGACCCCAACTTATACAACTCACACTAACATCTATTCTAACATCCTATACCTGATCATGGATCGTTTAAAGCAATGACATATAGAGATAATTGTACAAGTTTTAGATGATATTTAGTCATTATTTCTTTATTTTCGTAATTTTCTGTAAAGCCAAGATTTACCTCATATTTTAAACCTTTAACAACATAATTACTATCTCTGAACATCTAATATAATGAGATAAAAATCCTGGTCAAACACATTTGTCTTGATTATCATTTCTTCTTGATGTAAATCATTCTAAGTGACAGCATGTACACGCACACGCACACGCACTGACCTTTAGGACGTTGTAATGATTGGTCCAAACATGAGCAGGTGCTGCTCTGCACTGCCGTCCATCACCTGTAGATGGCGCTCTATCGTTTCTCATAAAGGAGTGGAACACACTTCAGTTAGTGTTGCATG